>NC_042618.1:316709922-317009922 GCF_901001135.1 Rhinatrema bivittatum | reverse complement strand
GTGCATAGCTCTGCAATTTTTTATTATTGAAACAGCTGCCAACTAGTCAATGACTCATCATGCTTTTATGAAAGATAAGTGCATGCATTAGGAAAGATCCTTTCTGGTCTTGGGTTATACTATGCAGAACTTCATTTCTGACAGTATAATCTAACCGGCCCACTCTTTGTGCTGACTTTACTTTCAGGAAAATGAGCTAAGAAAGTATCATTTGGTTAATGAGACCAGGTTATGCTTGTGGGCTGACCTTGGAGGCATTGTGAAAGTGGAACAGTTCATGGGATTTGACTGGATGCATGGAAGGAATTTTATATTTCCTACAGCTGAATGTTCCCTGTTTCTGGTAATGCTCATCAATCAAAGTCATGTTAAATGGGCATTCTATGTGTGTAGAAAATGTGACTCCATTTCAGAAACAGAGAATTTAGGATTATCTGTGACTGGGGCGGTTTGCTCTCTGTGCCAGTGAGGTGAATGGAGACTGGATGTCTTAGAGGATGGTTATAGCAGTACAAAGCCTTTCACCTGTAGGCTACCCATTCAAATGCCAGCTAAACACAATGGCCATCTCAGTTGAATTTCAAGGGCCTTAGTAGCAGAAGTGTTCCTATCAGATTCATATGAATTCTGCAGCATGCTTTTGTGACAAGGACAGAGAGAGGGAGACAATTTATAGTAACATAATAAATAACAGCAGATAAAGACTTGAATGGTCTACTCAGTCTACCCAACAAGTTCCTTCTGTTAAGAGTAGAATAAAAATAAACATTTCAAAAAGGATATATCTGTAGCATCTATTACACATAATTTATATGGAGATAGATGGAGGCCATATTCTTGCTGATTATAAGACATCAGTTACCAATGAAAACTTACGTCCTATGTCTAAGAAGTAGAGCCGAAATGAGATATTTTGTTGCTGTAAGTTTGATGCCCTCTCCCATTCTCCTAGTATATTGACTTTAAAAATTAGCTTTATCCCATTTAAAGAAGTAACCAAGTAGGATTGTTATCTGTCTCAGGTCAACCTGATTAAGAGGGAAGTGTGTGGTCTCCAAAGTTCGTCTACTAATGCATCTTTTTTCTGTTGATACTTTAAAAGGTATCAATATACAAAGACTTGTTAAAAAAAAAAAAAGCTGACATTGAAATGAATCAGAGTTAGTTGTAATAAGATATTGTGTAATGCATTAATAAAAATGAATATTCTGGAGCTATGTGCTATAGTGAGAGATCCTGTAACAATATGACTATAACCAAACTAGATCTATAACAAACATCCCTGCTACATTCTGGCCTTGACACATACCCATGACAATTTTCCCTAAGAAGAAATGAATCCCACAGGACAGGGAACAGGAAGTGTGCATGTTTTCCTCATACATTCAATAGAAGAATAGAATAATTCTCAGGAGCATGGCATGACACCTTCAAATGGATGGTTGCATGCTCTGATGAGTGCTCTCTGTGGCTGTTATTCAAGGAGATACCAACATGACCAAAGAGAGGTTTTCTGTTCTTTTTATTAATAAAGGGCCTGTTTGAATTTTGCCAGCTAAGCAGTACTCATCTATCCTCCTTTATCTTTCTTTTTGGACAGAGAAAGAACGACTTTCTCTCAACAAGGAGCTCTTTTCCAAATCAGTTTGCAGACTCTATGAATTGAAACCCATTGTGATAAGGCCATTTCTTGCCCTTAGGTGATGACATCACTGGTGGGGGTTAAAAAGCCACCGTCAGTCATTGGTTCTACTCTCAAAGAGAAAACATGCCAAAGAAACAGAGTCTTGAAAGCATTTCTACGCTACAATGCAGGCAATGTTCAAAGAAAGGAAATAACATCTGGAGAAAGGAATGAAATTTTTTTTTTCAATTCGGAGAATTCAACAAAAAAAGGTTATAAAATATTAAACTCCCCTTTCCCCAACCATAACTGATATCTATCTTGCTTTTCATCACAATGGTAACCTAGTGTGCTTTATAATTATTAAGCTTAGAAAAACATGCATGCAGCCATGTCTTTTGTGGATGGTGGGGTATTACAATGCAGGTATGTGGACAGCAAGATACCTTCTAAAGAAGTAGCAATGCTGCCCTTCGTATTATTTATAGCTGTGAAAAAATGGGAGATACTAGAAGATGCATATTCATGGCCAAGCAATGGCAACACTTTAGATGACTTCATGAGATGACACCTCATAATTTGCTCTTCACGGCATCCCATTGAAGCATCCATCTCCGTTGCAAAATTTGGCTGCATGACTTATCTTTCTTCAATATCACTATGATCATGTAACACCTTTTTCCAAGTCTCTGCATTGGATCCCCATCCGCTTCCTTATATAGTTCATGCTTCTCTTACTTGCCTATAAATGCATTCACTCTGGAATCTATCATTACCAATCTTATCTTCTCTCTTCTTAACCCCTTCTCTTGTGGACTCCATTCATTGGAAAGTTCCTCTTATGTGTGCCCTTCTTCTCCACCGCCAAGTCCCGACTCCATGCTTTTCGCCTTGCAGCCGAGATGTGCAAGCAGAAAATTGGCAGATGTGCATGCATATAGCACATATGCAGATCCATCCTATTTTATAAACCTCACACATATGCGCTTAAGTAGTGGAGCATGAATAAATTGGCATGCTTAAAAAAGGGGCAGAATAGGGGTAGGGCAGGGGTATTCCAGGGTGAGGCTAACAGCTAACACTCTAAAGTTGCTATTTTATAACCAGTGCAAGCGGCGCGCTTACAACTGTTACCTGCACCCATTTATTTCTACCATTTATCAAGTATAAGTCAGAATAATATTCTTTATAGCCAAATACTGACTGGGTAAAGAGTCAGGTTAAACAGAGGGAAGTATGTGCTGAATAACCAGCTGTGTCTAGATGACCTAGAGACAGACTAGGCAAACTGGTGGACTAATTGGTTAAACTGGTCATTTCCCACATGCACGTATGTTACAAATGTGCTGACTTGTACATGTAAAAGCTGACAAATGCTAAGGAAAAATTCGGCCCGATTTTAAATGCCCTGTGCGCGTAAAAAACGGGGGTTATGCATGCGGTCGGGCCTTCACGTATTTTAAAAGGGACCCGGCCACATGCGTAACCCTCGTTACGTGCACAAAAGCCGGGCCAAAGGAGAGGGGCGGTGCAGGGAGCAGGGCGGAGCTGGCCGGTACAGCGGCTATTTGCTGCTTGCCGGGGGATCGCGCGCCGGCAGCCCGCCGCGTGCGCAACTTAGGGCAGCTCAGGAGCTGGTGTAAGTTCTAAAACAAGAGAACAAAAAAGGTAAAGCCTTCTACGGGGTTGGGGAGGAGAGGGGAAGATGGAGGGAGCGTAGGTAGGGGTTAGGAAAGTTCCCTCCCAGTCTGCTTCTTAATTGGAGAAGACTGGGAGGGAACTGGGAGAGGCCCGATCTCATTGTCGCTCTTAAATTGCAATTTTCAACCACCCTTGCACGCACCGCCCCTGATTTTATAACATGTGTGCACCAGGGCGCCATGTTGTAAAATCACGCACCAGGTAGTACGGGCACATGGACACGCGCGTGTATTTTTTTTTTTTTTTTAAATCTACCCCATGTGAATATCATTTCCTCATGCAGGTGCTTACATTTAGCAGCACACCTATACCTGAAGAAGAATATTTTGTATAATGTGTGCGCACTTACGGAAACGATACAAAATACCAGTGCATGTGTGCTTGCACCCACATGGCAATGCGCGCTCATTTTAAAGTTACTCTCCCTACGTTTTGGAGTTTCTTTTAAATCCTAACCACTTCTCTACAATAAATACACTTTCTATAGACTGTCATTGTGGACAGAAGGGGAAAAAAAGTTGTTTTGTTTTTTTTAACTTCTGGGAAGGAATACCCCAGCCCCTGAAGATGGCCCCTGGCACAGTCTGGCAGAGGAGAAGCTGTCATAGCCCAGCAGTCTTGTGCAGCAGAGGAGAAGGCAACATTTAGCTGCTACAAGAGGACTTTGGTGAAGGAAGAAGGCAGTGTTCGGCTGCCACAGCTGGGCCTTTTCCTGTCTTCTGCAGCAAAATAGAGCCTGAGCAGGACCAGCAGCCTCAGGAGCATCTTATCTGACTCATGAAATACTCTGAAAGAAAGGGGGGCAGAGTGGCGCAAGATTGTGCTGCTGCTGCTGCCACACTGTTCTTCCCACCAGCCACAGCAGAGAAGAAAGGCTCTTGCCATTGCTTGTGGCTTAAAGGTAGCCTCAGGGGAGGCAGGAGAAATGGTAGAGAGCGTTAAACGAGTTACTACTACTGAGAATATTTTGCAGCTGGGCCCATAGATCCGCAATGATGATGTTACCGCTGTGACCCTTTAAGGGGTTTGTCGCAGCGGCACTGCGGGAGCCTTGTTCAAGCCCCCGCTGCAGTAATATCCCTGCTTTCCTCTCCCTCCCCCTTCCCCCGAGGGTGTACTTCAGCATGAGGAGGACTTTGCCTGTAGCAAGGGTCCTGAGAAAGCTTCTACTGCTGTTGTGCTTGAGAGTTAGAGAGAAAACCAGGAAGCAAGCAGCTATGTCACCCTGGGAAATTTGATTTAAATTAAGTGATTGGAACAATTTGAATGATGGGGAAACCCAGCACAAGCCCCATCACCTATAGAAAAGTGTTTGGCACATTAGTTTGGTCAGAGAAAAGCCCAAATACCAGAACTTACAGGTATTACCCCCTGATGCAGATAAGGAATTAAGGGTTGCTCATTGAAAAGAGTTGCTGTGGCAACCACAGAAGCACAAGGAATAGTCTTGTGGCTTTTGGAAGTGAAATAGCCAACGTAAGGGTAGCAGGGGAGTAAAGTATCCAGTCCCTGGGGCTTTTAAAGTCTGCACAGCTACTTTAAAAAAAATGATAGAAATTAAATAGAAGCGACTGGCTCCTGTGGAGAAGGTTGCATGGTGGAAGCTTAAGGTATATGAGAACTTTTTAAAGGTACTACTTTTGTGTGATGACATCAGAGCAAAAATATGCTCTGTGGAAAGAAAGTTCTCATGTGGGAAAGTACATGAGAATGTTCCTCAGCTGAAAATTTAAGACAGGGAATTACATTTTATTTTTAATAATTAGCAAATCAGTTCAGCAACCCAATGGACACCTCACTAGGGAACTTCTAGTTGGCAGAAGTTTCTCAGTGTCAGGAAGTTAAGCTTTGTTATTTATTTTGTATAATTAGGCAGTGGGTGACCCTGGAGGAGAGTACATCAACGAAGGAAAGACCTAGATCCACTGCCGCCAAACCCATCACCCAGGAGACTCCTGCTGTGACAGAGACCATAGCACCAGAGCATTGACCAAAACAGAGGTCCATAGATAAGTGTGAACACTCACCTTTGAGAGACAAACATTAGTCCTGGCCAGACTAACAGTGTTTTGTGAACTAAATAGCAAAGCAGCACACAAAGAGAAAAACTATAACAAAGACACACAGGAAAAAAAGATACTTACCTCAAGGGACACTGTACAAGAAGAGACCATAAGAAAAACAACAAAAAGAATCGATTTTTTAAAAATACAAATTTGAAATACCAACACAGTCTCAGTAAGGTAAATGGAAATAGAAGTACAATACTTATCTAACTTATAATTGTTCTGGTTTAAAGTCCTAAGAGATTAAAAAAGTAGATGATAGTGTTTCAAACTATTTATATGCTAAAAGAAAAAAATGTGAATATGTTGAAATTTCAAATTGTTGTCCAAGTACAGTATATAAAAAAGCCTTTTCTTGAACTATTGTTTAAAAAAATAGTTGTTGAAAGATGTTAAGTACTTGGTATATTTTTGCCAGCCAGTTCTTAATTATTTTCTTTTCAGTACAATAAAATTGCAATAAAATGGCATCATTTATTGTCCTTGACCCATCATGTGATAGGTCTGATCCCCGGACCATGCTCCAGTCATGTGACCTGATTTTCATGCACTTGCATTATTTATTTATTTGATTTATATTCTGGTTTTTACAGCCACTTCAAAGAGGATTACATTTAGGTACTGTAACAAATAACATTGCAAAGCAGGTCATTATAATAGGGGAGGGAATCTGGGCAAGGCCATGCAACATATCTCATATATCACGCGATATTGCTGTGATAGTGCTCTGTCATGCAATATATGCTGTTTAACGCATGGTAGAGCACTACCATGGCTATACATATCTCCTATTTGGAGTCTGAGTAGTGTTTCTGGTGCCTGGACTGGGCTGCTGGTTGTAAAAGTCCCATGGAGAAGAAACCTTAATGGTCTTGAAAGACTTCTCTCCCCTTATGAGTGAACCCTGGGAGATCATAAGGCTTATACTTGTGAGCCCTTGAGCCCAGGTCCAGATCAAAGCAAGGATTACGCTGTATCTGTACAGCGTTGCATATGTCTAATAGAGCTTTAGACATGATAAATAATAGTAATAGTAGAAGCAGATGTAAGTCCATTCTTAGTTTCTAATTCATAAAACAATGCAATTTTACAGGACAATAAATAGCAGACTGCATTTGGGTGGATGTTGTAAAACCAGGAGCAAACTTCCAATTCATGACAATGTAGATCAGGGGCTTTGAGTGAGGGTCACAGATAGATCTGGTTTTCAGAATATCCCCAAAAAATAATCAGAAGATGCAAGTGCATTCATAGAGCTTGATATTCAAACGATACAGGCATCTGACTCATAAAGCTCTGGAGCATTTTTAAATACCTAGACCTAAAGCACTTCTTAAAGTTAGGTGCCTAGATCTAACTATCTGAAAATGTTCCAGGGCTTAGCACCTAAATATAGGCATGTTAATTCACAAGGCACCTAAATTAGGTCCGAAAAAGAGGAAAGGAGCGGGGCTGGGATCAGGTTGGCAGAACTAAGTTAAGATGCTCAGTGCTCAGTTCTAAATTGGATGCCTAAGTTAGGTGCCTAAAGTTTGGTAAATGAATAGGGATGTGGAGGGAAAAAATATTTGTTTTTGTTTTTGGTTAATTTTCGGGAGTTTTTTCCCCCACAGATTTTGGTTCATGGATTGCTTGATCCGTTTAATTTGTGAGAAAAAAACGAATCAAGCAATAAAAAAAAACCCATGAAAAACAGCAAAAAACAAAAATGGGGGCTCCTGCCTGCCCGGAAAATGCTAGGGCCAGGATTCCCCCAGCCCTCACTTACCCAGACCACAGAAGATCCACTGACAAGGTCTAGGACCAGAATGAAGCTCAGCCTTGTGTAGGCCAAGGTCACGGTGACATACCACACCCTTGGCCTATGCAAGGCCAAGCCTCTGCTGAACCCAGGCCAGACGCTGGGGTCTGGCCTACGCTGGACCCCAAACCCAGGCCTGATGCCACAATCTGACCCGGAGGCTGTGTCCTGATGCTTGGACCTCAACGTAGACCAGAGGCTGGATCCAGGCCTGATGGTGCAACCTGGCCCAGAAGTCAGGTCCTGACACCGGGGCTTCAGCCCAGACACAGGCCCAACACCGTGACCCGACCCAAAGGCCAGGTCATAACGCTGGGGCCTAGGCCCGGACCTAGGCCTGACGTCAGGGCCTGGCCTGGAGGCTGAATTCCGATGCTTGGGCCTTGGCCTCAGGTCAGGCCCAGGCCCGGATCCTAGGCCTCACACTGCTCCCTTGTTGACCTCTTCTTTCTTCTGACACCATCCGCCTGGGTTGCGCTGGAGTTAATTAACTCTGGTACATTCACCCCACTGGACAATGCCATTTTGATGTTCGGCAATTGTTACCCTAAATTTGAATGCTCAGCACTTTTGTACATTGCCTAGTGCAATTGCATACGCAATTCAGAAATAACAATGAAGATAACTATCAAGCTCAGAGTCTAAGAACAAGTTTAATTTGTGTAGCTTTTTTATCTTGAAAATCAGACCTGTTTGTGGCCTTCAAGGACCAGAACTGGGAAAACCTTCTATATAGTTAGGTCGGTAACCCTTGGAGCAGGTATTCAAGCTCCTGTCTTGAGTTCCCTGTCTTAACATTATGTGTTCTTGCCATTAGATCTCTCCATCTTGCCTACAAAACAATATGAGATATTTTGAAAATGACTGAAAACCAAACATGTTAAACATTTAAATATAAGAAAGGTAAAGGAATAAATTATTTAAGGATTGCAGGTATCATTGATGCCCTTAGGAGAGTTTGATTGACTGAAGAAAGGCACCGGTTGTGACAGATCTACTCAGTTGAGGTATGTGTGCTATCAAACTATTGCTCAGATGAATTCCATAACCAATTTACTGTTCTTTTTAGTGCAAATTCAGACTGCCGAGGCTGCAAACTTTGAAATGGAGGTAACAGAGAGGTTTGTATGGAATGAGGCAGGCCTTTGCCAGCTATCAGATCATCCATAGTAATTGATAAAAACTGTTCCAGTTGTTTTAAGAGTTACAGAGACAGCATTGTTTCAGTTTAGCCTTTGCCTATGCTGACATCTAAAGGCCAATATTCCAGCTGTGTTCTAAGTGGCTATCTTTTAAAGTGTGTTACATTCTCTTTCCTAACACTGTTCAATATCACATTTTCTCTAGTTATCTAACATTAACAAGTTAAAAATGATTGCAAGGAGTCCCTTAGAAGGAACTTAAAATTAAAAAAAAAAAAGTTACTGAAAGGGTAAGGGAACGGAAGTGAAACATGAATTTATAGCAAAGAAAATACACACATTTGAAATGTCATGCTATAGGGGAATTCTGAAGAATAGCTGGAAGGTCATGATCTCAAATGAAAGAGTGCACAAGATGATGGAGGGGGAAGAACCCAGACAGATGACATAGTCAAACAGAAAATGAGATTTGCTGGTCATATATTTAGAGGTTCTGGTGGCAAAAAAAGCTAATTTAGTACTGGAGGGCTTTATAAAGGGCAAAAGAGATAGACGAAAGTAGAGTGCAGTCTGGAGTAATGATAAAAAAAAATTAAGATCTGGAAATATGAGCCTAAAGAATTGATGCAGTATGGTCACCAACCTGTTGTGCAAGTGATTCTCTTGACCCATTGAGATTATTGTAATGCTTTACATATGGGACTTTCTGCTTTCTTACTACATATCCTTCAATTACTTCAGGATTTTGCTACTAATTACTGGATGTTTCTGCTATGAACATACTGGGTCGGATTTTAAAAAGGTTATGAGCGTAAATCCAGAGGATTTACGCGCACCGGGCCTATTTTCAAAAGGCCCGGCGACGCGCATAAAGCCCTGGGATGCGTGTAAGTCCCGGGGCTTTACTAAAGGGGTGGGGCAGGTCAGACTTCTGGCATAGCGGCCATATTTGCCGCTGTGCTGGGAATCGCGCGCTGGCAGTCGTGCATCTTATAAAATTGGGCGTACATGTGCGCACGCTATCCTGTGCGCAACCTTTTAAAATCTACCCGTCTCTTTTAACTTTTAAAGCCCACACTAACGTTACTTCTGTTTACCTACATTCTGCACTTACAATTTATATTCTGGCACCTAAGATCTGCAACTGCCCATATGTTGGAAGTATCTCATAAAAAGATTTGTTTAAACTAGGTCTAGAACTTTCTTGTAGCTGTGTCTAGTTTATGGAATTCTTTACCTTTAAAACTTAAGATGCTTGATGTTGTTTGACCTTTATAAAACTTCTTAAAAGATGGCTTTTAAGGCATGTACTTCCTGATTTTATTTAATGTTTTGTTTTATTATTTTCTTTTAAATTGACATGCATGTATGAAATGATGCAGTTATATTTTGTTCTATTTCACTGCGATCTACATGGATTAGCAGAATATAAATTATATTAAATAATTCAATGTTTGTGTTGAAGATGGCACCAGATGATTTAACATTGCATACATAAATTTCATATATGACTCTGGTGTATAATTTCTGCTGTTGATCCAGTATAAGATATCATTATCTCTAAAACATCTATTTTTTCCTGTGATCAATATGATAAATATTTTAGCATGCATCTATAGCATGGGTGGAGGTTGGGGGAACAAAGGGGAGGGGCAATGTCTCCTCAGTTGTAAGGGGCAGCCTGCGTGGGTAATCGGGAGGATGATACTATGTTCCTACCACTGGAAGGAAAACAGGAAGCCAGGTTTGCATCGGTCCACTCAGGTCAGAAGAAAGAGGAGTTGGTATGAGGCCACATGGGCCAGGAAGTGGAGATTGGGTTTATGTCCACCTGAGTGGGTTGACACTAACTTCTCCTTTTGGGCTGATGGACTGACAGAAGCATGGCTTCTTCCTCCTCCCTGTCTGCACAGGTATATACCAACTTCAGGCTGGAAAGAAGAGGAGGCTATCCATGAGTTAACTGGCACAGAGAAGAAGAAAAGCATTCGCACACTAACGTGGGAGGATTATCCAGCCTTAGAGGGGAAGTAATGAGGAGATTTCTGGAGTTAGAAAGGGGGAGAAGAGGGAGAAAAGAAGAGAACACTGGGATTAGGGGGAGGGGAGACTGCTGGGGTAGGAGAGAGGTGAAATATTTAGGGTCAGGTATGGGGAGAGGGAAGAGAGTTAGTGTAAGAGCACACATGCACATGTGTGCGTGTGTGAGTAGAGGAAGAGAAAAAATATGCTCCTCGCCACAGAAGGAGAACATTTGTATCCAGTCCTGACTAGCTGACATCCCAACACCTTGGGCCCATCCCCCCAATTAAACAGTCAAACTACATCTATGATCTATAGCAATATTATAGTAAGAGTGTCCTTGTCCTCACAATCATTTATAGACGAAGTCAGAGAGTAGTAGTGTGTTTCTGACATGCCCCAATGGAAGGTGTCTTCGTCAGTATAACAGAGTCTATATAATAGAGCTGCCTTGTAGATTTTTTGTTCTATTCATGTTTTCTTTCTAGATCTCCTCTAGCGAAGGCAACCAAGGCTAAAGGTCAGAGCCCTTGGGTCTTTGAGGAAGGAAAGTAATCTTGGAGTCCAGGAGGATACTGAATGGGAAAGAACCCAAAGGCATTCTCTTTGAAGTGCAGTGATCAAACTCAATGTCTGCAAGAGAGAATTACACTTCTCTTCCAAGAGATGGATTTGCAGTCTGAAACAGAGTTACCAGATATGTAGATTTACCACAAGACTTTCTGCCCAGAAGTGGAAGCAGAGCCTAGCGATGTGTATGCCCCAGGATTTTCATAAGAGGAGCCCTCTTTATTTCTGAAGAGATTTCATTTGCCATCAGAGGAATTAACCAGTTCTTTCTTAAAGAGGAAAGCCTGCAACTTTGTTCAGATACCAATACAGAAAAAACTCCAGTTTGGAAGCATCTCTATTGAGAGATTACCCTGCTAGGAATGGGAGAGGTGAAAAAATTCTTTGACTGTAAGCTATCATCTGTGTATGTTATTTTATTTTCTGTATGGATTGCACTAGAAGCAGTTGTGCTGTCTGCAAAGTCATCCAGATTAACCAAGTATCCTGCTAAACTTTTATTTGGGGAATAAAAAGACCATTCAAAGCCTAAGGATCTTGAAAGCTTGCCTTTCCACCGAAGAAAGGAATCCCAGGAGCCCAATGGGGTGTTTGATGGCCCCTTAGCTCCCAAATTTGCCCTTCAATTTATCCAAAGAGGACAAGAGGGCTACATAAACATTTACTATAACCATGTATTATAAAGAGAGAAGAACAGCTAGCAAATGGAAGCAGAATAAAATATTGATATTGTAGTCTGTTTTGGGAGAGTTTTAACCTGGCAGTTTCCTTCATTTCCTGAAAACAGCCAACAGAGAGGTTATGGTGCAATAAATCTTCATTCACAATTGCCCAGGGACTCTTAACCGAATTTTAACTCTGTCTTCGCTCCTGTTTAGTCCAGCCATTGGTCTTAGAGATGTTATTCTGCACTTCTTGCATTTTTAGTTCTTATCTATATAGGCTATGTTTTATATTTCTTCTGTAAAAATGGTATTGTGGTCCAAAAAACAAGTTTCTGTATCTTGTTTAAGCATTATTTTATCTATCATTTTAAGAATAGTTTAAGAACTATACAAGGAATATGAGATGAACTAGGTGAATTTCATTTCATTGACTTCTCTTACGGATAGTTTTTTGAGTGCCTTCTTTCCAGAATGAGGAGGTGACATTCCTTATTCTCAAGTTTGGCCAAAATAATTAGAAATATTGGATTAAGTATGGCAACTTGTATGCTTATCTATACAGGATGGTGGAGAACCAAAGCCAAAACTAATAAAAACTAAAGGAGTGATATCCTTAAAAGCCACCAAGCTTCTACAGCTGGTAGCTTGGATATATGTTTAGCAGTGTGGACAGGATTAACCAGGCAGATTGAATGGGTTAATTGGATATTTTATGTAATTAACTGGTTATTTTAAGTAATTGATGGTTATATTCTACTAGTGCAGAGTTCTGTTAGCCTTATTGATCCTGAAGAAAACTGCATTGCTCTCAGACTTGAATACCTTTTATTAAACTGACAGGAAATTTGTGCAGAGTGGTGGAAGGCAGGGGTGGCAAGGTCCCAGCCTGCTATCATTAACATGCTGGTGCATCATCAAACTGTTCGCCACCTGCTGATTTGGGCCCAGTTTCCTCTGCCGTGATCTAGCTGCCAATTTCCCACCCCCATGCTTTCTAGTAGGCCTGGGTTGGAAGAGCGTAAGGCATACCAGCCTCCAGAAGAGAGCGATAGAAGAGCCTCTTGAAGAGGCTTTTCTCTTCAAGAGGCTCTTTCCAGGGCTCAAGGAGAAAAGCAGAATTTAAGACCTCTCCTGAGCGTAAGTGATAGTGATAGTCAGCAATCTGAATTCAGTGTAGGGGCAAGTAAGCAGAGCAGCGACAATGATTTTTGGTTGGTGGGGGGATTCGTTCAGTTCTTATTCCTATGTCTGGTGCGCGCATAGAGTGGTAACTAAGGGGAGAGGCATCACTATGTGGAGTAAGGTTCAGAATGCAGAGGAATGAGAGGGGAGTTCCAGAAAGCAGGGGAAGAGGCAGGAAAGAGGCGTTTTGCTGCTGTACCGAGTAAGATTTCTTGTTAACTGTTTTCTGTTTTCTTTTAGGGTTTCAGAAGGGATTGGTGTTGAAGAGGGTCATCTGGGTTTTGGGCCACTCTTTCATATACTGGGCATTTAAAAGGACCATGACTCATCCATACAGTGAACACTTGGGATTGGCAATGGAGAACATATGCATCCAGTGGTTTTGGATCAGCAGAATGCAATGGGACCAGGTGCTTCAAGTCATGTAGGAGCAGATGAGAGTGATGGAGATACCTGAAATTATTCATTTGAGGGGCAATGACCTAGGCGACTTGTCATGCTGTGAGTGTATAGACATTTTCCAAAATGACACCAGCTGCTCTTTGCCCTTATCATGTGACAGGGGATACCAGTGCCATTGGGTAGTCCCTGTCACATGACAAGGCAAAGACACAGCACCATTTTGGAAAATGGTAGACACTGGGTCTGAAAGCAGAGGGGTCACTCCTGGGCCCCCACTAGACCATCAGTGTTGCACTGGTCGTACGCCCTGCCCAGCGCCTGATCCCTCTTGCCTTTTGCTGCGGCATGGCTGGTGGGGTTCCGGGCGCTCTGGTGATGGCTGGGGTTCGCCACTGTAGTCCCACCGTGGCAGGATTTTGGGCACCCTCTTTCTTCTGGCGGTGGGGTTCCAGGATTCCTGGATGCAGCCGGGATTTGCCACTGTCGGTCAGCCTCTCCTTCAGACAGCAGCACGGCGGGGTGCCTCGAGCCGACTCTGAGTGGCCTGCAGGCCATCCAACCAGGCCTCCCTCAGCTGGCTCCCTAGACGCGTGCACACTGTATTCATTTGAATTAAAGGGCCGGTAACAACTTTCCTCGCAGCCCTCTTGGATGATATCATAGTGCAGGGACTATATAAGGATAGTCCCTGCACTCTCTAGTGCCTTGGCAACAAACTTCCCGAGTTTTCTAAGCTTCCTGGGCTTCTTGAGTTTCCTGAGCTACCTGAACTTCCTAAACTTGCTGAGTATTTCCCGACTTTCCTAAGTTCTTGACTCATCCTGTTCTTCGGACTGACTTTTCACTTGACCTTTGCCTGGATACCAACCACGAGTATTGTCACCTGCCTCAACCTTTGCCTGGACAATGACCACAGAGACCCCACGCAAGTCCAGCTGGCTCTGAGGGCTCAACCTAAGGGAATGTGGGCTGGTAGTGGTAAAGCTCCAGATGGGTCTTTGCTCCTCTCCAGCCTCGCCTGCTGATGGTGGGGACTTGTGGAGATCCTCCTCACATGTAGAAACAACTATCCTTTGGTTCAAGGGTCCACATCCAGAACAATCAGGATGATTTTGGTAAGTCTGATGGTGGGGGAGGGTGGGCTAGGCTAGGCAATGGAAGAGCTCGCAACCAGGGGGGATATTTTTTAAACAAAAGGGAGGAGTTATGGGTTGAGGCAGGCCATCTGAGCAGGGTTTTTTCCTGAAAAAATTACCTTTCTTGGAGAACGTCGGCTGCCTCCAGGAGTGATGAAGGGGCTAGGACAGGGGGTCTCCAGAGACCCCCGGTTATCAGATTTGCCAGGGGAACCTGTGCACACTATTTGCAACTAGTGTGCACTGTTTGCAAATAGTACACACAAAAAATGACTGTCCTGGCAGACCAGGACAGCACACGCCGGCAGCCGGCCAGCCCACACAACTTACTGCTGCTCTGGAGAGCAGGAAAGTTGAAAAACAAAAAAAAGGGTAGTTAGGGGGTTTTAGGGGTCTGGGAAGATAGGGGGAAATGGCAGGCAGGGTAGGTAGTGGGTTTAGGAAGTTCCCTCCCAGTCCACTCCAATAAAGGAGCGGTCTGGGAGGGAACTGGGAAAAGGCCCTATTGCATCGCCGTGCACTTCTTAGAAAATCTCCCCCTGTGCCCGCGAGTTGGCACCCACGCGCACATGTGCACGCCAGTATAAAATTGGGCACGCATGTGCGTGCGAATAGCGGATTTTTTAACCTGTGCCATTGGCGTGCGAATGTTATAAAATTGGTGCGTCCATTTGCGTACGCCGGGAACTGTGTGCACATGGGCACCCGCATACCGGTTTAAAAATTCACCTTATAGCTGCCACAGAAGTTACCCGTGGTGTTGTTAAATTGCTCTCCCTATGCCTAACATATGCACATCTTTTTTCTTTTTGCTCAGAACAGAAATGCGGGAACTGTGAATGAGCCAGTGTTCAAGAGGTCAAGAAGCATTTTAGTCCCATATTAATTTCTTAATCTTGAAGATCATATGAAAAAGCTTTTTTATATTTCTTTTATCTCCTGCTTCTTTGAACCTTTTCTATTGCCTAACTACTTTGCTGACTAAATCACATTTTTGTACAGATTCTTGGCATGATTTTGTAGGCACAAAAAGGCATATTGGTGTGATTAAAATTGTGAGAGACTGTGCAACATTCTCATAATGCACCAGAGGCTGGGGAATCAGCTTCTGGGGGTCCCTCATTTAATAGGTGATGGAGAATCAGATGTGACAAAATCAGACTGACTCAAACGTCTGCAGAGCAGTTTTGCAGTCTAGAAAGCACAAAATGTTTAACTTGAACAGTTACAAAATCAACATCTGGCTGCTTACAGAAGATATAAGATCAGAACTGTAAACAGAGGCAACTAGCATTGGCAAACACAGGCAAGGACTTTTGACATTTTTTAACAACCCACCATGTTGTTCTATACTATGGATTATGGAATGATGTTTCAGCAAACTTCTATATTATCAACTTTATTTCTAGATGAAAGTTCAAATGCTTCCTTCCTCATTTCTAAAGCATATGAGGAAAAATATAGCACCACCTCTTTAATGCATAATTCATAGAGGTGAAGAGAAGAAAGTGTATGTAAGGAATGGCTGAAAGAGGAGAAGCTTTGAAGGAGATATTGCAGCACTGAGTGACAATTTAATGATATTCCCACCGCCAACTATGTAACACAGCAGTAGCCATGCTTTGAAAAATCTGTTGGGTAGATTGTATTTCAAGTTCTCAGATGCAAAATGTTAATAAATGAGAAAAAGGTACAGCTATACACAGAAGCAGTTGTAAATCAGTATAATCCTTATAAAATTCTTGCTAAATTTCTAAAGATGCATTTTTCTTATAAAAGTTCTGTTAAATTTCAGAAATATATCCCTCTAAAAGTGTGTTCCAAATAATATTATTGTAACCTTGCCAAGCTTCTAAGCTGTATGATTTTAATACATTTCTAAATTTATCTTCATTATCAATTCTCTTATTTGGGTTTCACTGGGAAGGTAGCAGGGGCCCATGGTCAGGGTGCCCAGGCCTTCATGTTCTATGGAGGATTAGCCTTTCGTATAAGAGGGATGAGAGATTCTGAAGATAGGAGGAGAGGAGAGGGGGCACTTCATGAAGTTAGCATGGAGCACATTTAAAACTAATCGGAGAAAGTTCTTTTTTACTCAACGCACAATTAAACTCTGGAATTTGTTGCCAGAGGATGTGGTTAGTGCAGTTAGTGTAGCTGTGTTTAAAAAAGGATTGGATGAGTTCTTGGAGGAGAAGTCCATTACCTGCTATTAAGTTCAC
This sequence comes from Rhinatrema bivittatum, assembly GCF_901001135.1. Lineage (NCBI taxonomy): Eukaryota > Metazoa > Chordata > Amphibia > Gymnophiona > Rhinatrematidae > Rhinatrema > Rhinatrema bivittatum. The sequence goes on along the minus strand of NC_042618.1, from coordinate 316,993,389 downwards.
TTAGAGAATAGCCACTGCCATTAGCATTGGTTACATGGAATAGACTTGGTTTTTGGGTACTTGCCAGGTTCTTATGGCCTGGATTGGCCACTGTTGGAAACAGGATGCTGGGCTTGATGGACCCTTGGTCTGACCCAGTATGGCATTTTCTTATGTTCTTATGTTCTTATTTTCCCTATCCTATCTAACAAATATTTTTGCAAAGGTTGAAGAGAAAGGATTGTCCTTTGTTGGAGTCAGAGGGCAAACTGCCTAATAGGGGAAAGCCCCATGTGTTGCTGTCTGAAGAAAGCATTGGCCAGAGACTCACCTGCTTTGCAGATTGGAAGAGAAGGCGAGAGAAAAAGAGTTTATATTTGGCTCCAGTCCTATCCTGTATAGAGCCCAGAATTCACTCCTAAGAGAAGAACTTGGAATAATGCTCTTGAAGAGATGCTTTTGAATCATTTTAGTGGTAATTTTACTAAATGCTTGAAACTGGACAGGGATTTCTTTGCTGCACAGAAAGGTGTAGAGTGTAAAAAAGATGGATGTGCCGATTTTATTAACATGCGCACATGGTATAAAATCTGGTGGCCGCGTGCACCAGATTTTACAATCCGCGCACGCATGTGCGAGCAGCGCGCGCAGGGGAGTACATTTTTGCAAATGACACATGGCGAGTGGCCATTCCCCAGTTCCCTCCCAGTCTGCTCCAATTAAGGAGCGGACTGGGAGGGAACTTCCCTACCACCCCACCAAAACCCCCTCCCTCTTCCCCTCTTCTCTCCTCCCCGCCCCTAAACCCGTCCCAGTGACATACATTTTTTTTGTTTTACTACTTAGTGCTCCCCTGGAACAGAAGTAGTTTGTGCGCACCTACTGACTGCCAGCGAACGCTTCCCCGGCCTACGTCCCACCCCACCCCACCCCATCCCTCCCCGCCCCTTTCTAAGGGCCTGGCACTTGTGCGCATATCACCACTTATGCACGTAGCCGGGCCCTTTTGAAAATGCGTGCAACGCATGCAGGGCACGGCCACACACATAAGTGGTGATTTTTATGTGCGTGGCTGATTTAAAATTTGTCCGAAAGTCTGCACCACTGACATACATGCCAGCACATTGTGACAATGATGTAAAATGTTTGTAGCAGTGCCTCCTGTTTTTTAAACAGGGGTGTTCTGTCTCTGTATGGACAGAGGTAGGAGGTGTATGCAGAGAGAGAGAGCCATGGGACCCCACTGGGATCATACTAAATGGGTGTAGTTTCCCAGGTCATATAGGATGATTCCCCGCTGATAGCTGCATGGAATGTAGAATATAGATCATTTACAATTTAATATTTAAAAGTGTTTTGTTCAATTATGTGTTTTTGCAGGATTGTTCTGGGGAGGGGAGAAGCTGTTGATTATGATGAGTTAATTATCAAAATCTCAAGGGAAGGACTTATGGGACTGCCCCTGATCTTTTAGGTACCTAACAATGCCTCTGAGCAAAACATTTTCAATAACTTTCCAAAGATACAGCAAAGTAGAGATTTGTCTGAAATTGTTAAAAATAGATAAATCTAATGAACGCTTCTTCAGCAATGGGCATACAAATGCTTGTTTCAGGCTAGGGGCCCAGATGGTCCTCAGTCAAAGAATGATTTAGCAGCACTTTTCCAACAATAAAGGTCGATTTTAAAACAAGCGTGTGTGTGCCAGCAAGGATATGTTTGAATTTTAAATTATGCACACACTTGCACGCATATGTTTTAAAAACTAACCATGTGTAAGTATGATCCTAATTTGAAGAGGTTACTCGAGCACAACTAGCACACATGTGTCCTCCATAGGACCTTGTCAGCTTTTACGCGCGTATTTTGGCAAATTTTAAATCATGCTCGCGTAAGGCACATTCTCGGTTTTTCAATTAGTCCACCAGTTTGTCCAGTTAATAGTGAGGTCTTTCAGACCCCTCTGATTTGTCATCCCACATACCCCCCAGTTGATCTGGACCTCTCACCCTGTTCTATAAGCCCTAAAACTCAAAATCTACAGACTTGTTCCTCATCAGGAACAGCAGAAAAGTTATGTGGATATCTAGCACACACATGCTGCGGTTTTCGGTTTTAAAATTCAGAGTTTCGCAAGTAAGTCTTGGCCCTGCCCCGAACATGAATTTATAGGAGCTAAGTCCTCTACTGACTGAACTAAAATTTGACATAGCACCAAAAATCAATAGGATAAACTTCAACAAGAGAAGATGATAAACAGTTACACAACTGATCAACATCAATATGACCATACTTTCAGACCAATGGTCGTTCATTGTCCTGAAAACATTGTCCAAAGTACAAAGAAAAAATGATCAGACCAATAGAAATCTCAGGAAATTGAGGACAAAGGAAATTGGATTGTAAAAAATCAAGTCTAGCATATGGTCATGTTTGTGAATAGGTTTGTGCAGCATTTGCTCCCAGCCTAATGCCGACATAGCATCGGAAGCTGACAAGTGGTATTGATCTAGGTACAGTTTGAAATTGCTCAAAATGATGGTAGAACTTAGCTTAATTTAGTAGCCCTTATCTGAATTACTGCCATCCTCTCAATGTCCTTACAAAGATACAGTCTCCAGAACTAAATATCGTACTGAAGGTGGAGATCTCAATACTGACCCATACAAGGGCAAAATTACCTCCTTTTCCTAATAAAAATAACCTGTGATTTATGCAACTGAACATACTGGGGTAGGTTTTAAAAGGTTGCGTGTGGGCGTATATGTGCGCGCGCTACCTGGCGCACGCGCATGTTATAAAATCCGGGGTTGGCGCGCGCAAGGGGGTGTACAATTGTGCACCTTTCACGTGCTGAGCCACGCTGCCTTCCTCCGTTCCCTCCCCCCAACCTAACCTTCCCACCCCTTCCCCTAAAATTCCCCCCCCAGCCGTACTCTAACTCCCCAAATGTTTATCTTACCTTTTGTGCCTGCCTCCAAGCAAGTTGCATGCATCGGCAACCTGCTGGCACGCGATCCTCCAACACAGTGGCAATGCCCACTCTGTCAGAGGCCTCTGGCCCCGTTCTGCCCCACCCCTGAACCACCCCTTTAATAAAGCACTGGGACTTACATGCGGCCCGGGGCTTTACGCGCATCATTGGGCCTTTTTAAAATAGTCCCGGCACGCGTAACTCTTTGAAAATCTGGCCCACTATGAACTTTTACAGTTGCTTTATTATATTGACTGGCTACCTTGAGGTCATTTGACAAGATCACTCCTAGATTTCTTTCCCGTTTAACAGTTTCTGGTTCTTGCCCTCCCAATTGATATATGGTTAATTCAATTTTGCCAAATGCATGATTTTACACTGTTTGGTACTGAAGATACGGTAATTTTCCAAACTCTTAACTATTGTTTCAGTTTTTTCAAGTCCTCTCTCATTTTTTTCACTCCCTCCTGTGTGTCTACTCTGTTCCAGATGTTTTTAGTATCTGCAAACAAGCACATTTTATAATATAGTAAGATAGTAAATGACAGAAGATAAAGATCGAAATGGTCCATCCGATCTGGCCAGCAAACTGCTTAGGGTAGTAACTGCTATTCTATGCAGATTTCCCTCATGTCATCTGTTAAGGGAAGTAAGTACCACTCCATACAGGTTACCCCCGTGCAATCCCTTCTGGGAGGGCATTCCACCACCCTTTCCATGAAGAAATATTAACTGATAGTGGTCCTGAAGTGAGTGACCCCACTTGTTCTACAGCTTCCTTTCCATAAGAAATGTTTGAGTTTTGTGCATCACTAATACCTCTAAGACATTTAAAGGTTGTATCATATCTCCCCTGTCCCTCCTCTCTTCCAGGATATACATATTTAGCTTCTCCAGTCTCTTCTCATAGGTCTTCTGGTGAAGACCCGGCATCATTTTGAATGCTTTTCTCTGGACTGCTTCCATCCAGTCTCTGTCCTTTCTGAGATACAATCTCCAGAAGTGAGCACAGGACTCACCAAAGATCACAGCACTTTATCCTGACCTCCTCTAAATAGAGGAGAAATCCTCCTGAAACAGGACTGGGCGCCACACAAAAACAAAAGCTCTTCACCAAAACAGACTCTGCACCACTGAATATATCAAGCTATCTTAGTTAGCCGGATAAGTTTATTTGGCTAATTTTAGGAGAGTTCTACAGACCAACCAGATTTAGCCAGATAAGTTTCCTATCTAACTCTGAATATCGGAGTTAGCCAGATAACTGGGAGGAGTTAAGTTACCCAGATAAGTTATGTCCCCTAAATGCCCCTAACTTATCAAGCTAAATTCTAGCCAGTTAACTTATTATCCAGCTAGTATTTAGCCGGATAAGTGCCAAAATCTTCATTTCGCTGTATAACCTCTGAGTTATCCGGCTAAATGCTTTTGAATATGGATCTCATGGTTTCTACACAACTATAATAAATATATGATTCATACCTAGCAACTGGGCTTTAATTTTATTTATTTACTTACTTTACTTGATATCACATCTTTTATCTAAGACTATCAAAGTGTATTACAATTTAAAATACTATGCATCAAAAAACATAAAACATTTAAAAACATATGACAATTTGAAAGTCCAACCATAACATTATTATGAAGTTACTCTGCAAAAAATTAACTGTCCTCCCATCCTCTTGATCTTTACTACCTCTAACCTATTCAGACACAAACACCATTTTACAAAGCCATGATTTGGTCTACCTTCTATCTTCTCCACCTACTGATGAACTTTGTGGTTTTACAATTGAATTCTCACAAAGGTTCTAGGTCTATGGGAGATCTAATGCAATGGTTCTCAATCCAATCCTCAAGTACTCTCTAGCAAAGTCAGTCAGATTTCTAGGTTATCCACAATGAATCTGCATGAGAAAGATCTGAGTACAGTGGAAGCCATACATGCAAGTTTATCTCATGAAAATTTATTGTAGATATCCCAAGAACCTAACTGGCTAGGGATGCTAGCATGGACACTTCTATCATTAGTCAGGGTGAGGTGGATGCTTCAGGTGGCAACACCCCTACTGCAGCCTCCTCACCTCTGTCCAGTGCCCCTTAATGGAAGAAGATCCATGCACAGCATGTTTTAATGGCATGCTGGCAGGGTTCCTACCCCCATCCAGCAGAAGAAAAACTCACATGGCACATTTTAATGACATGCCAGAGGGGTTCCCACCCCCCAGCCAGCAGAAGAAGACTCATGCATAGCGTGCTTTAATGATGTTTCCAGTGGGGTTCCCACCCCCCACCAGCAGAAGGATGACCTTGTGCAGTGGTACAATAAAATGACTATTAGCAGGTTTCCCAACCCCTGTCAGCAGGAGGATGGCCTTGCACAGTGGCATTGTTAAGCACTGTGAAAAGGCCAGATTCCAAGGGATTATCACTCAGTAGAACTCCAAGAGAGTCACCCCCCTTGGCCCTGTTGGTGATTCAACTTGTGTCATGCCTTGGGGGTATGGTGGGGGAAGCACCATCATATCCCTCATCTCGGGCAGATTTCCTTGAGCCACCCCTGAGCACAAGGAACTGGTGTAAAGGGGAAAGACTGGCATAGACTTATCAATTGGCAGATTGAAGGGCTTAGGATACAGCCAAATGAATGCCATGTGGATATCAGTCTTATCTAGTATGGAAATTCTCTAGCTACAAGCTAATGAAACTCTGTTGGCCCTCCTTAGAGAGGGTTCCTTTAAGATCACACAACCAGGCTGCTACTCATCTTTTCCCTTCTTATTATGTCTCATGAATGGGTGGAGTCTATCACCATAAAATTGTCTAAGGGCAAACCAAGACAGTATGGCCCCTGTGTGCCACAGAAAAGATTGCAGTATGTATAATGTTGAGAGTCTGCTATTTTCTCCTAAGGGAACTTGATAGAGGGAAGATGCCAGGGGAAAGGTTCCAGAAAATGTGACATCATCTAATGGTCAGTGGGGGTAACACTTTGACTGACAGATTGGTTCAGCCTCTAAGGGCTGGGTTTGGAAAGGGAATATTACCCCTGGTTAGAGCATGGGCAGGGCTCCCCCAGAATCACCAAGAAAAGAGAAGGCAGCAGCTGGGACCCTGTCCCGGGGTACCAGGGAATAGATGAGATAATTGGCAGAGATACTGCAAGATTGTCTCAGGGAGCCTGCCTGAGTGAAATAACTGGAAGTTGGATCTAAAAGTACATTAAAGAAAAGGAACTGTTAAAGGACCAATTGGGACCACAGATGAAAAAATCCTATGCCTGGTTGGATCCTGGAAACAGGGTTGAGAGTCTCCCGTTTCTACATACAACAAGGGGAAGTGAGTAGGTTGAAGCCATTCGAGAGTTAAAGTGAGTACTTTGAGGTCTTCTCTATTTGACATAGGGCCAGCAGGAGGTATTAGGCAGACTAGGTGGCCGCCTAGGGTGCCAGAAGTGGGCGGGCCGTTTTGGTGCGACACAAGGGCAGTATTTTTGAAAGCGAGCAAGATCGTGGTCTGGGACATGGAGGTGAATGACATTGTGTGCTGGAGGTTCAGGTAGCGTAAATGACAACACATACGTGAGAGAGAAAAAGAGATCATGTGATGGGCTGATGATGTCACTGCCTGGGGTGGCTGGACACCCTCACACTGGTACTGGTTTGACAAGAGAATTTGAACATGTGGCCTCATATAGGTTGAAGAGAGGTATGTATGGACTGTAACATAATTGGTTTGAGGCTTTCTGGAAGACTGAGAGTGAAGTCTGTCTTACTGAATTTGCTGTGAAGTTGCAATTTAAACTTTTTCTACATTAACTGGAGATACTTCTAATAAACCATATTTTCATTTGAGGTGGACAGTGACTTTTTGGAAATGCCTGTGTGGTCTGTGTGTCCTGCACCAAGTTAGGCCATGCAGAATATCTATCCCCAGTCCTCGACCCAGCTGAGATTTGTTTTCTTTCTTTGGGGGAGTTACCCCAGGCTCCCCGAAGTAGAAAAGGTGACCCTTTCTTTTTTTCTTAAACTCATTTTGATGATGCTATGCAGTTGTCTTTCTTCAGCAGGATAATGAGGACCAGAATGCTTTGGGATGGAAGCTTTAAAATAAAATCTGTGCTACACCATGGTCCCATGATAACATGAAGTTATAGGTCAGCAAGTCTGCATTTCTAATTAAAATAATGATTTCCTCATTTTGTCTATTTGTTTCAAGTTACTAGCAAGTCAGCAAATTTACATGAAAATACACTTGTATATTAATTCTCTCAACAGCAGAGCCAGAGTTGGCAGCTCAACAACTCCTTTTTTTTCAAATATACACACAAAAGAATAAAGCGTTCTTAAAAGTATAATGGTGCATTGTATCATGCCTAGTCAAGTACTTTCAAACTACTGTTCTTCCATTTAAAAACAGCAGAATTCCTTAAGACTTCCATCAACGTAATCATCAGATATATGAAAGATCGGCATTATCCATTTAACTTTAATACAGAGTAATTCTATACTAGGCAGCAATTGTATTAGTACATGCTTATTAGACTGTCATCCACAAGTGAAGATCATTATATTTGTAACTCTTGGGCTAGTGATCCCGGATAGAAAGTTCTAGAGGCCATATCTCAAATCACAGCTTTGGGTGGTAACACTTCCTTTCATGTTCTACTTCAATAATGTCCAGGGTCTATGCATTTCAAACACTTAAGTCCCAGTTCACAGTTATTATATACAGCAGTGTTGATAACAGCATTGATGAGCATTAAAGTCACTAGGCAGTCAAAAGCACACTGGAAGCTAATTTGGTTTCCAACAATACATTTACTTAGAAGTTGTGAAATGATGAAAATAATCTTTACAGCTCTTTGGTCCACTTATCGATGTTGCAAGCATGTCTCAATAAATTACGAGTTTAAGATGGTAAAAGCCAATTTTCTTTCCTTCCTAAGGATTTAGGCAAGTTATTGAGCCCCCACTCACCCATAATTGGTACAGAGAATGTTTAATCCAATTTACGTCTGTGTCCAAATTCAAGTCTCATATCTCCTGTCTCTCCATGCTGTATTTTCCTCTGAACGCATGTTCCCCTCAAAGTATACTGTTGTTACTCCTCTTTTCCTAGAATCTCCTGTAGTTGTTCCTCAGCACTATTGAAGATCCATACCAACTCCTTTCTCCTCTCTATCCTTCTTCATCTCTGGATGGCTGTAAGTCATCCCTCTTTCACAGATCCCGATGATATGTTTCCTCTTTGGTACTATGAACCTCTCCCATTGTCATGGTCAGAGTATTTATATCAGAAGAACTCAAAATGTACTTTCTCCCACATGGAGAAAGTACAGGTAGCTCCCTACACATTTGTGTAGGGAGCTACCTGATTTTTACTATCATCCCTCCCTATACAAATGGAATATTCTGGATGGATCCTGGTAGAGGTCTAACAGGATCTTTACAAATCTATGGATGAGAGGTAAAACCTTTCTACTATATACTGCATCATACTAAACACACACCCTGTCCATCCCAGGAAGGCTCCCATGCATGCATGTGTGCACACATACACACACACACACATATCAGGCAGGCTCCCCTTCACACACACATATGCAGCCCAGGTAGGCTCCCATTCATACACCCACCCATCCCAGGCAGGCTCCCACTCACACATCCATCCCTGGTAGGCTCCCATTCATACAAATGCCCACATTCCAAGCAGCCTGCCATTCACACACACACAAACACAAACACACACACACACGCACACACACACACACACACACACCCATCACCGGCAGCCTCTCATTCAAACACACACATGCAGGCAAACAAGGCAGTCAGGGTCCATGGGTAATTCTTCCTCCGCTGCTGCTGTCAGCCTGTACCACCTTCTTTGTGGAGAGCAGCCATTCTGTGGCTCTTCTTCATGTGCTGGCCCCGAGGTAATTCAACACTCATGCATTGCGAGATGAGAATACAGGAAGAGCTAGCACAGCGAGTGTTGATACCACGGGTCCAGCAAATGAGGAGGAGCTGCTGGATGGGCTTCCTTTCTGCTGTGGCCTCCTGCTTCTTCCACCGCCGGTGGGATTGGGTGCACGGCAGCACCATGGGCCTCCTGCTTCTTCCACTGCCGGTGAGATCGGGTCCACGGCACCATGGGCCTCTCCCTCGTCCCGATGCCGCCCCACCAGGGTGTGCTGCTCTGTGCAATTGCATGGTTTGCAGTCCCGGTGGTGCCAGGCCTGAGTACTTGTAACCTGGAATGACCATTGTTGGAAACAGGATGCTGGACTTGATGGACCCTCGGTCTGACCTTGTACGGCAACTTCTTATGTTTTTATGTTCTTACCTGTGTGTGCAAAAATTTTCAGAAAATGATAACAGCTTGGCATTCTGAGTAAATTTCTTTTGCATAAACTCATTTTGCAAAAACATTTCACAAAAGGCCACTTAGTAGTAGTAAACTTGTGTCCATTGTCTTATATTCAAAACTATTTAAATCCCACCCTAATGATCTGCTGTGATGCAAAATCACAACATTTTAGAAATACTTCACTTTTTGTTTTACCCTCAGAAATGGAATTGTATATTGCACTCATTATGCTTTGATATTTAAAATATAATTTTATAACCATAGAGGTGGGTGAGTGATAAGTAGTCTGAAGAATATTTCTAAAAGGAAAGTGGGCAGTCTAGTTGGGCTTCAGAGTCCTCATCTGCTGTCATATTCTGATTCTTAGATGATAATACATGAGTGTTCCCCTTTAAGAACAGAACTCTGCTTTAGCCAGAAAGCATAATGTACCATGTACTGTAACTCCACCCCCACCCCCATAAAAATGTCTTTGTTGTACATCTAGCCTCCAGTTGTCAGTACAACCACATATGCTGCTTATCAGGGGCGAAAACATATAATTTCACCACAGGGAGTTTATATTTCAGAGGCAATGGTACAGTCCCCCAGTACAGATGTTTTGACTTCCCTATAGATTAAGTATTAGTAAAATGTCAATACATGGGATAGGTTTACTTTGCTTACTATGACCTTCTCTCTCTCTTAATATAAAGGGTTATTTGTTCTGAGGTGAAGTGCACTAACTTAGTGAAGGTCTACCATTTTCCGATCTAACCGCTGGGTGTGCTTTCAGAAAATAAAACTGGAAAACTGCACAAGCCCAGGGTGACTTATGTTAATCCTGACTAAGACGCTGTTGTCATGAACTTTCACCTCAAAGCGAAAGGCTAAGTGTTGAAGGAGAAAAGAAAACAGAGTGAATTTCTCAGAACCAGCTACAATTTATACAATTTTATGTATATTTCAGAAAATAATCAATCAGAATTGCTGCAAGGAGGGAAAAGCCAGTAATGATTCTGAAAAACAATTTATATATAATATATACCCTCTCTCTCTCTCTCTCTATTTATATATATATATATATATATATATATATATATATATATATATATACATATATCTATTTATTTACCCTCTCAAACCCCCAAACTCGAGCTGGGAGCCAGTACAGTCTTGAGTGCTCCTACAACACTGAAAGTGGCCAGGAGCACGCAAGATTGTACCGGCTCCCGGCTTGAGTTTGGAAGTTTGGGAGGGTCCAGGAGGGTCACTAGAAAAGTGCAGAGGTTGCAGATGGATAGTGGGGAGGGTAGGAGGCACCTCAGGACCTTTAATTTTAATATCATGGAGGGAGGGGATAGGTGGGCGGGTGGGCCTCAGGTAGCTATGTCCCACTTCTTTTTTTTTTTTTAATTTTGGTGGGTTGGGAGGATTGGAGAAGTTTGGGAACTATGCAATCAGATATTTTAAAGTATTTTTTTTTGTGTGCGGGGAAGCCAGGGGATTGGGGTCCGTAGGCCCAGATAGATGGTTAAAAATAAAGTTAGCAGGATACGTGAACCTGGATAACGTTAGAACTGTTCTGAGGCAGTTCTAGAATGATATTGTTACCTTAGCTGGATAATGCTAAATATTTGCTTTTTTCGGCTAAGATAGCCAGATAGCTTTGCTCCACCTTGCAGTGTCCATAAACTGCCCCTGACTTATTCAGCTAAGCTTTTAGCTAGCTAACAACTTAGCCCTAAGAAAGGAGCGGTCAAATCAGCAAGAAATTCAAACCGCTTTAAAAATAGCCCCCTGGGAGCCCCTATATAGCCTTGCCGGCACAATCGAATCTAGCACTCACAAAACGGGGTTAGGATCGCCATCTTTTCCACTTCTCAGGCTTTCTATTTTGGTTTTATCTGCATGTTTCTAATTTGTAGTCTCTTATTTCTATATTAGGTAAGGGTCGGTCTCAGTTTTGCCTGTGTGTGACAGAAAAGCAGTATTTCTGCTAGTGTGTAGTTTCTCTGTAGTAGTAGAGCAGCTTGTTCTGTTATTCCAGTAGGTGATGTATTAATGTTCTAGGGCCTGATGCAGTATTTGCATTGCTGCTTTTTCATAAGGTTGCTGTTATTTGAATCCTGAGAGTCAGTGCTGTGATTGTATGGAATAGCAAGGTTCTTGATGTCTTTTTCTTTGCAAGAGTTTATTTTACTTCACAAAATAGCAGTGGTGGGATATTTTTGCTGAGGTGACACCAGAATTTGAATTTTTTTTTTGTTCATGTTAGTTGTAATGTGAATTGTCCTAGCTCTGCTCTGCACCTGTTCTGATGATTAATGATATTTTATTGTAGTTATGATGATTTCTGGCTTTCTGCAAAGAGGATTCATGAAAGTATACATTATTTTCTGTTTTATTACATGATTGATTGGATCTGATTTTTGTTTTCTTTGCTTTTTACATGATATGTTTGTGAATTTATAAACTGCAATAAATCTATATAAATAAAAATGTAAATGTTCGTTTGATCAAAATCTTAAATCTCCGAAAGTTCTTCACTGATTGCTTTGAAATTTTGACATAACATTGCATTCGAATATGCGCGTGTTTTTATATACCTATATTATATAGATGTCACATCTGTGACAGGTAAAAACATGATTTTTGGTAAAAACAGCACCATCTGTGGACGTAAAAGCAACACATGCTATCTACAATATAAATGGGCTCTGACCGACGGCTCGCAAATGCACAGGAGAGAGCAGCTATACCATATATGTGCGGACCGTAGAGCTCTGTGCTACGTGCTGGGTGTCACAGAGGGGAGGAGGAAAGGGCAGACGAGTCACCACTCCGAGAAACGGCTCAGCCCATTCCTCCGCCGCTGGGGAAGGGGGAGGGAGTAGGGACTGCCGGACAGTTACACACAGGAGGAGGAAAGGGTAGAAGAGTCACCGAGCCAGTCCGTCCACCGCCGGGGAAGGGGGAGAGGGAGTTGGGACAGCCGGAGCAGAGCAAATGCGCATTGTGAAATTAAACCAGACTGAGCCACAACCATAGAGCTCTGCGCTACGTGCTGGGTGTCACAGAGGGGAGGAGGAAAGGGCAGACGAGTCGCCGCTCCAAGAAATGGCTCAGCCTGTTCCTCCGCCACTGGGGAAGGGGGAAGGGAGTAGGGACTGCCGGACAGTTACACACAGGAGGAGGAAAGGGTAGAAGAGTCGCCGAGCCAGTCCGTCCACTGCCAGGGAAGGGGGGGGGGGAGGGAGTTGGGACGGCCGGAGCAGAGCAAATGTGCAGTGTGAAATTAAACCAGACTGAGCCATGGCAACGCGTGGCAGGGTACAGCTAGTATAAAATAAATTAATACTGATTAATAAGGAATTTTTAATGCTGGTAAGTGCTTCAAATAATTGAGGTAAAATATTTTAAAGTTTCACGCATGATTTCTGTTACAAACTAAAAAGCCAATATAGGGTGCAGTATATGGCATTATTTATCAATAAGAATACAACTAGAAGGATTCAGACCTGCATGCCTACCGCCCACCCATGTTAAACTTGGGTCCACCCAAAAAATCAGTATGAGGGTTACACAGTCAGTTTATCACTGCTGCATGAGAAAGGCAAGCATGAACTGCAGGAGATAACCATTACCTCTGCCCAGGAAGAGCCAACCTTGTTCCTTTCGGTGATCCATTGTCAGCACCAATCTGTTCTCCATTCTGCCTTCTGGATAATTTGTGGCATCTCCAAATCTCATGGCAGATAGGGAACAGCAAATTTACCAGCATGAGAAAGAAGTCGGACATGGAAAAAGCAGAAGCATCAGTCACTGGAGGGGACAGTGAAAGCGCCGCACTTCCTGGCCCCATGACTGCTGTTTCCTTCTTCAAGAGCTACAGTCGTCCTATTGCACAGGCTTCCTGATTAGAAATGAAGGAGTAGGAGGAATGGAAGACTGGAGTAAGGATAGGAAGCATATCCTTGTCAACATCTCTCATAGTGCCTGCTGCATCTCCCGAGTCCCGCAACTCCAGTGCTTCTGGCAGTTGCTTTTTTGCTCCCCAATTTCCATAGGAGAAACACTAAGATCAGGGAGATGGAGAGCTGATGAATGAGAAAAGCGAAAAACAAAGATGGTGAGATATACAACAGCCATAACTTAAATTATACTGTATTGGAGAATACAATCAATTATAAGGCTACCAAATGGCATTTTTCTGTTTTCAAGGTTCAAAAAAGAGGGGAAAATATTTTTCTACTGCTGACTTTCCTTTGTATTATTTTGTGTGTAAATTGCTTTCTCATTTACTGATCTTACCAGTCTTTTCTGAGGAGATTCTACTCCCTCCCTGCCTCAAGCTATAACATGATGAAAAGTCCTGTTTCAGATTCCTGTTACATCTTGACTTCAACATAAGGGCTGCATCTGTGCACAAATAAAGGCAGCTTCAATGGAGTCCATTGAAGTTTGGAAAACCTTTATAGAATAACTTCTCCTGATGCTGAAGTCCCAGGTTGGGACTTTGTTCAAGTGGAGATTTCACAAAGTTTTATGATGGATTCCTGCTCGTTGTTTACATTGTATTGCATTAAAACAAAAACCTAAAAAAATATTTTGAAAGTGAGGTTGGAGAAGCCTGAGACCTATGATTAAACAGACAGATGCAAGAAACTTTTACAAAGTTTTGACAGCACAAATAATGGTTGGCATCTCATTATGATGGTCTCCCATATATATTTGTAATTTTTATGGTAATTAGAAAAGGGATTGGCTAGGAGCTGTATGTGCATTTTGTATTTTCATTCCTGTGTTATTGATTTTTTTCATTCTCTGTTTTGCTATTAGCTCACCTAATGGCGTCGGCACAATGGCAGAAGATTTTTAGCTATTCGGATGAGTATGTAGCTAATATTACTAAAGAAACTTCATTATTTCAAGAAACAGGGCAGCCAGTTCAGAGTGCAAGTTGAATGATTATTTGAAACTACAGAAGTGGTTGATCATTTTGAATTGCACAATGCTACTCTTATAGAATACGTTAAACAAAAAATGATCCATAGGGCATTGTGTTTTAATAAGGAACATCATTGATTCTTAATAAGTACTGAATAGAATTTAGTTGTTGATCTTTGAATGTTCTGAAAAATACTCTGCATTATTGCAACAACAAAGCTCAGAATTGGAAGAAAAAATAAAGGAATCCATGTCTTTAGAGGCATTTGACAAATCTCTGTCCAATTTTAAGAATACACTGCAACAATCCCACATGAGTATTAAACAGGTGAAGTTGAAAATTTTAAGGAATGAGCAAGATTACAAGAATAATTGTATTTATAGTTGGTAAAGGGATTCTGTGAAGTTGTCTTGTTAAAGGAGTGGCATTTTGGTTCTCCTCTCATGAAGGATCTAGTGGATCAGATGAAAAAGGTCAGCTCTAATAATATGTTTTTTTTAGGAAACTCATCATGTCACGCAGACCCCAGCGGTTCTTTTGAGGGTGTCAAGGACTCAGCTGTGGCATGGAAGCATTAGGGGGGACGTCTAATGATCTGATCACAAATGCAGCTGCAACAGCATTAATACATTTTACAGACATCCCTCTTTCTAAGTCAGGAGAATATCTTAACTCAAGGTTTGTCTTATGTTCTGACTGTCAGGCATAATCCTTTTTGATCATGAGAAGCCCTGTTTAGAATTATTAGGTCATTGCAAATGAAACGTTTTGTGGGGCAACCACAATCAGACTTGTCCATAGTTAAAAATCCATCACGCTGGATCCCTCCTGGACCTTTAGATCCCTATATTTCCACCTTTAGGGATCTAGTATTGAAGGATTTTATGAATAAGGAAAAAAAGTATTAAAAAGATTCCCGATAATGTTCCGGTTTCAGAAAGATGCGCTTTAAAGGAATTGCAGCAGCATTCTCGGATTGAAGTTAAACTTGTTGGCAAGAGGGAGGGGTGGAATTGTTGGGAAAGAATAAATATGTTCAAGAGATGTTATCCCAGTTATCTGATACACGATATTATGCCAAATTGGGCAACAATTGTACAGCAACATTTCAGTCTCAGATTAAAGGAATTATGGATCGTGCCTCTGAGGCAGGATTTCTAACTCACACAGAAGAACAATATCTGAAAGTGCAGCATTGTAAGATACCGTTTTTATATGGCATTGCTGATTAACATCACTTCCTGACTGTCCTATAGTTTCTGCTTGGAGTTCGCTGTTGCAACCTTTTAACAGTCTTTATGGATACGTTTATACAGGACACATCTCATTTGTTGAGATTATTAGATCAAAATAAAGAGGATATGTCAACTATGTTCTTTGTCACTATTGATGTGGTTGCACTATACACTAATATACTGCAGATGGCAGTGTTAGTATAGTATCTTGTGCCATGTCACTCAATGAACATATTTAAAAGGTAGGTAACTTTGTGATGGAGTTGATTAAAAAGTTACCTAAGAGCTTTATGATGGAGTTGACCAACTATTTTTGTTTCCAGCAGCAGTTTTATCACTGCCCTCGTTCTCGTGTATGCTTTGCTATAGTGGATTTCTGCCACCATATGTGCTACACACAGGGGTGTGAGTAGCTGTACCTTAAGTGGAGGAGTAGCCTAGTGGTTAGAGCAGTGGGCTATGAACCAGGAGAGCAGGGTTTGACTCCCACTCTTACTCCTTGTGACCCTAGGCAAGTCACTTTACCCTCCATTGCCTTAGGTACAAACAGACCTGGATTCATCATTCTTTGCACAGAGATCTTATGATGAATCCTGTGAAAAGGGCAGTGATATCCAGTGCCCTAATGATAATCAGGCTGATACAGTAAGGGCCCAGGGGCGGTAGAAAGAGGTGTGTTAGTGCCTGGTGCACCTGTGTTTGCTGCACACACAGTTCAGATCACCTACCGCTTGATACTGTATTTAAATGGCATGCAAATGCAAGCTGTGTCCATGAAGCACAATCCATTTTACTGTATAGGTGTATACAGCGCCTATACAGTATCCTGGGTGCGCTGGTACCTGTCATTTCAAATGATGTTTGAAATGACAGGTACCAGGAAGTGGATGGCTCTCCTACAGACCCCGCTGCCTTGAGCGCCTGGCACCAGCAAGCCCTAGCAGCCGGCGATCGGAGGCAGGAAGCACAACCCAAACCACCCCAATCCATAGAAAAAAAATGCTTCTCGCACTTAGCCGCCCAGTCCCAAACCAAACCAACCCAATCCAAGCCCCAGCAGAGAGAGACTAAATTTAGCCGTCCAGTCCCAAACCAACCCAATCCACAGAAAAAAAATGCTTCTCGCACTTAGCCACCCAGTCCCAAACCAACCCAATCCACAGAAAAAAAATGCTTCTCGCACTTAGCTGCCCAGTCCCAAACCAAACCAACCCAATCCAATCCAAGCCCAAGCAGAGAGAGACGAAATTTCACAGTCCCAAACTTTCCCCCAGCCCCCGCTCAGCTGCCCTGGCCGCGGCCACGCAAGCCCCCAGCAGCAGCAGTAGAAGGGCGGCGAGAGAGAGCGGCGAGAGAGAGGGGCTTCAGTATCCCCGCCGGCTAAAGTGAATACGTGCACACATGTACGTCCAATATGGACGCTCAAGGCAGCGAAGGCGCATGCGCACACGCCGTGACCGGCTGGATGTCGGAGGTCACGGCGTGTGCGCATGCGCCTTCGCTGCCTTGAGCGCCCATATTGGACCTACAGGCGTGCACGTATTCATCTTCGCCGGCGGGGCTGCTGAAGACACTCTCTCTCGCTGCCCTTCTACTTCTACTGCTGCTGCTGGGGGCTTGCGTGGCCGCGGCCAGGGCAGGTGAGCGGGGGCTGGGGGAAAGTTTGGGACTGTGAAATTTCGTCTCTCTCTGCTTGGGCTTGGATTGAATTGGGTTGGTTTGGTTTGGGACTGGGCAGCTAAGTGCGAGAAGCATTTTTTTTCTGTGGATTGGGTTGGTTTGGGACTGGGCGGCTAAGTGCGAGAAGCATTTTTTTTCTGTGGATTGGGTTGGTTTGGAACTGGGCGGCTAAGTGCGAGAAGCATTTTTTTTTTTCTGTGGATTGGGTTGGTTTGGGACTGGGCAGCTAAGTGCGAGAAGCATTTTTTTTCTGTGGATTGGGTTGGTTTGGAACTGGGCGGCTAAGTGCGAGAAGCATTTTTTTTCTGTGGATTGGGTTGGTTTGGGACTGGGCGGCTTTTGGTGGTAGAATCAGATAATTACATTCTTGTGAATACAGACAGTGCAATGGAATGTATGGGATCATGCTGAGCCTTAAATACCAAGGTTAAAGCTTTAAATTGAATATGCTGAGCAACCAGTGAACCACACTAACGCAAGGGTCAGGGTAGGCGGTAAATTAGTAGGTTAAAGACGTGGCAAGATAGCAGGCTAAAAAGGCGATAGTCGGGGCGCACTTTACTGTATGGGAGGGAATAGCTAATCGGATCGTTTACATACATATACATGCCGCGGGCGGAAAGGGAAACGCGTCGAGTTAAAGAAGCGGTAAGGATCAGTAAAAACAGATAGTGAATCGCGGGTTAGACTTACGCGGCGAAATTGTGAGTACACAGCTGGTTAGAAACGGGGTAACTGCGGCCGCGCTTTATTGTATCGGCCTGAATGTTAGTAACATTATCGTTGGCAGCGAAGCCCGAACTCCACCCCCAATCTAACGTGAAAAGGGCCTTTTTGCATGCGATAAGTTTTTGATAAATGACCCACTTAGATTGTAAGCCCTCTGGAGATAGGGAAATACCTACAGTACCTGAATATAATCCACTTTAAAATTCAAAAAGCAGAATATAAATATAAATAAATAAATAAACCTTACAACTATAACCAGCATCTTTTGCAAAAAAAAAAAAATTGGAAATAGAACAATTCATTAATTTGCTACATGCAAGGCACCAACATAAATTGTGCTGTCAACTTGATGACCTGTCCCATTGTTCAGTCAATGAATTCACCCCAAAGAGCTTGCATGTATTCAGCTTAGATTTAATTGTACAGTGGAATAGTACACACTTTTGGTATCATGTATCAGATAGCCTACACTATTCTGCTTTCAGTACACACCACAGGGAGCTTACATTTAAAATTTTCTGTTAATGTTTTTGGCACCCATCCTAGGCCTGGATTTATCAAAATGCATTAAATATCGCATGCGATATGAAAAGTGGCGTGTTTTATGGTGATAGGCAGTTTATCGCAAATTAAGCTAATAGCTATGCGAAGTGCTAAGACAGCGCAAATTGCGATAACTTTTTCGCACTTTGCGATGTGCCAGAATTGCTGTATTTCCTACATACAACCACTGGGGGGACCATGTTTAGTAGTAGTTTAAGGAGAGAGAGAGAGAGAGAGAGAGGTAGAGAGTCCATCAAGCTAGGTTGAAAGAACATTGCACAAATCTCAACCTTGTGTGAGTTTCCTCACTCCGAAGGTCATCAAATCTTCACAAGAGAGCACTGTTCTATTCGTACTTCTCACTTTGAATGTTAAAGTGGCCCCTAACCCCTAAACTAATACCTAAACCTCGCCTCCTATAGAGATATAAATACCTATTTAGTTTGAGAACATTATGGCTAGTCTCTCTCTCTCTCTCTCTCCCTCTCTCTCTCTCTCTCTCTCGTGTTTTTTGCATGCAAAAACACCATATAGCACTTTGATAAATGACCCCCCCTAGACAGTTAATGTCATAGTGGAATAGTTTTCTTGCCCATGGGGGTGGTGGTGAGGGAGACCTGGGTCAATCACTGCACAATAGTTACTCTTTGGGGGTCTTGCCAGGTACTTGTGACCTGAATTGGCCACTTTTTAAAAAAACAGGATACTGGGCTTAAGCGAGCGAGAGACTCTGTGTGTGTGTGTGTGTGTGTGTGTGTGTGTGTGTGTGTGTGTGTGTGTGTGTGTGTGTAAAAGCCTGTGTGAGGGAAGAGGATGTGAGAATGGGAGCCTGTGTGTGAGAGAAGAGAGCATGTGAGAGTGAGAGCATATATTTGTATGTAAGGAGGAAGAGAAGAAGAAGATAGAAGAAACAAAGAGAAAAGAGACCCTGAAAATAGAATTAGGAAAAGACAGACAAGGGGAAAGTTGAAAAAAGAGACCAGGAACTACTGACTGGAAAAATGGAAAGATCAGACAACAAAGGTAAAAAAAAAAATTGGAATTTTTAGTGATTGGAATGTGCCATCTTTGGGAACGTGCATATATTTCTTATATTTTTCTTATATTTTTGTATTATGCTCTCTATTTAGAGTTCCACTATTCAGAGTCTTGTTTCTCAGGCTTTCTATTTTGGTTTTATCTGCATCTTTCTGTTTCTAATTTGTCTCTGTATTAGGTAAGGGTCGGTCTCTGTCCTGCCTGAGTGTGATGAGGTGCAATATTTCTGCTAGTGTGTATTTTCTCTGTAGGGATTTATATCAGTCCAGCTTGTTCTCTTTGCCCAATAGGTGGTGTATTAGTGTTCTAGGGCCTGATGTAATATTTGTATTACTGCCTTTTCATAAATATTGGTGCTATTTGATTCCTGAGAGTTAGTACCGTGATTGTATGTATGGCAAGATTCTAGGTATCTCTCTCTTTTTTTTTTTTTTGCAGGGGTTTGTGTTACTTCACAAAGGGGTAGATTTTATAACATGCGCATGGGGCGTACATGTGCATGCGCTACCCGGCATGCACACATGTATGCCCGATTTTATAACTTGCACACGCAAGTTATAAAATCGGGGGTCGGTGCACGCAAGGGGGTGTACAATTGTGCACCTTGCGCACGCCGAGCCCGTACCGATCTGCGCTGTCTTCCCCCTTTCCCTCCCCCTTTTGGAGCAGCCTCGGAGAGAACTTCCCTACCCCCCCACCCCACCTTCCCTTCCTTTCCCATACCTCCCCTGCCCTTTCCCCCCTACCTTTGTCGTTTTCTTTTTTTTATCGCAAAACTTACTTCAGCCCTGGGACTGAAGTAATTTAATGGCGCGCAATCCCCGACACAGCGGCAAATGGCCACTGCGTCTGAGGCCTCTGACTCTGCCCTGCCCCCAGACCGCCCTGTCCCATCCATGCCCCCTCCCACACCTTGCCCCTTTAGTAAAGCCCCGGGACTTACGTGTGTTACCGGGCCTTTTTAAAATAGGCTCAGCGCACGTAACCTTTTGAAAATCCGGCCTAAAGTGTTTAGCAGTGAAGGATTTTCTTTTGCTAATCTGACACTAGAATTTGAATAATATATAATTTTTGCATATTGGGTTGTAATGTGAACTGTCCTAGTTCTGCTCTGTACTTGTTCATGTGATTATTATGGTTATTGCTATTTTTATTGTAGTTGTGATGATCTCTACCTTTCTAGAAAGAGTATTTATGAAAGAAAACATCAATATTTGTTTTATTACATGATTGATTGGATTTGATGTTTATTTTCTTTGCTTTTTAAATGATATTCTTGTGTATGTATAAACTGCAATAAATATAAAATACAGGTTAATAAGGAATTTTTATTGTTGGTACATGGTGGCATCTCAAGGCTCGAGTCGTCAGCATTCTGGGGTGAGTGCCTGCCTCCTGCGGTGGCCAAACATTACATGCATAGAGATGAGGCATCCAAGTGGGAGATTCGGCTGTGCCAGAAGGAAGAGCAGGAGCATAGTCACCATTTCCACATACTGCAGCAACAAGAGATGATGATGCACCTACCTGAAAAAGGAAAGGAAAAGAGTGATAAAAAGGTGAGAAATGCAATTCTGAAGCCATCCAGAGCCCACAGGAGAACCAGCAAGAATAGTCACTTGAATGTTGGAGCTTAAATACTCAATGGAAGAGAAGGTACGAGTGTTGGTGGCAGGTCCAGTGTTGGCAGAGATGAGCAGGAGAAGCAACTGGGAAGAGATGAGGCATCTGCGTGGAAGAAGCATATGCACCATAAAGAAGAGCAGAAGCATAGCCACCATTTCCACATACTGCAGCGAGAAGCGCTGATGATTCACCATAGGAAAATAAAGCCTCTCCCACCATGCAGCCCTGGGAAGACAGTGCAGTGGGGTTCAGAGATAGTCATTGGTGGTCGGCATGACAGCGCAAAAAACACCACTCAGCACTCCCACACAGAAAACCTCCAACACCTAGGTCCAGAGCTCGCCTAACACCTCCCTGCACTGACAGAATGGCCCTGGAAGACACTGACTTTTATGTCAATAAAGGAAGAGTGTCTGAGAAAACATGGACATCTGTGCACCACCAATCACACCATAGGTCAGTCTAGGTCATTTGTACCAGTCAATAGTGAACATTGCAACCTTTTTCCAACTAGCACCAGTTCTTACTGTGGTTTTTTGCATGTCAGGTTTTGGCATGAATTTGAGCTTGCTGTGGATTTTTGCACCGGTTTGATTAACATACCATTAGTTTAAAGCATCGAGTGGAGCTGCAGGTTTTTAACAGGCACATTATTAAAATCAGCCCTAGCACCGGCGCGGGTTTTATTACATTGGTCCCTCTGTTCATGCACAGATGCAGCCTTTATGTTGAAGCTGTTCAAGTTTGAAAAAGCTTTGAAAGAATAACGTCCACTAAACACAGAAGACTGGATTTGAAGCATGGTGGCCATGTAGGTCCTTTGTTGAAGTAGAGATCTTGCAAAGTTATGTGAATGGAATTCTGCACATTGTTTAAATTTTATTGCATTAAAGAATGGACTTAAAAAATGTTTTGAACATGAGGCTGGAGACAACTGAGACCTCCGATTAGACAGAGGAATGCAAGAACCTTTTACAAACTGTTGACAACACAAATATTGGTCGGCATCCCATTATGATGGTCTCCCATACAGAGAGAGATTTTTATTTATATGGTGATTTTCAAGGGATTCGTTGAGTTATATGTGCATTTAATAAATATTTCCTTATAATACACCAG
Organism: Rhinatrema bivittatum; assembly: GCF_901001135.1. NCBI lineage: Eukaryota > Metazoa > Chordata > Amphibia > Gymnophiona > Rhinatrematidae > Rhinatrema > Rhinatrema bivittatum. Next base: position 316,971,161 of record NC_042618.1, on the reverse strand, counting down.
AGTTTACCTCTTTTCACCCTTATCCCTTGTTCCAGAATCTCCTTTATCTTGAAAAGAGGCCCATCTCCTGTGTAGTAATATCTTGTCTTCCAAGTTCCATGAAAAAAGCAGCATTCACCACAGTTAGGGGCTAATCAGCTTTATCCTGATGACTGGTTTATTTACAACAGTAATCCTTAACCCAGTCCTTAGGGACTATCTGACCAGTCTGATTGTCCAGCTATCTGCAATGAGTGTTCATGAGCTACATTTGAGTACAGTGAAAGTGGGGCGAGCAAATATTACTCATGCTTATTCATTGTGGCCATCCTGAGAACCAGACTGCTCAGGTGATCCCTAAGGAACAGGTTAAGAACTACTGGTCTAGGGGCAAACCTTCGGTTTCAGAGAGAGTGGAATGGGCATGGGACAAGCACAAAAGACCTCTCAGCCTGCCTGCACAATTTTAAAATGGTGCACATTTTGCCCAAGGACCTAGGAGGAAAGACAAGGAAGCCAGGGTCCAAATTCCACTGCCACTTATTGTGACCTTGATCAAGTCACTTCACTCTCCATTGCCTCAAGTACAAACTTGGATTATGTGCCCTCTGGGAGCAGGGAAATACCTACAGATCTTGAATGTAATCTGCCTTTGAAGTGGCTGAATTTAAAAATGAAAATACATTGCAGCCAATTTTACAAAGAGGACGACAAGCACAGTTTCCATTTCAAAATTAGCAGCCGCAAAGTATACGCTAAAAGCATCCCCATGCTTTGCACTTGTTACTAGCATGCATACATTTGAAAATCTCATGTACATATGCTGTTTTATTCCCCGACCTAAACACATCCATAGGAATGCCTCTTTTTAACCAGGCTAAAAGTATGCACTCTGTGGAAACCCACATACATTTTCAACTGGGTACAGAAAGGCTATTTTCAGCCAAACTATTTGACCCAGGTAAAAGGCCTTAAAATTTGCTCTCTCTATGTCCTGCAACATCAGGAAAGGAAAAAAGAAAAATTCATAGAAAAAAAAATCATGCAAGCAAAACACTTCTGCATAAAGAGCTGCTAGACTTTTGCCCTGTTCCTACAAATAACACTTTAGAAAATATTTCCCTCAGCACTATCTGCAGAAGGGTTTGCTTGCATGTTGGTTTTTTTTTTTTTTTCTTTTTTGGCCTTGTGGAATTTTTTTTCCTTTCCAGAAGTTACAAGAAATTAAACCTTGGTGCAAAAGAACCGCAATTTCAAAACTGTGCAAGCATACGAATCTGGCAGGCTCTTTGCTGCTTTTTTTTTTAAATCAAAACATATACCTAAATCGAAGTCTCCTTTTCTTTGCTTTTTAGGGGAGTGCACACGTCCCCCAGCTGGCCAAAGTCCCAGATAGAAACCCAAATGTCATTTTAAAGGAATGTTATCCACTAGGTGATTTTGCACATACTTTTTATCTTGTACAACACTCAGCCACATGATTATGGCAATAAGTAGGGTGCCCAGGCATCTTACATTCTGGAAGGGCAGCGCCTCGCCTTGCTTTTAAAAGATTCCCGTTATCTTAAACCCAACAATTCTGCAATTACAGTGACTATCACTGACTCACACAAAAGTGAATTTAATGAAATATTTTCCTCCACATTTGCTTCAAATTCTATTTATCAGTGCAATAAAAATATTCCATATATCACTCATAACAAAATAAGACAGAAATGACCTAAATGTGGATCCATTTATCCTAGTCCATGAAGGAAATATATTTTATAGTTTGCTCAGATATAGATTCTGGGGGGGGGGGGGGGGGGGGGAAGTATTTTCTTTCTGCAAATAACAGAAGTTCACCAAGGGGGTGTCATTACAACTGATGACATAGCTTGTAAATGAGAACTATGGTACTTTTACATCGGATATCTACTATATTCTGTGAAGCTGCTTATATCTGTGTGATATGATATGCATTATGCATGGCTGGACAGCATTACATGAATCATCGCAAAAAACTGAGCTTTTTTTTTTTTTTGCTTAAAAATATCCCCCTCTACTGAATTCCGGATCCATCTTGTCAAGAATGTGTGGCACAGGCTACTGCTCAATCACACCTGTATGAACAGAGGAACAGAAAATGACTGTCCCAAGATCCCATTCAGTGTCAGCGGCAGACCTAGAGATCTAAGTCTAGGAGCACTGATTTTCCGGCCTTGTGCTCTTCTAACCATAAGATGATACTTCCTCCCAGTTTATGCCTACGGGGAACATTGTCAGAGACTAGAACCGATCCATCAAATTGTTTTTCCGGGCTCTTGCAGAGCTTCCACAGGCTTCCTTCGGATTCAGGAACTTTATATGCTTTACTTTAAAGCAGTGTAGGGTTGCAAGGGAATGGTTTTGTGAGGCTACATTGTCTACTACTCACTTTTCTTCACACAGAGCTCCTGCTGTCTTTACATTCATGTTAGATACTTGTTATCACTGCAGGTAGTCTTAATGAGTTCCACAGGCGCAAGCCTGATACCTGTGAGTAACACCATCATCTCTGTCATGGCTCTGTGCCTTATTTTTCCATACTTATCCAACACTTTTCTTCATCTGTCAACATTAATAGCTGTTACCAAGCACTGTGCAAGGAAACATATGGCCCTACGTCACAGAAGGGAGTGATCTTCAAAGCTTACGACTCTGGAAGCAGGGTGTAGACCAGGGCTGATTTAACCAGTTAAGGAGCCCTGAGCAAACATTTTATTTTGTCTATATTAACTATCACCCTTCTCTTCACCCTCTCTGACCCTCCTTCAATTCCCACCCTCCCCATCAATCTGATGCTGCCAGCCCACTGCTGCAGCTTTCATCCTCTGTGCCAGCTAATAGTTGGTCAGCCACATGCTGCCTCTTTTTTTCCGGCAAGCACACATCTACAATCTTTTGGCCTATGTGGGCCCTCACAAGGATGCCTCTACCTTGTTCTGACCCATGCATGCCACCGCAAGCATGGAGTGTGGCGCCTTTCTCCTTCAGGCCAGGGTGGGCTGGCACAAGCGCAGTTTTAAGAGTCTTGCACTATGGGCAGGACTGGTGCAAAGTTATTATTCATCTTAGTTCAGTGGCTCCCAGATCTCCATTTTATGTAAATTTATCGCATGCACATTTATTGTAAATATCCTGAAAATCTGATAAGTTTGGGGCAGGATTGGGAATTATAAATAACTTTCAAGCAATGTTTTGTAATCTGCCTTGAGGCTACTCATGGAAAAAGGCAGGATATTATCAAATATCTAACTAACAGGCCGATACAGTAAAGCACGGCCGCGGTTACCCTGTTTCTAACCCGCTTTGTACCCACAATTTGGCCACTTAAGTCTAATCCGCGATTCACTATCCGTTTTTACCAATCCTTACCGCTTCTTTAAATCAACGTGTATCCCTTTCCGCCCTCGGCATGTATATGATATGTAAACGATCGGATTAGCTATTCCCTCCCATACAGTAACGTGCGGCCCGATTATCGCCTTTTTAACCAACTGTTTTGCCGCATCTTTAACCCGCTAATTTACCGCCTACCCTTACCCTGGCATTAGAGGGATGTGACAGGAATAGGCAGGCTCCGGTCAAATAAGTGGGTGGGTTGGAGCAAGCGAGTAACATGGTGTGGCCTGGTTCTCCTACGCTCGGGCATCGAGGATTTCCAGTCCTCTCTCCCCCCCCCCCCCCCCCCGAAGGAAGGCACAGGGCGAAAATCGACTCGACATGTTATTAAAGCAAATAGAAATTATAACAAAAGTAAACTTACTGCATGCTTCCAGCAGCCCCAGTCCTCTCTCCCCTCCTCCCAAGGCACCCACCGCGGCTCCCCTGCCTCCCGGGGGTAGCCAGTGGTGAAAGCGGCTTCCAGCAGCCCCGCCGGCAAAGGTGCATGAACGCACGTCCAATTTGGGCGCTCAAGCAGCGAAGGCGCATGAGCGCACGCCATGACCTCGGACGTCCATCCAGACGCTCAGGTCACGGCGTGCGCTCATACGCCTTCGCTGCTTGAGCGCCCAAATTGGACGTGCGTTCATGCACCTTTGCCGGCGGGGCTGCTGGAAGCCGCTTTCACCTCCGGCTGCCCCCGGGAGGCAGGGGAGCCGCGGTGGGCACCTCGGGAGGAGGGGAGAGAGGACTGGGGCTGCTGGAAGCATGCAGTAAGTTTACTTTTGTTACAATTTCTATTTGCTTTAATAACATGTCAAGTCAATTTTCGCCCTGCGCCTTGCTTCGGGAGGGGGGGAGAGAGGACTGGCAATCCCCAATGCCCGAGCAAAGGAGAACCATCTACTTCCTGGTACCTGTCATTTCAAATGTCATTTGAAATGACATTTGAAATGACAGGTACCAGCGCACCCAGGATACTGTATAGGCTCTGTATAGCGCTCTATACAGTAAAATGGATTACGCTTCATGGACGCGGCTTGCATTTGCATGCCATTTAAATACTGTATCGAGCGGTATGTGATCCGGACTGTGCGTGCGGCAAACGAGGATGCGCCCGGCACTGCCGCACTCTTTCTAACGCGTCCTTACTGTATCGGCCTGTAAATAAATAAACCACTGGCCTAAGTGAACCTTCATTCTTCCTCCCTCCCTCCCACCCAATTAACATTCAGGTCCATAGCCCGCCCTATTCGAGATTGTGATAATTAACTACTACAGTCAGTTTGAGGCCCTCCCCACACACACACACACACACAACACTCCTCCCAAAGCAATCCAGTAAAAACAATTGGACATCATATTTTTATATATTTTAACTTTTGTAACCCCTGGGTGGGATGGCTCCCTTAGACTGAACCCAGTAACATCCAGAAATCATACTGAGAAACAATAAGGTTTCCAACTTTTATACTGATAGTTGATTAGAAGACTGAAGAATATTTTCAGTAGGGATGTGAATCGTTTTTTGACGATTTAAAAACATTGTCAGATATTTTTTAAATCGTCAAAAATCGTTAGAGTCACGATATAAACCCCACCCGACCCTTTAAATTGACCCCCTTAGCCTCCCCCCCAAAAAAAACCTTTTAAAATTACCTGGTGGTCCAGTGGGGGCTGTTTTTGGGGGTTCGGGAGGGTGGGGGAGGGTTTTTTGTTATCAGATCGGGCGCAGCCGATAACAAAAAAATAAAAATCAAGCCGGACGATAAAAATTTTAAGATTTTGAATCGGAACCGGAACCGATCAGATTCCGGTTCCGATTCACATCTCTAATTTTCAGCGCTCAAATCAGATTTTCAAATAAAGTCAAAAAACAATTAGGCCAAAGAAAGATAAATAAATTTGTGACCTCACTCTTCCAGAAAAGTCTCTGATTCTCTCTGGAAGATGATTCCTTAACACTTGCTCTACTCTTCTTGCCAGTTACTCAGATTGAAGTTAGTTCAATCATCCTTCCAATTTCCAAATTTATCACATATCCTCTCCCCACTGTGGAATGGTTAGAATAAAGTTCCAATAATTTATCATGTCCCAATTCTCCAACCTTTCCTGAAGTCTTCTTAAATATTTTAGATCTCTTTATGAAAGTACCAGTGGGAACTGTGCTCTCAAGTGCAGCACACCTGAGTCAGCCACACACACGGTTCTTAAATTCCTTCAGCTCCTTCCCTCTGGCAATGCAGAGGAATCCATTTCTCCTCTGGTGAAAACCTTCACTCCTCAGAATCTTCCTAGGTGAAAGATTCCTCTTTCTAATAGAATGGAAATTGATTCCCTGGGATCAAGGGCATTCAGTTCCAGGTGGGAAAAAAACAATGGTCTTTTACTTCAAAAATAGAAAAAACAAGAGACAGGATTGGTGGGAAAAACTCCCTTGCCTCAAAAATGAGGAGATAGTTACTGATAGACAAGCAACTAAACATGGAAACTACTCTGCATGGGGTCACTGACAGGTCTATACCCTGGAGGAATAATAGAATACTGACAGTCTTCCCTAACCCTTGATTTAACCTTATATAGGGATATCCCAATCCTCTGTGAAGGGGTACCAAAGAACTCAAAGGGAAAATTTCAAAAATTGTATCAAAAGAGCAAACACAGATTTAAATAATTCAGTCTGTCCAGCTGGCTTTAAGGGAAAAACCCACTAGCTTCTCTCTTCTATAAATTACAGACAGAAGGCAGAGAGTTCCTTCCTCCAGGGAATCTAACTAAAACCCCACAACCTAAAATAAGAGCCCAGTGGTCAAAAAGGCTAAAGCAATACCATCTCAGTCTCCCATATGGGGAGCAAAATCCAACACAGTGTTTAATAGGGATGCGCAGAAGGAAAAAAATTGTTTCGTTTTTCATTTCGCTGCGACCCAAATTCATTTCATTAGTTTCATTCGATTTTTTAGTTTTGCCATTAAAGTCAATGGGGGAAGTATTTGCAGCCTATTTTTGGCTGCAGAACTGGGGTTTTCTTATCAATTCTGATGAAACTTCTGGGGAGCAATCATCAGAATGAGAAAAGAGCTCCAAGGTACTTACTGTGGCAAAGTGGCACCAAAGTGGCATGTAAAGGGCACTATAAAGGGGCAAATGGGTTCCAGGAGTGGCAAGAGTGCTTTAACAGAGGTGCAAAGCAGCAGCACGAGTGTCAAAAACACACCACAGCTTCAAAAGAGAGCACCGATAACAGTTGCATGAACCCTCAAAGGCAGCATGACAGGCAAAGTGCCAAGCAAGTGGCATCAACATCCTACAGCACAAGGGGGAACATAGCAAGCAGAAAGGGTATCAGAAAAAACCACAAGGTGCTGATAAAGGGACAAAGCAGCAGAAAGCTAGCATCAACACACTGAGGAACTATGATAGTGGCAAGAACACCACAAGGAGTAGAATTGTCTGATGTGTAGCAGCAAGGCAGAGTGGCAGAAAGTTGATAGGTGCAAGACAGGATGGCAGAGCAGAGGTAGTCTGGTCCTTGTGGTTTTGATAGGGGCAAGACAGGCTGGCAGAGCAGAGGCAAACAACCTTCTCAGATAGAACCCAAGAAGAAAGTGCACTGTGTGTGCTATGCTTTCTTAAGGTAGAAATACAGTGGACCCTTGACTTACAAACTCAATTGATTCCAGAGGGCTGGTTGTAACTCATGTTGGTTGTAAGTCAAGACTATTTTTTCCATAGGAAATAATGGAAATACTCATAATGCGTTCCAAACCTCCCAAAAGCACCCCTTACCTAACTATCAGCTATATAACTGAGTGGTGACCGACATGCCACAAATGCGCAGTAGAGAGCAGCTCTCACCAATGTGCCACGCTTGCACGGATGAGACAGCTCTGTCCGACGTGCCGCAAACATCCAGGCCACACCCAGCACACATTACAAAAAATGTAATTACTTAGGAGTTCCAAGTGTCTGTTTTTTTGCAGGATTTTCTAGTTGGCACCACACAGTGCATGTAAATATAATATGTATGTTGTAAGTGATATTTTTCCTGAGAAGACTACTTTTGAATGTCTTTCCTGTAAAGATTTCCTGTAAAGATTTCCTCTAAAATCTATTATAAATGCATAATTGAATTTTGTGTGTGTGTGTGTGTGTGTGTGTGTGTGTGTGTGTATGTATGTGTTTGTGTGCAAGGCAGTAAGGTTTGATTAGGGTACCTAATATCCTTCCCTTGACCTTGGGTTCCGTTTGGGGGGTGTCAGTTTTTAAAAACAAAGTTTGCTGGAGGGAACTGGGCTTTTTTTGATAGGTGCGAGACAGAGACTGAATGATGCCCGGGGTGGGGAGGTAGACAGCACAGTAATTGTTCGCACAGGGCAGCAAAAAAGCTAGCACCGGCCTTGGAGGCCTGCGAGGCCACGGCAGAGCCCATCCTGCCATGGCCGGAAGATACATGTGCTGCAGGGAAAGTGCATGAGGGCATCAGATATCAGTTTTGAAAAAAATCGCCCGGGCCGATATGTTCCTGCAATCCACCCCTGATTTTGACCTCTCTGGAAAGCAAAGGTTCACTAGGTATTGCTTTAATAAGCAAACTATTTTGGATCTTTGTAGCTTGGTTAAGGGGAACTAGAGATTGCCATGCGGAGAAGCCATGTTTTGCCAGTACACATAAAAGTCACCACTGCCTTGGCCTTTTGATCCACTGGCTGTTTCCAAACCACTGTAGGAAACACTACTGGCAAAACTCAATCTTCCACTTCCCATTGTATAAACCAATTTATTACTGCTTTGTGCCACTTACAAGACATCATAGAGAAGAAACTTTGAGAGGCTTCTTTGACATTGCAGATTTTCCTTTGGTGATTGGTGCTATAGATTGCACACATGTGGCTTTAAGGCCTCCAATGCAGGATGAAAGAGCCTATAGGAGCAGGAAAAGTTTTCACTCCATGATTATGCAGGTAGTTTGTAATGCCAGGGGCATAACCACAGATGTCCTAGCCAAGAATCCAGCATCCTATCATGATACTTTTATTCTGTCACAGTCAAGACTGTCTGAGGAGTCTTAAGAGTGGAAACATGTCCAGGGCCTGACTCCTATTTAGGACTCTGCAGCCTAAATTCCTATCATCACTGCATGACGTTACCTTCTTCAATCGGATACATGACTGGAGGCCAGGCAGTGCACGTAGCATCTCATCCTCATTAATGGCTAAGGATCTTAGGGATGTGCCATTTCTTGAACAAGCTTTATGCAGTTAACCCTTTAACCCAAGCACTATCCTACGAATGGCTCTCTGCTTCTCTACTTGTTACCATGCTGTCCTCCTATCATCCTAGATGCAGCTAATCAATAACCTTTCACTGTCTCTTCATCTCATAGATGATACCCATTGAAAACACTTGTAAGACATCCATAGGCCCCGTTGAAGAAACCTATAGTAGGTCTCACTGACATATGAGGTCAGTCATAGAGGAAACCTTTGGCATTTTAAAGATCTGTTTTATATGTCTAAATAGAACTGGGGGGGGGGGGGGTGGCATCTTACTATATAGCCTTGTCAAGGTATGTCAGATCTTCATGGCCTGCTATGCTCTCCACAACATAGCTACAATACAAGGAATCCGATCACCCAATGAGGAGACTGTACAAGACAGTGAATCAGACACAGACCCAGATGAACCAAACTTTCAGACACAAGCACCAGCTGCCGCCCTCTCTCTGAGAGCATCATTAATTCAAGAACAGTTTGAGGTGAACAGTGCCTATTTATTTACAGTGCTATATATAATGTGACACTTTATCAGGCAGCTTCAAAATGTTCCCCTTCTCCCATACACCCCCTCCCACATTCTACAAGTTCTGGTGCTCCTCCTTAGTAGTGCTGGCTCTGAAGTGATGCTCCGTTGAGGCCCTTCCTCAGTCAGTGAGATGGGCCAGGGATAGGCTCAGTCATGCAGCTTGAGTCTAACCTAGTGGTTAGAGGAGAGGCTTCAGGAATCAGACAGTGCTGTAGATAGGCTGCTGCAGCTGCAATTATGCATACCAGCAGCTCTGTGCATAGCTGCAATGATGTAGCAATGCTTCCCAGATGTTGGGTTTGTTAGTTCCATAGCTGCCCGCATCCACTGTACATCATCAGAAATCTGTTTAATGTCCGCCAGCATCCCTCTGTCAGATATTCCATCTGCCACACCACTGAAAATGTATGTGATGAAATAGAAATGACATCAGGCCTGTTAATGTCACTTGCCAGAAGGGAAATAGAGCATTATGATGACATGGCACAAGTGATCTATCATACAAGCATCTCCCTAGTTGGCCAAAGGTTGCCCTATTACCAGTATTATGGCCAAATGGCATACTGAAAAATCTAGTTTCTGATGTTGAGGCTTAAAACCCAATAGGCTTTGTATGGTACAAACTTCATGCTTCCAGAAGGGGGACTGGAGGTTATTAAAGAAGGGAAGACTATGGTTTGGGTTGTGAGGCACCAGAACAGTGAAATCATAACAAGAAAGAAAGGCCACAGTTCTTCCTTTTATACAAATGCCATAGCTGATGAAAGCTGTACTTATTCACCTTTCTGCAATGCATATTGTTGGCATGGCAGAAACCTATACACAGCAATAAAAGCATAGCACTACATGTATTACGGTCACTTGCTTTGTGATGTTACTCTCCTGGCAGTTGAGGCCGGAAATCCCTTGGATGGCTTAAACTACAATAGGTTGCAGTTGTAAGTTAGGGGCTTAAGATATTGTTCTTGCTCTGTCTGGCAAAGGTGAATTAAATTACAAAGGAGATAGCCCCCATTTGCTTCTTTTTTTTTGAAGTCCAAAATGCCAGGGGAGAGCTCACAGTAAAACTATTTTCAAAGACAAATGGTAACATGTGAACCACTTTGCAGTCCTTTTGTTGGTGTAGACAGAGAGATGTCAATGCAAATTCTTTCCTTTGAAGCAGATAGAGCCATGCTCACCTTTGTTAATTTTAAATTACCCTCCCCACCCCCCAGCAGTGGGGGGAGGGGGTGGGAATGTCAGTGCTGAAAGCCAGTGGTATTATCTCCTGGGCTGCAGTGGCATCGAGTGGACATGACTGAAATTGCTAGAATAAAATGGTTATTTTTCCAGGAGAGTGAATTTTGATTCAAGTGGACCTATAGCAGGTCTTGGACTCAGAATTTGGGTGTGCAATACCTGCCTGGAAACAATGGGGACCAGGAGATCGATTGCTAATAAACCTTTTTAGTTACGTATAAAGGATAATGCTTTTTTTGTACAGGAGCAGACAAAGCCAGGGCAAGGAGAGGAATAGAGATGTAGCTCTGATGGTTTAATTCCAGCTTCCTTCTGGAATCAAAGTAAGAGCAGTTTCTGATAGTTGGATGTTTGCTTGTAATCATTATCTGGAAAGTACTTATTCAGCTGTACTGGGACGAATAGCTGCTTGTTATTTTGTAGTGAGGGAAAGATATTGCCGATTTTTGTTTTTAATTTCTAACTAGAATTACGGTATTAAGAACAGTATCTATGCACATTCAGTACTAGGCTGACTTGGTTTCAGAGAAAATTTGGAAGACTTATCGCGGTTGTATGTAGAGTAGAAAGGGAATAATTATTTTTGTGTGTGTGTGTGAGAGAGAGAATTTGCACTTCCAACCCGATAAAAGAAATGGATCCTGAATCTGCACTGAGCATTGGATTTCAATACCTGCAATAGCTTTATGAAGCACACAGCAGAGCAGCTCATCTACAGGAATAAAAAGAAATCACGTGAAAATTAACTGAGAACTTATATTGTTTTTCTGGCCAGAATTTAAGTTAGAATTTTGAAATATTTTGCAAGAGAACTGAATTGAGATTTGGGGGAAGGTTAGTAATTTTTTTAAATAACTTAGAAACTGATTTTCCTAAATTTCCACTGATAATAAGCATTCCTTTTCTATAATGACATGTGTCTGCTTTTGTTTTAGAGTATAAGAAATGTGTTAGGTACATGTGCATGCACTGATTTTATATGCAATACTTACTATAGTAATACACAGAGGCTGATACTGTAAAGTCCACTCAGCTGAGTGTAATGTTTAACCCAGGTTGGACACGTGTTTTGGATGCACATCCACAACCCCTTATACAATAAGGAGTATAGAGCATCCATCCCCCCAAAAAAACGAATAGCCCTCATCACATGTATTTTGCCATGGATACTGTAAAACAATGTGCGCCCAATGCACACATTTTACACGGGCACACATTTTATCAGGGTAATTGCACATTAATTTTAATGTGCAATTGACCTGATAAAAGGGCCTGAATTAGCTGGATAATTTATAGATGGTTGAAAAACAAATATGTGCTGAACAGCCACATGGCTACTCTGCAGAAAAACAGTATCTTAACCAAGTGTAGCAAGCTACTATAAACCAGGTTCATGCCCCCACAAGCTTATGTTTTGAAGCCTTACAATGTGGACCAAGCTGGGTCTATATCTGAGCGATGTGTTTTGGACCTGTCAAAAAGCAGTTTTCAATCCTGCAGGGACTGCACCTTGCCACAGCCATGTTGAAGCAATATAAAAATACGTTAAAAATCCCCTGCGAATGACAAATGTTCTGCAAGAGCCAGCATCCAGCACGCACAATGTTAACAATTTAGGAAAAGGGCTGTACTGGATAGCTTGCCCAGAGAACAGCACTACATAGCCAGAAGAGAAGGAAGCCAAAAGAATGCTAGGAGACCATTTAAGGAAGAAAAGCCACAAATTGGCCTGCTCTGTCTGTGTGTGAGGGGCAGAGACAGCCAGAAGCCAGGAAGAGAGCAGTGCATCTGGCAGCACTGAAATCACTTCTCCTGAAGAACAAATTATCAAGAGGGAGAGACAGGATCTGCGCTCTGAGGAAATAGAGAGACAGACAGCTGTTCTTGCTTCATAGCCGAGCTACATGAAAAATCCCAGCAGGGGATAAAGGAGCCAGGAACTGGGAGATTGAAAAAACTTCCTTTCCAGAGATATCTAGGCCCAGGAGCACATAGCTGGATCACCCTCCTAAGAGACTGAGTTAAGTAATCTAAACTTTGCACAGATAGTATCTTAGCAGAGGAGAGAGGTTTATTTTTTTGCCTTTTGTCACAAATTCAGTATCTCATCTTAACTGCTTCAGACTTTCAGCCGAAGTCAAGCATAAACCCTTGCTGGCAGGTACACACATACACAAGATAGGGCTGTGACAGAGAAACTGATGAACCCATGGACTTTCTATAAGAGACTGAAACCAGGCCAGTTTTCTGTTCAGTACCAAGTAAACCATTTAGGGAAGCTCCCCAGAAGAGAGAGACCTTTCACACACTGCAGTGCTCATCTATTTGGTTAGTCATCTAGCCAGCAACACTATCAAGAGGGACTTCTTCATTTTCTTGCTTGATATTTTTTCCCCACACAATTGTGTGGGACAGTGTGTTTGGGACAGGGTACACTATTTGTATACTGGTTATATTAAGGTGGATCTGTAACCCCCCCATCTTGTTTTTTTGAAAGCTGTGTATTTCACTACTTTCCCTCAATCTTTCTTTATTAGCGTGCCATATTTTTTTTTACTATTCATATGAGTATGTTGGTTGCCCTGGCTAACAGGCCATACTCAGTGTTATTTCGGCATTGCTTGATTTAAAATAAGAAAACTGCAAGTTTATATTATACTTCACTACTATACTTTTCCCATTTAATGTTCTGGTTTGCTTTACTGTCTACTTAGATACTTAGATAATACTAGTAAAAAGGTTAATTGCTGTTTTATTCTGGTGAGATGATATTATCCTGTGCCAGAAGTGAGAGGTTGTTTGGGAAGGGCTCAGAATTTTGCTGTTGGGGTTATCAAGACCCTGTCTCATTCCCCACTCAGGCTATAAACCCAAAGATAAATCATATTAGTAAATATAATTTCTCATGTGGTACTCCCCACCCCAAGCATAGGGATAATTCATTATCTGGACCAAGGTGGGGGGGGGGGGGGCGCACACAAGTATATTTGATACATTTCCAGCTGACATAACCAGCCAAGTAAGCAAATGCTGATAAATATCTCTTCATTCATCCTTCAGTGTCATAATTGTTAAGTGTGTATGGCAGAATTTGAACCCAGCGGTGAGTAAACTTGTAGAGGGAATTAGTGTCACATGTGCAGGTTTAGCTATGATGAGAGAGGTGCAGAACGAGTACTTAAGCACTGTCAAGTGTGTGCAGTTGCCAGGTAAGAGGTATATATCATATGCTTCATAAAGCAACCAACCTGTAGTGTTTGCAATGCTTGCCCTTTTTCATAGCCCAGGTGTTTTCTGGGTCTCTATCTGACTGTTCATTTTCCTTTGCTGTGCTCAAGGGAGAGGAAAGGAATGATTCAGAGGCAGGTGTGACAAGATATTGGATGGCTGCAGCCTGGAACTAGGACACAAAGCTGTGCATTGCCTTTGGACTACACTTCTGCTGACTCCTAATTAAAATGGGCCTTTGAAAGGTCACATCCTGTCACTTAGGAGTCTTTCAGAGTTTACAATAGACCATGAAGCTAGAGGGGGGAGTGACAGAACAGTTAAGGTTGGCAAGGAATCTTTACTTTAAAATGCAGGATGGATATTTCTTGCCTCCACACAATACAAAAGGTGGTGCACAGCCATTGATTTATCATTATAGGGTGAAACTGCCTTCCTGCTGCTGCCTTTATTCTCCCTTCTGCTAGCGGTTAACTTGGCAATTCTAATAAGATCCAAGAGGACTTGCTTTGAAGAATAATATGTGGCTTGTCCATTCCCATCAAGTTCCTGTGTGCTTGGCATACCTGGGAACTTTTCATTTTTACACTCACCCTGTTGTACACATACTCCCATATGTTCAAGATCACTTTCACACATACACACACACACACACACACATGAATGTTCATTCTTACACTCGTTCTCACTCCTTATTCTCTCACACATTGTCACATGCTCACTTATACCTTTACTCCTCTCATTCTCCCAGACACTCTCTCTTATAGGCATGTTCGCTCACATCCTCTTACACACACACACACACACACACACACACACACACATGCATGTTCATTCTTACACTCGTTCTCACTCCTTATTCTCTCACACATTGTCACATGCTCACTTATACCTTTACTCCTCTCATTCTCCCAGACACTCTCTCTTATAGGAATGCTCGCTCACTTCCTCTTACACATACACACACACACACACACATATGCCCATCCACTCTCACACGCATGTTCAGTCACATTCTCACTTCTCTTCCTCCTTCACACCCGCTCTTTCACAGACATGCTCAGCCATTCTTTCCTTCCCCTGGAACCCACCAAGGACAGCAGCCTCTTCCTTTAGGCTGACATAACCAACTACATTCCTCCTCCTCCTCTGCTGCGGGAGTCAGCACTGTGTGTTTCTTCTTCCTCTTCTCTAAGCCCACACAGCTCGATGTGCCTCCTTCAGCCGCGGGGGCCCGATGCTGCTGCTTCTTCCAGGCCCATGTGGCTCCCTACTGCTCCTTTAGCTGCGGCCCGGGATGGAATCCAAGTCAGCCCTAAACATCTTGGGCAGCTGCAGGATAGAATCTCTGGCAGCCCTGCTACACTAGGCAGCTTCTTTGGCCATGGCCCACACCCACCCCATGACTACCCAGACACTGCTCTTCCTTTTCAGCACAGGTCTGACACTTCTCCTCCTCCTTCCTGCCTTCCTGTGGCTCCTGCAGTCTTCTTGGGCTGCTGAGCAGGAAGGTGCACCCAGACACTTGGGATGTTGGCCCAGAGATCTAGCAAGTCCTCCAGAATTTCAGAGTCTCCAGGCCAAATCCAGTGAGTTCCAGGTATGGTGCTTCATCTGACCATGCAGCAGACATCCAGATGTAGTGCACACAGTGGTCAGGAAGAGCAGAGAAAAAGAGAACAGATGTTACAACTGATTGGGAGGTTTGCTTAGTTTGATTTTTCAGGGTGGGTTGTCACTAGGAAGATTATACTATCACCAGTCCTTGTATTGTGCTCTACCTCTCACTGTATGAATGTTTTCAGAGCTTACTGTGTATGTTAGTGAAGTTCCTACAGCAGTGTGTTGTTGACGCTTGGCATTTAGCTGATGTTACCTGCCTGTTTTGCCCAGCCATACAAACTACAGCATTCTCTGCAAAGTATACTATAATCTGTTTCCTTTTGCCTTTCCTAAGATATATCACTTTTCTTTACAGTGACCTGGTACATTGTAAGCCCCCAGACAGAGAGTGATATATCTGACTAAAGGCATGCATAGTGAAAGCATTATAATATTGGCTTAGCTGTACTAAATAACACATATATTGTTGTTATTTGGCTGCACAGATTAATTTATGTTCGCCTAGGGACAGGGGTGGTTCAAGGCAATCTGCTGCCTGAGGCAAGAGATGAGATGGTGACCCCTCCCCCCCAAAGGTGTGGCACAGGTCAGATCAGTGAGAGAACAAAAGGGGGGGGGGGGGTTCCCCCTTAGAGTTTGGCCTTTTTAATGATTTGAAATGCTGGGAAAAGCGGGATGCAGGGTCAGAATGCCTAGAAAGAGTGTCAGTTCTAATCTTTCTAGGAAGCTGGTAACCCTGTCACACTCCCAAGAGCCCTACTACCTGCAGCCTACTATAGTCTGGCATCTATGCCCTGGGGAAGTAGGAAATGGGTGAATGAGCGTACTCCCTCAGGGTCGGTGCAAGGGTATTAGGTGCTCTAGACAAACTCCCTCAGGGTCGGTACAAGGGTATTAGGTAGGGGTGTGCATTCGTATTGACCGCATATGTAAAACGCTACGCATATTTTTTTTTTAACTTAAAAAAGTGATGTGACATAAACGATCGGATTTCCCACATATCCAACATAGCTATGTTGGATATGTTGGAAATCGCGATTGTTGAGCCAAAATAAAAATTTAAACCCCCTCACCCTCCTTAATCCCCCCCCCCCAGACTTACCACAACTCCCTGATGATCGAGCGAGGAGTGAGGACGCCATTTCTGCAATCCTTGGCGAGAAGCATGTGACGTCGGCGCCACGTCGAGTGACGCGGCGTCACGTGATTCCCGGCGAGTTCGCGCCGGAAGGCTCGTTCGGCCCAAAAGGAACTTTTGGCCAGCTTGGGGGGGTCAGGAGGCCCCCCAAGCTGGCCAAAAGTTCTTTTTGGGCCGAACGAGCCTTCCGGCGCGACAACGCCGGGAATCACGTGACGTCGGCGCCACATGATTCCCGGCGAGTTCGCGCCGGAAGGCTCGTTCGGCCCAAAAGGAACTTTTGGCCAGCTTGGGGGGGTCAGGAGGCCCCCCCAAGCTGGCCAAAAGTTCTTTTTGGGCCGAACGAGCCTTCCGGCGCGAACTCGCCGGGAATCACGTGGCGCCGCGTCACTCGACGTGGCGCCGACGTCACATGCTTCTCGCCAAGGATTGCAGAAATGGCGTCCTCACTCCTCGCTCGATCATCAGGGAGTTGTGGTAAGTCTGGGGTGGGAATTAAGGAGGGTGAGGGGGTTTAAATTTTTTTTTTTGCACATATGGACATATACCCAACTCATTTAATTTTTTTTATGTCCATAATGACCGCAAATGGGACCCCCTTTGGACATATTGACATATGGACATAAACTTTTGCTCTGCACATCCCTAGTATTAGGTGCTCTAGACAAAACCTACAGCTTTGTTCTCCTGCCCCTTCCCACATACAGTTAAAAATTATGCATTAATAATAGTTTACAGGAAAAGAAAACAATATCACTTACATGTATATATTTATATTTACTACTAGAGTGCCAACCACAAAATCCTGCAAAAAAGGCATTTGGAACCCATATTTATGTATTTATTTCAAAAGTTTTAGAGCCCACCTATAATGAACCTGCCAAGCTAAGCGGGTTATAACATATATAAAATTACATAAACAGCATATAAAAACAGCATTAAACATTAAAATAAATAGTATTATGCCTATTTTAACAAGTGTTAGTTGTAGGCTTGGCACTCAGAAAACTATGAGTAAACTGAATTACAATTGTAATATAGTAAACCTCCCATACTAAAACAGCACTGTCAGCACTCAAACAGTAACAAATCTACCTATGAAAAGGCAACACAGCAAATATGACATCAGGCACTCATGCATCAGGCCTGGGTCTGGGCCAAGGCCCCGGCATTGGAACCTGGCCTTCATTGGATACCCAATGGATAAGGTGAGTCTTTGTTTAATTTTCATGGGTCTTGGCCAAGGCCCCACCATTGGCCAGTGCCTCTGCCGAGATCCTGGAGTTGGGCTCGGGCTTAGGTCATGGCCCCTGCTTTGGGCCTCATCTTATGCCCTAGGTGAGGTCCAGGCTTCGGGCCTAGGCTGAGAAGCCAGTGTCATGCTCTCACATGCACATGCAGGCTCTTTCTGTCATATACACACATGCAGGCTCTCTCTTTCACACACACATGTAGGCTGACTCTATCTCACACACACACACAGGCTCTCACACGTACATGCAGGCTCTCTCATACACATACAGGCTCTCAGGGGTACTCAGGTGCTGTATCTCTCTTTCACATACACATGCAGGCTATCTCATATACATGCAGGTTCTCACATGTACACACGCATTCTCTTTCATACAAGGACCTCCCGTGGGTCCTTGCGGGACCTCCATCCTCCCGTGAGGGTGGAGGTCCCGCAAGGACCTCCACCACCACGGTTGATGTCCTCTCCCAGCTGCATTAAGTATCCGCTATTCTAGAACCGCTCTTGTATATTAACATTCCAATTAATCTCCATTATGTAAATATGTATTTAAGTTTAACAGAGAAGCAACCGCTCCTTGCTGATCGACTCTTCTATACGTTTAGAGTAGAAATTGTTAATCTATCCTTTTTCTTCAAACAGCCATGTTCGATTTACCTGTTTTAATGTAACTTTTCGCTTTCTATGTTAACTGGTTTTCCCCCTTGTTTATTGTAAACCAGTACAATAAGACCTAGTCTTGAGCATCGGTATATTAAAAGAACTTAAATAAATAAATAAAATAAATAAATAAATACACACACAGGTTCTCTCATAGATAGACAGGCTCTCAAAAGCACATGCAGGCACTCTTCTACACACGTACAGGCTCTCTCTCACGTACACATGCAGGCACTCTTTCACTCTCATGCACATGTACACAGAGGAGGTGCACTCTCTATCTTTCTCACACCCACACATACAGGCTGCCTCTCTCATACACACACAGGCTCTCACATGTACATTCAAGTGCTCTCTCTCTCACACACACACATGCAGGCTGTCTCTCTCATATACACGCAAGTTCTCATATGCACATGTAGCCATTCTCTCATACACATGCAGGCTCTTGCTTTCTCTCATACACATGTAGCCTCTCCCTTTCATACAAACACCTCTCAGGTCTCCTTTTTTCTGGGCTTTGGCCACACTGTTCCTTATTAGTAGAAGGGATGAACAGATGCTTCCTTCTTCTGGCTGCCACTCCATCCAGCCCCTCATCTTTACTTTCACCACTGGTGGATGATCTCAGCAGGAGCTGAGATTAAATCATGCGGCAGTAGAGATGTGCATTCGTTTTTGCCGAATTGGAAAATTGCAACGAAATTGTCCAATTCGGCATGTTTCAGGGAGCCCGAAAAAAATCAGGATTTTCCCATTTTTTTGCAAAAATTCGTTTTCTGATTAGTGCGCACTAATTCCCATTAGTGGGCGCTAACAAAAACTAACAAAAAGTAACAAAATCTAATGGTTTTTGTTAGCGCCCGCTAACGGGAGCATTTGCAGCATTTGCAAAGAACTCGCTGCTACCCAACATGTAAGTGAACTGTGCCACTCTCTTCCTGCTGGTGAGCTTGGGAACTCCACTGACACCACTGACTCCAGCAAACCATGCTAATCTGTCTGCTGGTGGGGGTAGGAACCCCACCATCACTTCAGCAAACCCCACCGCTCTCCTCCTGCCAGTGGGAGTGAAAGCCCCACCAGCAGTTCAGCAAACTAAAACATAAACATGTAGAAATGATGGCAGAAAAGGACAAAACGGTCCACCCAGTCTGCCAAGCAAGCTTGTGGTAGCATCAAAAGTATTAGGCTTATTGGTTAAGAGTAGTAACAGCCGCATCAGAAATTTACCCCCACTCCTACTTTTTCCCAGACCTTAAAATTTAGGTTGCTGTCTAAGTCCGATTCTTCCCCCCCCCCGTTAAAGCAAAGAGTAATATTAGAGCAGAGAGCAATTGCATCAACAGCATGAAGGCCTATTGGTTAAGGGTAGCAATCGCCACACAGCAAGTTACCCCCATGCACTTCACTGCTCTCTTTCTGTCAGTGGGAGTGGGAACCCCCTCAGCACTTGTGGTTTGCTGCACTGCTCTCCTCCTGGCAGTGGGAGTGGGAACCCAACCAGCACTTTAGCAAACTCACTGCTCTCCTCCTGGCAGTGGGAGTGGGAACCCAACCAGCACTTCAGCAAATTGCACTGCTCTCCTCCTGTTGGTGGGGGTGGGAACCCAACCAGCACTTTAGCAAAGTGCACTGCTCTCCTCCTGCCACTGAACCCCACTGGTACTTCAGCAAACTGTGTTGTTCTCCTCCTGCTGTTGGGGGTGGAAATCCCACTGGCACCATGTCACTGAGTAGAAATTTTAGATTCTTGGAAATGAGGTGGTAACTGGAGGGCTGTTTTCCTGCCTGAAGCGACTGCCTCATCCTGCGTAATGGTTGACCTGCCCCTGCCTGGGGACTTATTTTTGAATTATAGACATGTTTAGGTGCAAAGCAATAAATAAGGAAACAAATAAGGTGTGTGTGCTAAAGATGCTAAAATACAGCATTTTTTTCTTTGCTACATTGGTTTAGTGCCATATAATGAAAGTGGTGGCTGGAGAAGTGGTGCCAAGATTTAAAACCTGGAAGTTCCCCTGTGTGACTGTCTGCCTTTCATAATTTAGTGCCAGGGAGCCCCTATAAAGGTCAGGCTCAAACAATAGGGATGATGCACCATAACACAAATTATATTAATTTGCATTGTACCATGATCCTTTTTCAGCGATGCTCATTTAGTTGGAAAAAATGATTTACACTTCACTGCATATGATTGCTCAGTGCTTGGGCTGCACATTTTAGCTGTTTAGGGAGGCAGCCTTTTAGTGTTTTACTTTGTATTTGAGCCATGGGGCTAAGTAGCCTTGATGTATACAATGAAAGGGGTCTAACAGCCAAAATAAGTGGTTACGGATTTGTCTTTTCCTTCTCAGGCAAGCAGTTGAAGACCAGTGAAAGACAAACCCTCACATGATGTTAATTTTCCTCTATGTCTTTTGCTTGTTGACTGCTTCCAAAGGTCTAGATACTCTCTGGATAGCATAGGCCTGGAACCCATGTAATGTTGGATGCTTTTGTGTTCTGTCTTATTAGAATTCTGCTTACACAGAAGGACATGAATGCCAGTAGCACAGAGGCCATAAAGAGAAGAGCACATGGGTTGGTATACTGAGGAACTGCAGGATTGCAGTAAAGGGAGAGGTAGACAGTTAGGTCGGCAGGGTATTTGAGCTGAATGTTAGGAATTATTAGGAAGGGAATGATTAATAAAATGGAAAATGTCATAAAGCCTCTGTATTGCTCCATGGTGAGACCGCACCTTGCATACTGTGTACAATTCTGGTCGCCACATCTCAAAAAAGATATAGTTGCAATGGAGAAGGTACAGAGAAGGGCAACCAAAATGATAAAGGGGATGGAACAGCTCCCCTATGAGGAAAGGCTGAAGAGGTTAGGGCTGTTCAGCTTGGAGAAGAGACGACTGAGGGGGGATATGATAGAGGTCTTTAAAATCATGAGAGGTCTTGAACGAGTAGATGTGAATCGGTTATTTACACTTTCAAATAATAGACGGACTAGGGGGCATTCCATGAAGTTAGCAAGTACCACATTTAAGACTAATCTTAGAAAATTATTTTTCACTCAACGCACAGTAAAGCTCTGGAATTTGTTGCCAGAGGATGTGATTAGTGCAGTTAGAATAGCTGGGTTCAAAAAAGGTTTGGATAAGTTCTTGGAGGAGAAGTCCATTAACTGCTATTAATCAAGTTTACTTAGGGAATAGCCACTGCTATTAATTGCATCAGTAGCATGGGATCTTCTTAGTGTTTGGGTAATTGCCAGGTACTTGTGGCCTGGTTTGGCCTCTGTGGAAACAGGATGCTGGGCTTGATGGAACATAATAACATAAGAACATGCCATACTGGGTCAGACCAAGGGTCCATCAAGCCCAGCATCCTGTTTCCAACAGTGGCCATTCCAGGCCATAAGAACCTGGCAATTACCCAAAAACTAAGTCTATTTCATGTTACTGTTGCTAGTAATAGCAGTGGCTATTTTCTAATTCAATTAATAGCGGGTAATGGACTTCTCCTCCAAGAACTTATCAATCCTTTTTTAAACACAGCTATACTAACTGCACTAACCACATCCTCTGGCAACAAATTCCAGAGTTTAATTGTGTGATGAGTGAAAAAGAAGTTTCTCCAATTAGTTTTAAATGTGCCACATACTAACTTCATGGAGTGCCCCCTAGTCTTTCTATTATTTGAAAGAGTAAATAACCAATTCACATCTACCCATTCTAGACCTCTCATGATTTTAAACACCTCTATCATATCCCCCCTCAGCCATCTCTTCTCCAAGCTGAAAAGTCCTAACCTCTTTAGTTTTTCCTCATAGGGGAGCTGTTCCATTTCCCTTATCATTTTGGTTGCTCTTCTCTGTACCTTCTCCGTCGCAGTTTTATATTTTTTGAGATGTGGCGACCAGAATTGTACAGTATTCAAGGTGTAGCCTCACCATGGAGCGATACAGAGGCATTATGACATTTTCCGTTTTATTCACCATTCCCTTTCTAATAATTCCCAACATTCTAGTCTGACCCAGCATGGCAATTTCTTATGTTCTTATGAATATTTAGAATGATACATACCTTACATCTACTAAATGTCTACAGCTTGATATCAGATTTATATAATAAATGACTATGTGGTCTGTCTAGTAAGAGAAATATTGCTATTATTGCAGGTTTATGTATGGAGCTCTGATGTTTATGTAAGTATTGCACAGATATAGTTTTCCAATAAAAAGATCAGACCATGTATTCTTGAAAAATGGACCAATTATGATTGTTTACTGAATTGGGCCTTTAATCCCCTCCCCCCCAAAAAATAACCCCACCCATATCAGAGCCCCACCCACAAAATCAAGCATTAATATTCCCCACCCCAAAAAATAGCTAAAACAAAATCCCCTTCCAAATATCCCCCAACCACATCAACAAAAGATCATTTTGATTTCCTTACCTATCCCTCAGAAATAGGGACGAGCAGCATAATGTCTTTAAATGAGGCTTAAACTGCTATAGCAGCTGTCACCATGGCTTGCTATGGACAATAGGCCATTTCAAAAGATTTATGTGGTATTTCAGGTCCTCATCTGTCTGGTGAGTGCAGCAGTTAAGTCACTGTGATGCTCCATTGCCTCACCAGGGATTTGACTGTTGAGGGATCTGAGTTGCTTCCTACTGCTGGTGTCCACAGCTGCCGCAGGGCCCTGTGGGGACAATGTTGTCTGGGCTGCGGGTGTGTGGTCCTCCTCCAATTCTTCTTCCTCCTCTTCTTCTTCTGCACTCTCCTCCTCCTCACCAGCATTCTACTACTCCTGGTTGGTGGGGGAACCTTTCCCCACCTCTGCAACTGGCGCCCTGTTAGAGTCTGGTGGAACCATTCACGTAGATGAAAGCCTAGCTCTATATGTCTACTGATGCCCTCACCTTTGTAGTAGTGCATACTGATGGCTGTAATGAAAAATCTTTTTCTCCCAAGGTATCCGTACATGTGATGCTCGCAAGATGCCTATCATGATTAACCATGTAGGAAGCCCCTATGTATCAGCACAATTGACAATTATGCATGTTCAATGGAAATATGTTATGAAAATGCTATATAAGAAAGAAGTTCAAACTATAAAGTTGTCCTATCCAGCTATATTCCAGTACTGACATTACGATTGTCCTAGATAGCTCTTTTTTTAAGATTGAGGTTTAAAGCTCGATATAGGGACCTTTTAGTTTTCCATTTTTATAGATGTTGACCTGGAACATTAAAAGACAAAAAAGCCCCATGAGGATAAAAGATTTTTTGCCCTGATGGTTCATTCTCCTGTACTGCCAGAGTAGTTAGGAAAAGTTGATTTTCACATAGATGTTTCCAGGGGAGATAGCAAAACACAAGGGTCCCAAGCAAGGTTGCATCTGTATGCTGTGTGAAGTGGAAAACGAGATCACATAAGAGATTATAGGAAAATGTACAAACTTGCTGCTCTCTATCTATTAAGAACTAATTTCTGAAGCCTTCATAACCAATATTAATGGAAGAGGAGAAGAGCTGTAATTTGAGTATCCAGCTGGGCCCGGTCCTGAATAATCTGGACTATTCAAATATCTCTGATACTGTATCTCTCTCTGGCAGTTTGCTATTCAAAAGACAATTGAAGATATTGCACCTATGAGACGCATATTGCTGCTCCCACTCGGTTCTCTGGTTTTCTCCATTCCTTATGCAGATAGAGGCTTGCACAATAGACCGAGCACAAGTGGCACAAACAGCATAATCTTCAAGCATATGAGAGACATCGGACCCACCTGAGGAACTACAGAGCCAAGATAAACAAGTAAAAAAAATGAGTACATTACTGCTAAGATTAGGTGAGCAGAAAGCAGCACTAATATCCTGTTTAGAGTTGTTAAGCAATTAACATCTGTGAATAACAGTGATCCATTAACAGGAAGCGGAGCTATATTGAACCGGCGTGCTGTGATGAAATTGCTTGGTATTTCTCAGACAAAGTGCCAGTTTCCCACATAACACCACCAGAGACATTGTTGCTACATATGCTGCATGTTTGTAGCATTTTGAGTTTGTCACTCTTAGAAGAGATTTTGCAGTGCTTTCAGTCACTTGTCCTTGGAACCCTTGTGGTACAGCTATACTGAACTCTTTCTCCACTTTGAGATCAGTGGAACTTTAGCTAGACTGGTGAATTCGGCCTGCTCTGAAAATCCTCAACCCACACTGCTGAAGCATGCCTCTGTTAAACTGTCACTGAAAATGCCTTCTCTCCATCCCTCCCAATTGAGATTTTATAGACCCTTCTCCTCATTGTCATTCCTCGCTAAGTAATCGAAGGCACTGTGCTAAACAATTGCAAAATATTTAAATTTGGTATGAGATTATCAATCAGTTTCAATTTGGGTTTCAGAATTTTTTTTAATACCAAGGTACTCCTTTTGTCATCAGTGGATGTTTTCAGGTATGGTTTTGATAATGGTTCTGAGTGTGTTTTAATACTTTTCAACATATCTGCAGTGTTTGATACGCTTAACACTGCTATTCTTATCTCTAGATTAACGATGTTGGAATTGTAGGCCTTGTTCTGGCCTGGTTTAGCTATTATTTGAGTGAGCGGACACAGCAAGTACAGATTGTATTTATGACATCGGCATGGCATAAGATACATTTAGGGGTTCTGCAGGGATCAGCGTTATCCGTGGTCATCTTCAACATTTACATGGCACCTATCTGTAGGATTTGGCTGGACAGGGAGCATCTAAATCATGGACCATACCCTCTTTCTTGTTATGGTTTGTCTATCTACCATTAAACAATGGCAGTGCCATAACAAATTAGTTTAAAGGTTGATAAGACAGAGCTGATCCTCCTGAGTCGGTCACCCCTGAGCAATACACCCCAGGTTATACAGGTTGATGGAGTTTGCATACCTGTTGAAACATGATTAAAAAATCTGCATGTGTGGATTGAGTCTGACCTTTCTCTTCATATGCACATAAAGGAGCAGATTTTCAAAGGGTTACGAGCATAACCCCGAAAACCCACTCCTGCATGCGCCGAGCCTATTTTGCATAGGCTCGGAGATGCGCGCAAGCCCCGGGTTGCGCATATGTCCCAGGGCTTGAAAAAAGGGGCAGGGCATGGGCGGTCCGGGGTGGGGGTGTGGCCAAAGGCCTGCTAGGCTGGGGGATCGTGCGCCGACACTCGGCTGGTGCGCGCAACCTACGCCTGCCCGGAGGCAGGCGCAACAAATAATAAAGGTGGGGGGGGGGGGGGGAATTTAGGTAGGGATAGGGGAAGGGAGGGGAAGGTGCAGGGGAGTGAAAGGAAAGTTCCCCCCGAGGGCGCTCTGATTTCGGAGCGGCCTCGGAGGGAACGGGGAAAGCCATTGGGCTCCCCTAGGGCTCGGCGCGCACAAGTGCACAAGGGTTGCCCACACAAATCTACACCCGCGCGTAGGTTAGAAAATCTGGCCCAAAATCTTTTATGAAGGTAGTATTTTTTTAAACTGCACCTTTTGTCCCAGTTGAAGTCTTTGTTACCATTTTTTATTTCCATGCAGTGTTGCACGTACTAGTAATTGCACCTCTAGATTAGTGTAATATGTTGAACATCAACATCCCTGAGAGGATCATTAGTGCTTTGCAAGTGTCTTTCATACATAAACTGCTAAATAACAATGTTTTCTCCCTGGATCTCAGCAATGTTGTATGTGTACTTTCCCCTGCGAGCACGGAAGACTCTTGATTGCGGTTTTCTCAAGGTTCCCTCAATGTGGTTTGCCCATTTCTCTGAGACTTGTGAGAAGGCTTTTTCAGTGGCAGACCCTGTCCTTTGGAACTCTATGGCTTTGCACTTGGCTACTTGTATGCAGTTATTTAAGAATGCTTTGAAGGCACATTTATTTAGGCAAGCCTTCGAGCTGTAGGAAGCCCAGTTGTGAAAGCAGTCCTTACCTAATCAACAAAAGGCTTATGAAAAAAAAAAAAGCCTTAAAATCCCTACTTAATGCTTGAATGTGAGTCAATCTCTTTTAATATAAGGTGTTGAATGGGAAAAGGTTGTTATGAAAATATCTAATGGATCTTGCACCATTTTCGTCAATGTTTGTTTCCTATGTTGAATGGATTGGTATCATAAGCAAGCATCACATGTAAAATGCAGATTTCAGTATTTTATTTGGATAGAGTAACATGCAACATAACCAGTCTTTAACTATGCACCTCCATGTGTATTGGCTCTAAATGATACACACCCTTTCCTAATTTCATAATAATATGGCGCATGCATGTAAACTCCACCCCTGAGGGCAGAATGCACACCAGTGTGGCCATAAAAGAAATGTGTTACTGTCTCTTTGGGGATGGAACCTCAGGCTAACTCGATCACAGTCTCTTACTTTCAAGGCCTGGGTCCTATGTTGGATTGGGGGAAAGGTTTCCCTTTTCGAGGCCCAGAGTGCTAGGAGTAACTGTTATTATTGTTCTTGTCCCTGGGAGAGGTGTATTTTTTCCTTCACAGTGTGTGCTCTGTGCTGTAAGTGCCTAATAACACGCTGGAGCCACTGGTTTAGTATCCAAAATTAAAGTCTTATAAGTTCAGATGAGATATGGCACAATTTAACTTAACCTACAGCACCACAGGTTTTCTTATAGTCTTTTTCCCCTCCATCTGTGCAAGTGTCTCTATACCAGGGCAAGGGAAACATCCACCCTCCAGGGCTTGGCTAAGTGGAGTTCCCAAGTGGGCAGGGTATCCTTTAGTTGGCCAGGAAAAAACCCTTCCAAAACTTGGTGAAAAGGTAAAGTACTGCCTCTGCACAGAGAGTCCAAAATGTCTCTCTCCCTAGGGTGAAGACTCATAATGGGTGTCCTCAAAGGTCTCAATTGTTTCTCTAACTCATGGTTAGTTGATCTTCTGTTCTTTTTTCCCTTAAACAAATCCCTAAAAGGAGAGATCCACCCTGAAATAAGCAATTTAGTTTTTCCTTCGGATGGGCAGGAAGAGGGGCAGCTAAACACTTCCTCCCAGATCTTCTCAAAATTATTTCTTCTTTTCCCCAAACTAAAGGTAAAACTGAGGTGCAGAAGGTCAGTTTTTCCCTGGCCTGGGACTCCCAGAGAGAGAGAGAGGGTTCCCTGTGTCCTCTCTCCAAGCATTGTCCAGGGGTCTCACCAGGCTTCCTACAAATTAAAGTTTCTCAAAAACCCCAAAATATCCCAGGATAAAAACCCTAACCCCCAGGGAGTGAAGAAGCAGGGAAGACACCCTCCCCCCCCCCCCCCCCCACACACACACAGAGTTATTCCACAGTCTTCCAGTAGGGTTTGCTGGAATCCTAAGAGAAGGTCCAAAATTCATCACAGGAAAATCTCCAAAACACTTCCTAAACCTTCAAAAACAAGCTACACTGCCTCAGAGCTCTCATGGGAGAGCTGCTTATAAAACTTCACAAAGGAGACGGCCATTCCAGCACCCTCAAAGGGAGGGGCTGCACACTGGTATGGATAGAGTAAGGGTTCATACGGGACTTTAGTAATGTGCCTAGAGGGGCCATTACACACATTTTAACCCATCATCCTAAGCCTGGCCTTCACTTCTCAGCTCCTAAAGGAGCTCAGATTCCTGCCATCTCACAGTGCAGAACCTTGCCTTCAGCTTCGGTGCCTTTAGGGCATAGTGGGTGCCACTTTGACTGTAGGAAACATAATGGGGAAGATTTTAAAAGCCCTATGGGCGCCGAGCCTATTTTGCATAGGTCCCAAGATGCGCACAAGCACCGGGATGCGCGTATGTCCCAGGGCTTGAAAAAAGGGGCGGGGCATGGGAGGTCCGGGGCGGGGGCATGGCCAGAGGCCTCCGTAGGGCTTCTAGGCCGGGGGATCAAGTGCCGGCACTTGGCCAGTGCACACAACCTTTGCCTGCCGAGAGGCAGGCACAACTTACAAAACAAAGGTTAGGGGGGGGGTTTAGGTAAGGCTGGGGGCGGGTTAGGTAGGGGAAGGGGGCCAGAAGGAAAGTTCCCTCCAAGGCCGCTCCAATTTCGGAGCGGCCTTGGAGGGAACAGGGAAAGCCATCGGGGCTCCCCTAGGGCTCGGCGCGTGCAAGGTGCACACGTGTGCACCCCCTTGAGCGCGCCGAACCCAGATTTTATAACATGCACGTGGCTGTGCGCGCATGTTATAAAACTGGGCATAGATTTGTACGCGCCAGGTTGCGCGCACAAATCTATGCCCGCGCGTAAGTATTAAATTCTGCCCCAATAAGGTCAACATTCAAAAGCCATTTAGATGGATAATCACAGTGATTGTTGATTTGTAAATTGGGACTGTTTTTTCAATTGATGCATGACAAGCTGCACTGAGTAGTTTATCAGTAACTGAAAAGTTAGCCATCTAAATGGCAAAACTGACACATTTATAGACTTATCCAGCTTGAATTTAGCCAGATAAGTTGGGAGTGTTCGGGGGGGGGGGGGGGGGCAGGAGGCATTTTGGGGAGCAGCGGAGTTAGCCACATAAGTTAACTGACTAACTCTGAATTTTGAAGTTAGATGGTTAATTTGAGAGTACAAAGAAAGGTTGTAAGAAGGTTGGGGAGATTATGGGTGAAGTCACAAAATCAGCCAGTGAATATGTTATGGCAGAAAGCAGTAAATATTTATTCAACAAATATTGGAAAATGCTAAGAAGATGTTTTTTGTATAAGAGATTACTAAGGCAGAGAATGTCCTGATGCAGCTTTTTAAGACAATGGTGTATGTGTCGGGGTTGTAATGTAAACCAGCAAATATCATTCCAGCTGGTCTTGAGAGAAATAGTTTTGTTTCCTGTTGGGAAGAGAAGATTCAATTGTGTTGTGAAGAGATGGAGATGAGAAAAATGTGGGGTTGAAAATTTGCAGGGACCTTTAGATCTGCAATTGGAGGAAGGATTGTCTGAATTTGATGAAGTGGGTGTAATAGAAGTTAAAGGGTTTTTAGTAAGGAAATAGGGCAACCTGGTGTTTGCTTGACCCTTGCCCTTCCTTTTATTCAAAGTGTCTTTGGATTATTTTCTGATTGCTTTGTCTCAAATGGTAAATTCATCTTTATGGGAAGGTCAGCTGCCGGTGAAATTGAAGAGTTCTGTGTTGATTCCACTATTGAAGAAACCAACTTTGAAGACTTTGATTTGGGGAGATTATTGTCCGGTTGCTAACATTCCATTTGTATCAAAAGTGATTGAGAAGGTGG
Organism: Rhinatrema bivittatum; assembly: GCF_901001135.1. Classification (NCBI taxonomy): domain Eukaryota; kingdom Metazoa; phylum Chordata; class Amphibia; order Gymnophiona; family Rhinatrematidae; genus Rhinatrema; species Rhinatrema bivittatum. Next base: position 316,941,597 of record NC_042618.1, on the reverse strand, counting down.
TGGTTCAACAGCTTTCAGATTATTTAGATGAAGAGAATGGTCCGGATGAGTTTCAGTCTGGGTTTAGGAGACAATGTTAATAGCAGTGAATAAAAAGGGGAAAAGGGGGGGGGGGGGGAATCAGTGTTGTTGATTTTACTGGACCTGTCTGGTGCATTTGATCCAGTGGATCATAGTATTTTATTGAACCACTGCAAGTGGTGGGAATGAGTGGGGAGGTGATGCAATGGCTTTCGTTATTTTTTGAATGATAGGGTTTCAGCTGTTATGCTACGGAAGAAGCTTTCTGAAGTTTCTGAAATGAAACATGTAGTACCACAGGGGTCTGCTTTGTCGTCCCGTCCCCCCCCCCCCCCCCTGTTGTTTAATTTGGTTTCTAAGGCCATTGGAGGCTTTGATTTGCTCCTTGGGATTTAAAGGTTTTTTTGTATGCAGATGACATCCCATTGGTGGTCCCACTGGGGAAAGATCAATCAATTGTAGTACGGGAGGTTAATGGAGGGCTGCAGAAAATCTCAGATTGGTCATTAAATAATGGGTTGTTGTTGAATCATCTAAGGTGTTGTTAATTAAAGCGAGAGAAGCCCCTTGTGAATCAGTAATGGTCAAATTTGATAGAAATGAAATTGGAACATTGGACAAAATAAGGGATTTAGGAATTTTGCTAGATTCTGATTTTAGTTTGAATGCATATATTACAAGAATGGTACAGAGAACATTTTTTAAACTGTGCCAATTATGCAATTTACGAGCTCTGTTGAGTAGACCTGCTTTACAAAAAGTTCTTCAGGCTTAATTTATACCTGTATTGGATTATTGTAATGCTGTGTAATGGGCCTACTGGATAGGTCTATTCGCTGATCGCAGATCGTACAGAATATGACAGCACTTTTGATTTTTTGTTGCTTGAGGAGGGTGAGTGCAGTATCACTACTATATTAGTTACCCTGGTTGCCGGTGAGAATGCAGCTGAAATTTAAAGTAATGCTGTTGATTTTCAAGGCATTAAGGGGAAAGGGGACAAGATACCTGCGGCAAATGTTGAAACCTTATGTACCATCACAAAGGCTTAGGTCTGAAAATGAAAATCTCCTGCAAATTCCAGCTTGGAGGAAAGGATGTAAGGTGAAAAGCCATAAGAGAATGTTTTCAGTGATGGGGGCAGAACTTTGGAACTTGGCTCCGAGGGAAGTCAGGTTGGAGGAAGATTGCTTGTTAATTAGGAAAAAGCTGAAAACATGGCTTTTCAGGCAGTAAATAATCTTTAGGTGGTGGTTAGGAAAGGAGTAGTACAGAAGACTCTTAGGATGAGGCAGAGGGATGTCAATAATATTTCTTCTCTGTGCAGTGGGAGAAGAATGAGGTGAGAGGGTTAAGAGTATATATATTTTAAGGAGGGTTGGGGTGTGGGATTTGATTGTTTTAATGTGAAATTGTTGGCATGTTTTTATTTGCTGTAAACTGACTTGATCGGCTTTGTAAGTTTGGTATGTGCCAGTATATAAATATTAAATGAAATGAAACTCTGGTTGTGCTGCTGACCTGCCCTAAAGTTAGCCAGATAAACATATCCAACTAACTTTAAAGATATCCAGGTGTATTCAGCAGTGTGACCATGCAACTGAATATACCCTGCTACTTAACTAGATAAGGTTATCCGGCTAACTAGCCAAGCCACTCAGTGGATGAATATTGCTCCCAATGGAATGTAAGTATGAAAGCCCAATGGATAAGAACCTTATTTTGTTCACTGTGGGGTAGATTTAAAAAAGGTGCGTGCACTACCCGGCGCATGCACATATACACCCGGTTTTATAATTTGCAGGTGCACGAAAGTTATAAAATCAAGGGGCACCTTGCGTGCACCAGGGGAAGGACCCATCCTTCCCCTGATCCCTCCCAGGCTGCTCTGAAATCGCAGCGGCCTGTGAGGGAACTTCCCTTCCCCCTAACCTGACCTTTCCACCCCTTCCCCTAAACTTTCCCCCCCTAGCCTTACTCTAACCGCCCCCAAACATTTTCTTCTATCTTTTGCTCCTGCCTCTGGACAGGCGCAAGTTGCACGCGCCTGTCGATTGCCGGCACGTGATCCCTTGACACAGCGGCAATGGCCATGAATAAACACTGAGGGAGCACTCCTAGTACACTCCAGAAGATAAACGTGGTTAGTACAGTGGAGGAACATACTATTTTGTTATTTAAAGAGTATAGATAGGTTTCTGACTGCTCCAGAAAAAATGAACCCAATACAGCACGAGGATCATAGTCAAAGAGCAATATCCAGTAGGGATGTGAATCGGGCTTCGGACGATTGAAAATATCGTACGATATTTTCAAAATTGTCAGAAATCGGGGGCTCCCCCAAAACGATAGGAAAACCCCACGAAATTGTTCGTGGGGGTTCTCTTATTGTTTTGGGGGAGGGTGGGAAAAACGGCACACAAAAATAACCCCTAAACCCACCCTGACCCTTTAAAACAAATCCCTTAGCTTCTCCCATCCTCCCGACCGCCCCAGAAACTTTTTACAGGTACCTGGTGGTCCAGTGGGGGTCCCGGGAGCGATCTCCCATTCCTGGGCCGTCGGCTGCCACTAATCAAAATGGCGCCGATGGCCCTTTGCCCTTACCATGTGACAGGGTATCCGTGCCATTGGCCAGCCCCTGTCACATGGAGGTAGCACTGGATGGCCGGCGCCATCTTTAAAAATGGCACGGGCCATCCAGGAAAAATCTAAATACTGAAATCTTACTACTATCTCTGCAAGATACAGTATTAAAAGGGTTCAATTTTGGAAATAAATATCTGTTGATGCTGCTTGATTTGTCGGCCGCGTTCGACACAGTGAACCATGAGATGATGATGCAAAGGCTAAAAGAAATAGGGATTGAAGGACAACCACTACAATGGATCAGCTTGTTTCTAAATGACAGGAGCTATCAAGTTAAAATCAATGACAAAGTTTCTGATCTGACCATGCTGGATACAGGTGTTCCTCAAGGTTTTGCCTTATCATCAACCTTGTTTAACATCTATATGATGCCATTATGCCATTTGTTATCAGGACTTGGATTGAAATATGTTTCATACGCCGATGAAACATTTTTTCAGAGTGTAGTAGGATTCTTCTCCCACAACCCTGGGAAAATTCAAAAAGCAAAGATTAAAATGTCTCATGTAATTTTCAAGAAATTTCAGCCTACGGGAACAATTAGCCAAATCCTTAATCAGTTTAAAGTTTTACAAGACTGGATCATAGTTAAAGATGCTTCTGATGTAGCCATTTGTGATTTCATATCATTAATTTGTCCTTCAAGTTTACCTTCCATTAAGTTTGCCCTACTGGTAAGATTTCCTATTTCCAAATGATGGTCTTTCATTGAACAACCAAGTCCAGCTATTAGGTCCCACAGAGCATCAAGTGTAACAACTGCCGGCTTGGGTGGAATACAAAAAAACTCACCCATATGGCCTAGAGATTCCACTCCAGAAATATCTTCTCTCGGCACTGCAGCTTGTCTTTCGTGCTCTCCCCAAGACTCAATTGGGGAAGAAAAGACAGCACAAACTGCAGAATCCAAAAACCCAGCAGTCTCCATTGAGCCCGGTGAAAGCATGGGAGATGCCAGTATGGCTCCATTTCTACCCTACTCTGTGGACGCGCGAGCAGCGTCATCGCTCTGTGCCACGGTCGGGTATGGAGAGCCAGTAGTTGCTGGAGCCGAAGATCCGGGGGACTGAGAATGATTTCCCCAAGCGACTCCAACACTCCCTTGCCGGATATCGCAGCAGGGACAGGTACTCCCTCTAATGTTGTCAACCCAGCAGCGAACATCATTATTAATTGATGTCGAGTGGGAAGGGAGGTGACAGGAAGGTATACATGCATGGACCATTCCTTTCCTTTTAGACAGCATTCTTCCAGGAAATCAAAAAGAAAACAGAAAGCGATTGTTCGTGTGTGGTTCACGCTGCCATCTTGCCTCCCTCCCTCCCCCAGCTCTAGTTCTGTTATAGCTGAAGGCCTAAGGGAACAGGAGGAAGCTGTCAGATAAAAATAAAACGTATTTGCAATCAAGGGGCTCTATGACTAAAAATAGACACATTCCTAAATTCAGAATGATGATCAGAGGGGTGCTATGTATTGGAGCCTTTCACATGACTGGGCTTTAAGGGGCTTCTAAGCCTGATGCTGATGTCCATCACAGTAGTATACTTTACCTCCCTACAAACATCTTCTATGCTCATTGTCCATTATAGGATATGTGTTCCCTCTCCTGCAATAATATCAGGCACATTTGGAAAAGAATGATTACATGCTTCCAATCCACCCCCACTCCCCACACACACACCGGGTAAGTGGGGGCTGGGAATGATCCGGGCCCTGGCATTTTTTTGGGTGGGGACAGGAGACCTTGGGAGGCCCCATTTCTTTTTTTTAAACTTTTTCGGACCTTTTTTTAAAAATGTTTATTTCATTTTCTTGAACTAAATTAGTGGAAACACCTCCCAAAAAGCAAAACAAAACTAATTTACTTTAGAGGTAAATTTTAAAAGCCTGATGTGGGCATTAATTAGGAGATGTGAGAAGAAGTCTGGATTGTGCACACTGACCATATTTTAAAAAGCCCCCAGATATGTGTGTAAATGCCGCAGCACACACATCTTGAAAGTTTTCAAAAAGGGGCAGAGCATGGGCGTGATCTGGGAGGGTTATGGGTATTTGAGGGTGTGAACCTGAGATGAGCTTGTAAATATGTATGCAATCCGATGTGCACCGAGGTCCCCAGCTGCGTAACTTTACTTATGCTATGGATGCCTGTAAGTTAAAATGTAAAGAAAACTAGGCAGATCTGCAGGATTTTATGGTACAGGCTAACTGGGGGGAGTGAAGTTTATGAAACTAGGGAGGGTGGACGACCTATCTCTTAACTGGGCAAACTAGGGACAAACTGGTAAAACTGAGAATGGTGTCAGTATGCGCCCCTTTTAAAATAAGCACTTAACAATATAAGAACTTGTCAGACCAAGGGTCCATCAAGCCCAGCATCCTGTTTCCCAAGTCGCCAATCCAGGCTACAAGTACCTGGCAAATACCAAAACACTAAGTAGATCCCATGCTACTGATGCCAGTAATAGCAGTGGCTATTCTCTTAGACAACTTGATTAATAGCAGTTAATGGACTTCTCCAAGAACCATCCAAACTTTTTTTAAACTCTGCTACACTAACTGCACTAACCACATCCTCTGGCAACAAATTCCAGTGCTTAATTGTGCATTGCGTGAAAAAATAATTTCTGATTAGTTTTAAATGTGCTACTTGCTAACTTCATAGAGTGCCTCCTAGTCTTTCTATTATCCAAAAGCATAATTAACCGATTCACATTTACCCATTCTAGACCTCTCATGATTTTAAAGACCTCTATCATATCCTCCCTCAGCCGTCTCTTCTCCATAACAGTCCTAACCTCTTTAGCCTTTCCTCATAGGTGAGTTGTTCCATCTCCTTTATCATTTTGCTCACCCTTCTCTGTACCTTCTCCATCAGAACTATACCTTTTATGAGATGCAGTGACCAGAACTGTACACAGTACTCAAGATGCGGTCTCACCATGGAGCGATACAGAGGCATTATGACATTTTCCATTTTATTCACCATTCCCTTCCTAATAATTCCTAACATTCTATTTGCTTTTTTGACTGCTGCAGTACACTGAGCCAACAATTTCAATGTATTATCTATTATGACGCCTAGATCTGTTTCCTGGGTGGTAGCTCCTAGTATGGAACCTAACATTGTGTAACTATAGCATGGATTATTTTTCCCTATATGCATCACCTTGCACTTGTCCACATTAAATTTAATCTGCCATTTGGATGACCAATCTTCCAGTCTCACAAGGTCCTCCTACAATTTATCACAATCCACTTGTGATTTAACTACTCTGAATAATTTTGTATCATCTGCAATTTTGATTACCTCATTCATCGTATTCCTTTCCAGATCATTTATATATATATATTGAAAAGCACTGGTCCAAGTACAGATCCATGAGGCACTCCACTGTTTACCCTTTTCCACTGAGAAAATTGACCATTTAATCCTATTCTCTGTTTCTTGTCTTATAACCAATTTGAAATCTACAAAAGGACACCATCTCCTATCCCTTGACATTTTAGTTTCCTTAGAAGCTTTTCATGAGGGACTTTGTCAAACACCATCTGAAAATCCAAATACTCTACATCTACTGGCTCACCTTTATTTATTTATTTATTTAGTTAGTTAGTTAGTTAGTTATTTGTTAGGCTTTTATATATCAATGTTTGGACTAGCCGTCACAATGGTTTATAGACATTTCAGAAGCAGAAATACAAATTTCAATAATTCATAAAAATAATAGAAGCCAATAAAATCATAAGAGCCAGCATTAAATACATACACATATTACAAAAATAGTAATAAAATAATAATAGTAAAAACATAAAAGCATAATATTAACATATTGTTATAAAACAATTAATAAATCAGGTAAATAATTTAATCTATAAGAGCTCTAAAAATAATAAGCAGAGACATGGTCTTTAAAACAGTCCGTAAAAACAAAATTGTGTGTTTATTAACCCTTAAAAAAATGAAGCAGATTTGTGAGGCAAGACTTGCCTTGGGTAAATCCATGCTGACTGTGTTCCATTAAACCATGTCTTTCTATATGGTCTGTGATTTTGATCTTTAGAATAGTTTCCACTATTTTTCCCAGCACTGAAGTCAGACTCACTGGTCTATAGTTTCCTGGATCACCCCTGGAGCCCTTCTAAATATTGGGTTTACTTTGGCCACCCTCCAGTCTTAAGGAACAATGGATGATTTTAATGATAGGTTACAAATTTGAACTAATAGATCTGAAATTTTATTTTTGAGTTCCTTCAGAACCCTGGAGTGCATACCATCTAGTCCAGGTGATTTGCTACTCTTTAGTTTGTCAATCTGGCCTACTATAACTTTCAGGTTCACAGTGATTTGGTTCAGTTCATCTGAGTCATCACCCTTGAAACCCATCTCCAGAACCAGTATCTCTCCAACATCCTCATTATTAATTACAGAAGCAAAGAATTCATTTAGGACCTTATTTTCTAAAGTATCGCAGGCCTGCGATACTTTAGGGAATGAGGGGCAGGGGGCTGAAACGGGGGGCGGGACTGCGCTAGCTGGCAGCGATCGCACCATCGTGATCGCTGCCGGTTTCACACCCAATAGCGCCACCATAGAAGGTGTAGCTATTGGGTGCGAACTCGGATGCGAAAATGGCCTTACCTTTTCGTCATCCGTGGCATCTTCGCGGAGTCGGCCCCGGTGACGCCTTGACTCCTCCTCTTCCGGGGCCGACTCCGCCCCCATTTTGGTGTCGCGTGCGATCCCTATGGAAAATGATGCCCTTAGTCTTTCTCCAATGGCCTTATCTTCCCTAAGAGCCCCTTTAATCCCTTGGTCATTTAACGGTCCAACCAACTCCCTCACAGGTTTTTTCCTTTGAATATATTTTTAAAAGTTTTTATTATGATTTTTTGCCTCTGCGGTCAATTTCATTTCAAATTCTTTCTTAGCCAACCTTATCAAGGTTTTACACCTAACTTAACAAAACTTATGCTTCTTCCTGTTTTCTTCAGATGGATCCTTCTTCAAATTTTTGAAGGATTTTTTTTGGCTAAAATAGCCTCTTTCACCTCACTTTTTAACCATTCCTCCCACCTTTCTTAATGCATGGAATACAACTGGACTGCACTTCTAAGATTGTGTTTTTAAACAATGTCCACACCTCTTGTACAGTTTGAACCTTTGCAGCTGCACTTTTCAGGGTTTTTTTTCTATTTTCCTCATTTTATCAAAGTTTCCCTTCTGAAAATTTAGTGTTAGAGGTGTAAATTTACATATTGCCCCCCTTCCAGCCAAGTGGCCCCACCACCGTTACCTCTCTCACCAAATCCTGCATTCCACTAAGAATTAAATCTAAAATAGCTTCCTCTATCATTGGTTCCTAGAGTTGTGAATCGGTTCCGGAATTGTTTCTGGTATCGTGTTCATAGAACCGCGGTAAATCTTCGTTTCCCATGGTTCTGACCACTTTTTTTTCGGCTGTCCTGAGCCGAAAAAAAAAAAGCCCCACTCCGACCCTTTAAATCTAATTATTTAAAATCCCCCACCCTCCCGACCCCCCAAAAACTTTCCTAAAATACCTGGTGGTCCAGTGGGGGTCCCGTGAGCGATCTCCTGCTCTCGGGCCGTTGGTTGCCAGTAAACAAAATGGCACCGATGGCCCTTTGCCCTTACCATGTGACAGGGGCTATCGGTTCCATTGGCCGGCCCCTGTCACATGGTAGGAGCAATGGACGGCTGGTGCCATCTTAAAAAATGGTGCGGGCCATTCATTGCTCCTACCATGTGATAGGGGCCAGACAATGGCACCGATAGCCCCTGTCACATGGTAAAGGCAAAGGGCCACCGGCGCCGTTTTGATTAGTGGCAGCCAATGGCCCGAGAGTGAGAGATCACTCCCGGGACCCCCGCTGCACCACCAGGTACTTTAGGAAAGTTTGGGGGGGGGGGTCAGGAGGGTGGGGATTCTAAATAATTAGATTTTAAGGGTCGGGGTGGGATTGGGGTTTTTTTTTTCTGTGTGCCCTTTCTCCCCAAACGATAAGAAAACCGCACAAAAATTTTCTGGGGTTTTCCTATCGCTTTCGGGGACCCCCCCGATACTTGATGGATTAGAAAATATTGTATGATATTTTCATCCATCAGAAAAATGATGCACATTCCTATTGGTTGCAGAGCCAATTGCTCCCTGAAGCAGACGTTTATTCTATCCAGGAATTTTATGTCCTGATGTCATAGTTACCCAGTCAATATTAGGATAATTGAAATCTCCCATTATTATTGCACTGCGAAATTGATTAGCTGCCATGATCTCTCTTAGCATTTCATCATCTGTCTGATCATTTTGGCCAGGTGGACGATAGTCTACTGCTATCACTATACTCTTACCCAGCACACATGAGATTTCTTCCCATATAGGGCCGGATTTTAAGATTTAGGCGCGGGGCGTAGATTTGTGCGCACAACCCGCATGCACAAATCTACGCCCTATTTTATAACATGTGCGTGCAGCCGCGCACATTTTATAAAATCCGGGGTTGGCGCGCGCAAGGGAGTGCATGCTTGTGCACCTTACTTGCGCCGAGCCGCGTAGCCTTCCTCTGTTCCCTCTGAGGCCGCTCCGAAATTGGAGCAACCTCGGAGGGAACTTTCCTTCCACCCCCCCCACCTTCCTCTCCCTTCACCTAACTAACCCGCCCCCCAGCCCTACCTAAAACCCGCCTCTTACCTTTAACTTAGAAGTTGCGCCTGCCTCTGGGCAGGCGTAGGTTCTGTGCGCCGCCGACGGCCGGCCCGCGATCCCGGGCACAGCGGCAAATGGCTGCTGTGCCTGGAGGCTCCGGCCCCGCCCATGCTTCACCCCTTTTCAAGCCCTGGGACATACGTGTGTCCCGGGGCTTGGGCTCGTTGCTGGGCCTATGCAAAATAGGCTCAGCGCACGCAGGAGGGGTTTTAAAGGGTTACGCATGTATATTACTCGCGTAACCCTTTTAAAATCCGTCCCATAGATTCTACTGAGCATTTAGTCTCTTGTATGATCTTTATCCAGTTGGATTCTATACCTTCTGGATATAAAGTGCTACACCCCCACCAAGTTGATCCTCCCTATCATTGTGGTATAATTTATACCCTGATATAGCACTGTTCCATTAGTTATCCTCCTTCCACCAGGTCTCTGAGATGGTAATTATGTCAATCTCATCATTAAGTGCTATATATTCTAACTCTCCCATCTTACTACTTAGACTTATGGCAGTGGCATACAGACATTTCAAAATGCATTTTTTTTGTTTGTATTAACAACCTTCTTTTCAGTTGATATGGATAATTTGGAATTCTTTAGCTTAGGTGATTCTTTACTTATAGGCACATGGGCTACTTTTGCATTTAATGGAACCTCTTGTTGGGAAGTCCTAACTCTCCTGTTTCATTTGTATCCTTCATACATTCCTCCGAACCATGCACTGCTGAGTGACTGTTGGCTTTCCCCATCGTTCTAGTTTAAAAGCTGCTCTATCTCCTTTTTGAAAGTTAGCGCCTGGTTCCATTTTGGTTAAGGTGGAGCCCATCCTTTCGGAAAAGTCTCACTTTCCCCAAAAGGTTGTCCAGTTCCTTACAAAACTGAATCCCTCTTCCCCTGATTTACATGATAGATTTTGGATTTGCATGCAAAAGGACATGCCCACTTAAAATTTGGCACGCATGTGCCTGCAGCCAGGCTATTTTAAAACTTGCATGCATATGCATGCATATGTTATAAAATGGCCACATCTCTGTGTGCGGACCGACGTATGCACACAAATTTGCGCATATGTGCCAGTTTGAAAGTTACATCCCTGTTTTTAATCACTAAATTGGAAGGCAAAGACACATTCCTGATAAATCTATACATTCAAAATGATATGCTTCTGACAGAGATCCAAGATGGCATTGTATGTTTTCATCAGCGTTATGCAGTTCCTTCGCTCTTCATAATTATTTGCCTTCTTACCTTGTAATGCCACATGCTGGTCAGAAGAGAAGGGACAAGAAGAGTGCTATCTCTGCAGGTACTCCTGAGCTTCTATTTACTGGCCCATGGACACCCACTTTGTGAGGGGGTTCACAGTATCGGGTGAACCCCCTCATATGATGGTGAGCGAGAAGGAGTTATGCTCACCTCCTCCCCAGACTTGGCAACATCAATTTCCTAGATTGTCAGAACTCCACACACTAATCCAGCTGCAGCCCGGGAACTGACTCAGGCTCTGGATGTATTGCCATTTGCCAGCAATTGGTGCCGATATGACAGATTTTCAGGCAGAGAAGATTGAGTCATGTGGAGTGTGTCTGCACTGCTCCAGAAAAATACCACTGGCAATTCTGGGGTTGTTCTTGCTATCAAATACCAGAAAATTAGGGAAGAAGTTTTTCCAACGGCTGCTTCATCTGAGGCTAGAGCTTCAGTTGCTTCAGTACAGGTCTCTCTGGAGAGGCCAATTCAATTTATGCTCAAATCTGTTACGATCCCCCCTGTTGCTGCGCTACAGGAGGTATCTTACCTTTCCTCCGGAGGCCGCTCCGAAGCCAGGGCCTCGCCTATGCACCATCCAGGACTTGCTCCAGGGCCTGGGAGGCCTAGCTGTTCCTGAGGCCTGCCTGTGGCTTGCATGGCTGTGTTTGGACTTCCTGTTTGGCGACGCCCTTCTCCCTAGGGGCCAGCCCGCAGCTCTCTACCCCAGTTATAGGGCCAGTAAGGGGCGGTCCTGGCAAACTCCTCCCAGGGAGTTGCCTACAACCTTATATGGCAACAGTATAAAAGGACTCTCATTTCTCTTGCTACCTGCCTCTGGATTGGGTTCTACAGTTGCCTGTAACCTCTCCTGATCCAGGACATTTTATACTGTTGCCTACAACCTTATACGGCAACAGTATAAAAGGACTCTCATTTCTCTTGCTACCTGCCTCCGGATTGGGTTCTACAGTTGCCTGTAACCTCTCCTGATCCAGGTCATCCGTGGTCTGCCTTGTTTTGATGGCTCCTTGTCCTGTCTCTGCCTTGATGTCTGCTCCTGATGTTGCCTGATGTCTGTTCCTGATCCAGTTCCTGATTTTCCCAGATGTTCCTGCCTTGAGCTGCCTGGAGTGCAGCGTTCCTGCCTTGAGCTGCCTGGAGTGCAGTAATTCACCTCTTCTTCTTCCCAGCACTCTCCTATCCTCAGAGTGGTCCGCGACCAGCCTCCCTGGGCTGTGTAGGGTGCATATGGGACAGGGTGGTCCGCGACTCAGTCCCGCGGGTGGGCTGAGTAGGGCGCCCTGATGGACAGTGCCCATTAGGGATGTGAATCGTTTTTCAACGATTAAAATTATCGTCCGATAATGTTTATATCGTCTTAAATCGTTATAGAACACGATACAATAGAAATTCTAACGATTTATCGTTAAAAATCGTTAAATCGTGTTAGTGCGCACTAACTCAAGTTAGTGCGCACTAACTCCCCGTTAGTGCGCACTAACTCGATTTAGTGCGCACTAACTGAAAATGATACAAATAAACACTTTCCAGGTCACTGAAGGTCAGTTAGGAATGAATATGTGTTCCTATTGGCTGGCTGCCCTCTTATCTATTGATGTTACCAAGGTTACCACTGAGGTGATGGTTGGGGGGATGGGAAATGGAACTGGAAACTAACGAACACCAACAGAAAATGAAACAAAGTGTTCACACTTCCCAGGTCAGTAAAGGTCACTTAGGAATGAATATGTATGTATGTATTCCTATTGGCTGGCTGTGCTCTTATCTATTGATGTTACCAATATGGTTGGGGGGATGTGAAATGGAAACAGTTGGAAGCTTGACAAAAAAAGTAATGTAATGATCAGCACTCACGTGACTAGAACTTGTTTGTTTATTATTTTTGTTAGCAGGCACCTGAAATGCTAGTGCATGTTGAATTTGCCAATCACTGTGCATTTTAGAAAGGTGGTCCTGGCTGGAACTGTACACAGTTCAAATATATGTAATTGATTGTTGGTAAGTGTATTTTTTAAGTAGCCACACTGGCACCAGTATGTTTACTTTTCCTCCTACTTAACTCACTAGCTCAGCTTTGTAAGAAGGGCTTCTCTGCTTGTGTGTTGTTTTTGTTTGGTGTGAGGAGAGCAGAAACATCAGATCTTTATTCAATCTACTACAGTCATCTCTTACAGTGCCCTATCCCTATTAATACCAGGAGTGTTGTGATCTTCCTGCACACAGTGCCCTAACCCTGATACCAGTCTGAGACAGCTCCCTCCCTGCATTACTAGTGAGAGGCTGGCTTCACAGACAGGGGGGAGCTGCCTGACCCTCACTCCTGACTTCCCCCATGTCCCAGCTAGTGAATGGTGTGTGGGTGAGGGGGGGGGGAGGATGGTGAAGTCTGAGACAGCTCCCTCCCTGCATTACTAGTGAGAGGCTGGCTTCACAGACAGGGGGGAGCTGCCTGACCCTCACTCCTGACTTCCCCCATGTCCCAGCTAGTGAATGGTGTGTGGGTGAGGGGGGGGGGGAGGATGGTGAAGTCTGAGACAGCTCCCTCCCTGCATTACTAGTGAGAGGCTGGCTTCGCAGACAGGGGGGGGAGCTGCCTGACCCTCACTCCTGACTTCCCCCATGTCCCAGCTAGTGAATGGTGTGTGGGTGAGGGGGGGGGGGAGGATGGTGAAGTCTGAGACAGCTCCCTCCCTGCATTACTAGTGAGAGGCTGGCTTCACAGACAGGGGGGAGCTGCCTGACCCTCACTCCTGACTTCCCCCATGTCCCAGCTAGTGAATGGTGTGTGGGTGAGGGGGGGGGGAGGATGGTGAAGTCTGAGACAGCTCCCTCCCTGCATTACTAGTGAGAGGCTGGCTTCACAGACAGGGGGGAGCTGCCTGACCCTCACTCCTGACTTCCCCCATGTCCCAGCTAGTGAATGGTGTGTGGGTGAGGGGGGGGGGGAGGATGGTGAAGTCTGAGACAGCTCCCTCCCTGCATTACTAGTGAGAGGCTGGCTTCACAGACAGGGGGGAGCTGCCTGACCCTCACTCCTGACTTCCCCCATGTCCCAGCTAGTGAATGGTGTGTGGGTGAGGGGGGGGGGAGGATGGTGAAGTCTGAGACAGCTCCCTCCCTGCATTACTAGTGAGAGGCTGGCTTCACAGACAGGGGGGAGCTGCCTGACCCTCACTCCTGACTTCCCCCATGTCCCAGCTAGTGAATGGTGTGTGGGTGAGGGGGGGGGGGAGGATGGTGAAGTCTGAGACAGCTCCCTCCCTGCATTACTAGTGAGAGGCTGGCTTCACAGACAGGGGGGAGCTGCCTGACCCTCACTCCTGACTTCCCCCATGTCCCAGCTAGTGAATGGTGTGTGGGTGAGGGGGGGGGGGGGAGGATGGTGAAGTCTGAGACAGCTCCCTCCCTGCATTACTAGTGAGAGGCTGGCTTCACAGACAGGGGGGAGCTGCCTGACCCTCACTCCTGACTTCCCCCATGTCCCAGCTAGTGAATGGTGTGTGGGTGAGGGGGGGGGGAGGATGGTGAAGTCTGAGACAGCTCCCTCCCTGCATTACTAGTGAGAGGCTGGCTTCACAGACAGGGGGGAGCTGCCTGACCCTCACTCCTGACTTCCCCCATGTCCCAGCTAGTGAATGGTGTGTGGGTGAGGGGGGGGGGGGAGGATGGTGAAGTCTGAGACAGCTCCCTCCCTGCATTACTAGTGAGAGGCTGGCTTCACAGACAGGGGGGAGCTGCCTGACCCTCACTCCTGACTTCCCCCATGTCCCAGCTAGTGAATGGTGTGTGGGTGAGGGGGGGGGGGGGGAGGATGGTGAAGTCTGAGACAGCTCCCTCCCTGCATTACTAGTGAGAGGCTGGCTTCACAGACAGGGGGGAGTTGCCTGACCCTCACTCCTGACTTCCCCCATGTCCCAGCTAGTGAATGGTGTGTGGGTGAGGGGGGGGAGGATGGTGAAGTCTGAGACAGCTCCCTCCCTGCATTACTAGTGAGAGGCTGGCTTCGCAGACAGGGGGGAGCTGCCTGACCCTCACTCCTGACTTCCCCCATGTCCCAGCTAGTGAATGGTGTGTGGGTGAGGGGGGGGGGGAGGATGGTGAAGTCTGAGACAGCTCCCTCCCTGCATTACTAGTGAGAGGCTGGCTTCACAGACAGGGGGGAGCTGCCTGACCCTCACTCCTGACTTCCCCCATGTCCCAGCTAGTGAATGGTGTGTGGGTGAGGGGGGGGGGGAGGATGGTGAAGTCTGAGACAGCTCCCTCCCTGCATTACTAGTGAGAGGCTGGCTTCACAGACAGGGGGGAGCTGCCTGTCCCTCACTCCTGACTTCCCCCATGTCCCAGCTAGTGAATGGTGTGTGGGTGAGGGGGGGGGTGGAGGGTGAAGTCTGAGACAGCTCCCTCCCTGCATTACTCGTGAGAGGCTGGCTTCACAGACAGGGGGGAGCTGCCTGACCCTCACTCCTGACTTCCCCCATGTCCCAGCTAGTGAATGGTGTGTGGGTGAGGGGGGGGGGGGAGGATGGTGAAGTCTGAGACAGCTCCCTCCCTGCATTACTAGTGAGAGGCTGGCTTTGCAGACAGGGGGGAGCTGCCTGACCCTCACTCCTGACTTCCCCCATGTCCCAGCTAGTGAATGGTGTGTTGGTGAGGGGGGGGGGGAGGATGGTGAAGTCTGAGACAGCTCCCTCCCTGCATTACTAGTGAGAGGCTGGCTTCACAGACAGGGGGGAGCTGCCTGACCCTCACTCCTGACTTCCCCTATGTCCCAGCTAGTGAATGGTGTGTGGGTGAGGGGGGGGGGAGAGGATGGTGAAGTCTGAGACAGCTCCCTCCCTGCATTACTAGTGAGAGGCTGGCTTCACAGACAGGGGGGACCTGCCTGTCCCTCACTCCTGACTTCCCCCATGTCCCAGCTAGTGAATGGTGTGTGGGTGAGGGGGGGGGGTGGATGAAGTCTGAGACAGCTCCCTCCCTGCATTACTAGTGAGAGGCTGGCTTCACAGACAGGGGGGAGCTGCCTGACCCTCACTCCTGACTTCCCCCATGTCCCAGCTAGTGAATGGTGTGTGGGTAAGGGGGGGGGAGGATGGTGAAGTCTGAGACAGCTCCCTCCCTGCATTACTAGTGAGAGGCTGGCTTCACAGACAGGGGGGAGCTGCCTGACCCTCACTCCTCCGGGGTATTGTGATCTTCCTGCACACAGTGCCCTATCCCTGATACCAGGGGTGTTGTGATCTTCCTGCATGCAGTGCCCTATCCCTATTAATACCAGGAGTGTTGTGATCTTCCTGCATGCAGTGCCCTATCCCTATTAATACCAGGAGTGTTGTGATCTTCCTGCATGCAGTGCCCTATCCCTGATATCGGGATGTGTGCAAGAAGATCACAACACCCCCGGTATCAGGAATAGGGCACTGTGTGCAGGAAGATCACAACACCCCCAGTATCAGGAATAGGGCACTGTGTGCAGGAAGATCACAACACCCCTGGTATTAGGGATAGGGCACTGTGTGCAGGAAGATCACAACACTCCTGGTATTAATAGGGATATGGCACTGTGTGCAGGAAGATCACAATACCCCTGGTATCAGGGTTAGGGCACAAGTTCTAGTCACATTGACTGATCACATTACTTGTTTTGTCAAGCTACCAACTGTTTCCATTTCCCATCCCCCATATACTGTCAGTAGGAAACTTGGTAACATGAATAAATAAGAGGGCAGCCAATAGGAATACATATTCATTCCTAAACTGACCTTAACTGACCTGAAAAGTGTCAAATTGTATCATTTTCAGTTAGTGCGCACTAACTCCCAGTTAGTGCGCACTAACTCCCGTTAGTGCGCACTAACTCGAGTTAGTGCGCACTAATCGGAAAAAACGATTTTTAACGATTTTTTAACTAAAAAATCGTGCCTAAGACGATTTTCTTGCCCTGCCACACGATTTCTATCGTTAAGACGATATGGAAAACGATTCACATCCCTAGTGCCCATGTCTTCCTTCCAGCCCTCGTCTATGATGTCTGCACTAGCCCTCATCCACGATGTCTGCACTAGCCCTTGTCTACGATGTCTGCACCAACCCTAGTCTAAGATGTCTTCCGTGTACTAAAGGACTCTGTCTGCCCTCGTCCTCTGTCCGGCCTGCCGCCCATTGCCATTACCCAGCGGCAGGTCCGAAAGGGCCGGGAACAGTCGGAGGACCGTTCATCAATCAACTCCCCAGTGTTGGTTGCCATGGGTGTGCAGGTCCGGCTGAGGGTCAGACTCTGCTCCTTATCCCCTGCTTCTGTTCCTGCCTGCCTCACCATGCCAGCACCGGCTCACCTCCCACGGTGTGGCTGGGGCTCCTCCCTAGCTCTCGCCGTGGCCCAAGGGCTCACACCACCTGCTCTAGAGACGGCCGTGCTCTTCGCGCCTATGATTGCACCAAGGATGCCCTTACCCTCGGCCCGTCAGCGGCGTGGCGGACGCGCCCATAACACAAATCTGTTTGGGAAGCCATAGAAGCTTTGGGCTCTCTATTACAGCACAGTTGAATCCCATGGTTGTAAAGTCTTCAGAGTTGGAAAATTGTGTACAAATGTTGGAGGTGTCAAAAAAAATAACATGAGCCAACAGACTGACAAGCTTATACAAGAGAATGATTATGTTATACTACTACAGGAATCCTTAATGAAGTAAAATGTGGCATTATCTAATGAAATAGAAAATCTTGAACTCTTTGAAAGGAAGGAATCTTAGATTTATTAATTTTCCTAGGTTACCATTAACATCACCTAAGAAACTCCAGGGGGGGGGGGGGGGACAACTAAGAACCGGGAAATATTTCTTCACAGAGAGAGTGGTGGAATGCCCTCTGAGAAGAGTTGGTGAAGACGAGAACAGTTAATGAATTCAAAAGAGCATGGGAGAAAAACTGCAGATCCCTAAAGACATAGAGAAAGGGATGGTACAACATTTCTTCATGGGGTAATTTGCATGGAGCAGCAATTACTACCATACGCAAATTACTGGGCAGACTGGATGGAACATCTGGACTTTTTCTGCCGCCAATACTGTGGATCAGTTTAAAAGTTATTATTTGGAGATGAAGATACCTGAGAAAACTGTTCCTACAGTTTCTAAAGTATATTATTTGCCAATATTTAAGAAAGATGATAATGTGGATATGGAAACTCAAGCTTTGATACCCACTGGTTTAAATAATGTGTGCATTTCCACACTTCTTGAGTCATTAGATAGTGAATTAGTGAGCTCTGTAATAGTGCTTGTTTCTTTTATACTGGAGCTAAATAAAGACTAGGTATTGAAGATGTTTTTTTCATCAGCAAACCTAGGTCTTCTTAGACTGTAAGGTCAAGGTCTTTCCAGATGTGTCAAGGCAAACACAGAGGAAGAGGAAGCTATTTCTTATTATGTCACCCAGAGTTTTACAAATAAATGCTTCTTTTTTCCTAAAATATCCTTCCAAATGCCACATAAAATATAAAGATGTTTCATATTTTTTTTTAAGCCTTCTCAGTTAATTTATTTTCTTAGTGATAAGAGTTTGCAGGGGATTGTTTCCTGAATTGTTTTTCTCTCTTTTTGATAAGCAGGAAATTTGGTTCTGTATTGGATTTATGATCTCTCTGACAGCTCTGTTATTTCTTTGTAAAATTTTCTTTTGATCAGTATTGGCTCTTTCTTTTTGAGAACTTGGATTGAATTGTATATATTTATTTTCCTGTTTTCTTTTGTAATCTATTTGTTATCATATCTGTGGTCAGGATTTTCCTTTTTCAAATGTATTCTTGGAAATTCTTTATAAAAATACATAAATAAAAAGTTTTTAAAAATCATATGCTTCCTAAGATTGACTCAGTTCCTCCTATGCATCCATTTATGCTCATCTCAAGATGTAATCCTCCATTTCGCTCTTTTTCTCACACAGCCAGATGTTGGGTCTCAAATATCAATATAATACCTCTTTCTATTATTATTACCTTCAGCAGTTCTCAAATTCTAGTCCTCAAGGAATACAAACAGATCTGGTTTTCAATACAACCATAATATGTAAATTAGCCTGGTTCTTGAACTAAGTATATACAAATACATTTGATGAAATGTGTAAGGTTTCTGTGGTCTTTTACTAAATTTAAATTTAAATCCATGTTCCTAATCAGAGATGGTATTGTTCTAGTTCCATTCATCCCTGTTTATGTGTTTGTTTTTGGAAGAGAGATATTGAGGTTTTGCCTCTAGGTTAGAGTGGAATAAGGAATGTCTGTAGGTCATCTGAGAGTGAAATGTTTGCCCTGTTCTCAACCCCACCATTTCTTTTCTGAGAGAGTGAACCTCTCGGCATCTTTTACACTCAGTCAGTTTCTCATTGTGGATCAGGATTATGGATATCTATCTAGATAGAGGCAGAAGTAGTAACTGTGGTGACAGGTTGTTTTTTTTTATACAATGTCTTCCAGTCTTTCTGGCTTTCCTTTTGTAAAATCTAGCACCTACACACTGATTCCTTTGTGTAGCCTTGTTTGCTTGCTCACATTTAATTATGAGGTATGAAGTCATATATATTAACTTTTAGTTTTAAAATTTGTGTTTTGTATCTATCTGGTATGTAGTCTATAATAAATCCTGTTGCCTTGCATACAAAAGAACAGACCAACTAAAAATAATTACCTGAAAGATATGCTTTGATATTACTAATTAAACTTCCCCTGAAATTTACTGAAGTGTTATGCTTTTACAATTAATGTAAACTACTAATGGCAAATTATTCTGTGTAATTTCAAACCCCTAATCAATGGGTTGGTCTATATCATAAGAATAGAATAGAAGATGGGGTAGCGAGGAGGGATCCTAAGGCAGAAAAAAACCAAAGGAAATCTCCCAACTGTAAAGCAGACTGTAAGGAAGGTGGACCCTAAGGGACAGATTTTAAAAGTTATGTGCGTGGCCTACATTTGTGCTCGCTACCTGGCGCTCACAAATGTATGCCCAATTTTATAACATGCGCGTGCAGCCGCGCGCATTCTATGAAATCAGGGGTTGGCGCGCACAAGATGGTGCACACTAGTGCAACTTGCGCGCGCCGAGCCCTTGGGGAGACCAGCTGGCTTTTCCCGTTCCCTCCGAGGCCGCTCCAAAATCAGAGTGACCTCAGAGGGAACTTTCCTTCCCCCCCATCTTCCCCTCCCTTCCCCTACCTGTTCCGCCCCCCCAGCCGAAACGCCCCCCTTACCTTTGTTGTGGAAGTTACACCTGCCGGCCTAGTGCCGGCACGCAATCCCCTGGCCCAGCAGCTGTACGGAGGCCTCTGGCCATGCCCCTGCCTCGCCCCCGGACCGCCCATTTTTTCAAGCCCCGGGACTTACATGCATCCCAGGGCTTTACGCGCACCACTGGGCCTTTTGAAAATAGGTCCGGTGCGCGTAAATCATCATGGATTTACGAGGGCTCATGGATTTACGAGGGCTTTTAAAATCTGCCCCTTAGTGCTTTGGTGTAGTTGGTGCAGCCTAGGGAGTGAACTCCCAAGACCCATACCAACAACTGGTAAGCATAACCTGGGACAGGACTGGGTGTGCTTCACCTTTACCAGCCCTTTTCTCCATAGGTTGAGCCCTTGGGTCTTGGGGGCTGCCAGTTCTTTGGTGATAGTCCCATAGGGCATGGAGAGACAGAGAGTCTGGGGCCAGGCCAGATCAGAGCAGGCAGCAAACAACAAGGTCTGGGTCCAGGCAATGGTAAGTGGCAGGGGGGCAGGCAAGAGTAGTCAAGGTCCAGACAATGGTCAGATCCAAGATGTCAATCCAAAAATAAGCAGAATCAAGGCAAGGAGGACTAATGAGGCAGGGAAGGCTGTACAAGATGAGGCACGGCAGGCTGGAGAGGCAAGGCAGGCTGGACAAGATGAGGCACGGCAAGCTGGAGAGACAAGTCAGAGCAGGCTGGGCAAGAAGAGGCAAGGTAGGATAAACTGGAATGCTGAGGCATCTGCTAGGAGCATGGCTGGGATTTAAATATCCAGCTCCATTGATGTCATCACTGGGTGCCGCTGTTCTTGCCATGGGGCCTATTAGTACCAGTGTACACTACACACACATATGTGCCTAAGAGAAACTTGGGGAAGCAAGATGGTGGTCTCAAAGCAAAATCAGTGCTGGCAACATCCTGAACCTGTGGCAGAGTTGGGGGTGCGTACAGCTGGTCACGGCAGCCTATCGCAACCAGCAAAGGTAACAGTATCACCCCTCTAATCCCCTTTCCCAGGCTTAGTCTTCTGTGGGGAAATGCTGATGAAAGTTTCTCACTAATTGAAGGGCCTGAAGATTATCTGTGGGCTCCCATGAGTTTTCTTCTGGTCCAAAGTTTTTCAAAGATATCAAATATTCCACTTGGTTCTGCTATCTCCTGGAGTCTATGATCTCTTGTAACTTCAAATTCGGTGTCAGCCTTGGACATTGTTTCTGTGGGTTTGGGAGGTCATCATGATGGCCAGGAGAGAATTATGAGTTTTAGCAATGAGACATGGAACATGTTGTGTATTCTCAATGTGGGAGGTAGCTTTACCCGATATGTTACAGCTCCCATCTGCTGTAGAATAGGGAATGGCCCAATGAAACTAGAAGCAAATCTTGTTAAGGTGATTTTAAGCTGTAAGTTGTGTGTGCTTAACCATACTAGATCCCCCAGTTTAAATTGCAAGACTGGTCTTCGTGTTTTTTATCTCCTTTTTAAATTGGTTGACTTCCTCGGTGAGCAATTGATTGGTCCTTTGCCAGTGGTCCTTGAGTTCCTGACTTGTGGTATGAGCTGCTGGGCAAGTTACAAAGAGTGGAATGGGGAGAGGGATGCTTTCTGAAGACAGTTTGGAATGATTGTGACCCTTTGGACTACTTATGTGGTTATTATGGCAGAAATCCACCCAGGGAAGAAGGGTATCTCATTCGTCTTGCTGCTTATAGACATACATTCTCAGAAAGTTCTTGAGGACCTGATTTATTATTTCTGTTTCTCCATTTCCTTGTGGTGAGTAAGATGAGGTGGTCCAGAGTGATTCCAAATTTTTGACAGAGATCCCTCCAATACTGGGCTATGAATTCTATAAAGTTTCTACCTCCTCTGGTATTGAGAAAAGCCTCAGTGTAGATTTTGGAATTCTCCGTGAACAGGCACATGGATACCAGCAGTTGTGGAGAGTAGGAAATCTGACGTAGGGTTGCTGCTCCAACCAACTCCAGGTGATGGAGTTTCCCCAACCTCTCAGAAAAAGAGGCGAATTGCCCCCGACTAGCACAATACAGAGTCTGAGGTATCATCGCCTCTGTTTATCATCTTGAGAGAGTTTGAGTTATCCCAATTGCATCAGTTCCTTTGCCTGCTTTGGTTCCTGACTAGGCAGGATCATAGGAGGATGCTGGAAATGGGAGGGGGGGGGGGGGTGCTAGCTGGATAGGCCACAAGAAGGCCTTACATTTCAGAGCCTATTCTTGATTCTTGAAATCTTTGATCTACCTGGATGACTAGAGTGAACAAGGCATCCAAGGTGGCTGGGACATCGCAACCAACCAGTTCATCTTTAATTTGGCCTGACAGCCCCTGCCAGAAGATGGCTATCAAGCTATCTTCTCCCCAATGTAACTTTGATATGAGAGTATGGAATGGAATTGTGTACTCTTCTATGGCACACGTGACTTGCCAGACACGAAGGAACTCTGTGGCCAGGGAGGAGGTACAGCCTCGTTCATCAAAGATGAGGTGAAACTGGTGGAGAAACTTCTGGAGCATGGGGTCCTTATGTTCCCACAATGAAGACCAGGCAAGAGCCATACCACCAACGAGTGAGAGGATGGAGGTTACCTTGGCTCGATCGGTGGAGAAGAGTGAACTGGAGTTCAAAGTGCATCTTGCACTGGTTCAGGAACCTCCTGCATTCCTTAGGATCCCTGTGATAATGGAGGGTGGTGGCAATTGTGGAATGGGTTTTGGAGCCTTCAGAGGTGGAGCTTAGAAAGGAGGAGGAGGTTGCTTGACATCCATCCTTATGGTAAGTCTCTCGAGTACACTGGTCACTTGATCCAGGATGGCTTGCTGCTGTTGGAGGTGCTGGGGGAGCCCTGGAATGGTCTGAAGGGTGGATTGGGCTGCTGGGCCTATGGCATCAGCAAATTATAAGGAAAGTGGAATCTTAGTGCAGTGGTGTGGTTGGTACAGCCTAGGGAGTGAACCCCCTAGGCCCACACCGACAGGTAGCGAGCATACCCTGGGATGAGACTGGGTCTGGAGTTTCACATTTACCAGCCCTTTGCCTCACAGGTTGAGCCCTTGGGTTCCAGGGGCCAGCTGGATTTAGGGAATAGTTCCACAGGGCAAGGAGAGTCAGAGGGTCCAGGGCCAGGCTAGGTTCGGGCAGGCAGCAAACAACAAGATCTGTGTCCAGGCAATGGTCTGTGGCAGGTGGCAGACAAGAGTAGTTGAGGTCTAGGCAATGGTCAGTTGCAGGCGGTAGGCAAAAATAGTCAAGGTCCAGGATCAAGGCAGGGCAGGTTGGACAAGATGAAGCAAGGCAGGATAGGCTGGAATGCTGAGGCAATATGCATTGCACATGATACAGGAGACCCGATGCTGAGGCATCTTCTATGAGCATGGCTGGGGTTTAAATGCCCAGTCACGCTGATGTCATCACTGGGTGCCACTGCCGCTGTTCCTGCCACGGGGCCTATTAGTAACAGTGTGTGCCAAGGAAAAGCTTGGAGAAGCAGGATGGTGGCATTGAAGCTGCATCCATGCTGGTGGTGAACCAGGCCTGCAGGGATGTTGGGGCTAGGTGCAGCCGGTCGTGGCAGCCTTCTATGACTGGCAAACATAGCACAGCCCTTTCCCGCTATAGAGTAAGCAATAATACCAATTCAGTAAACAGAAATCAATGCAAAAAAAAAAATCCCTTTTTCAAAAACTATTGAAAAGGAATGAAAAATATCTTTTTTCAATATTAAGTCACAGTACTTGAATTAATAGCCAGGAAAAAAACAACTCAATTTGTAATTGAGCCCCTGCAAAAATGGCCTTATATTCTTAAATCAGTATTTGCCCAGGTAAATAGCTTCTGAAATTTCCTTCTCCATGTCTAAAGCCATTAATTTATTTGTACTGTAGTAATTGCTCCTGGGTGGTGCTGAGTCAATGTAGTGAGGTATTATGGATTACTCTGAGACAAAACAAAGAACGATTAAAGGACAGCAAACTTCCATTCAGCTAACATGGAGCCATTTAATTTAGTAAAAATGTCACAGAGGATGAAGCACCTTATAGACTAGCAGATCTATTGAGGCATAAGCTTTCAGGGACAAGAATCCACTTTGTGCAATGCATGCATGCATAGACAAAGTGGACTCTTGTCCTTGAAAGCCCATGTTTCAATAGATCTGTTTGTCTATAAGATGCTGCTAGCTTCTGTGTCATTTTTACAACTACAAACAAACATTGCTACCCCTTTGAAAAACATTGTTTGGTATGGATGGCACAGAAGTGCACTGATATAGTATTAAACGATTTTTAGCACTTTTTCTCCTTGGGAAATTCTGCTGAAAATAATGTAAACTATTTTAAACTTCTACAACATTCTGCATATGTAGGGCTCTTCATTTTCACTTTTTATTTTCCTGAGAATTTATCAGGGTTTATTGCAGCAAACAAAAATGGGAGAAATGCAGTGGGAAAACAGTGATCTTCTTCTTTCACATCTTCTTCTCTAATTTGTATTCACTATAATAAACATTGAAAAATTCATGGAAAAAATAAAAACTGAAAATAAAGGTCCCTATGGATAAGCTGGGATAATTAATTGAAAGTGGGCACTTTCCACAGTTACTTTTACCCATGGGGTTTCCAGCAGTAAAGCAAAACTACATTTGTCATTTTGCTTTGATTACTACCCAAGAAAAAAATTACCCACAGAGGTTTGCACCTGCTTTGTAATTTTTTGACACAAAACTAGATGCACAGTTTTGAATAATCAGAATTACGAGCACAGCTGTCTCTACCAACCTAATTCCCACCCTTGTAAATGCCAACATTGTATGTGTGTTGTTGATACACGCATTTTACCTGCATAGAAGTTGGGTAACAATCAAAAAGCTCCTCTCCATGGGTAATACAGCATTTTACCTGAGGAAATGCCTTTGATTATTCCCCTCAAGCATTCTTCCATCTCAGCCACATTGGGCAATGGGCAATGCATCTGCAGCAGCAGCCCATCTAGGTCATGCAGACCAATGGTTTTTCTTCTTGCCTACATGGGCCTATACTGTTACATGTATTGTGCCATTGTATAGAATTCCCCCATGTATAACTTTTCAACAACTCTGAAGTGCATTAATGTGTTGATTCACTCATGCTGTCCGGAGTCACAATAACTTTTGCTGAAGTAGACAAATCAATTCTGAACCACGTGTGAAGGCCATTTATGGCCTTGGAATTTACTAGACTGAAATTCACCAGGACCTGATCAATGGAATTCACAAAAAATACTGTAAAGCTTCACCAAAAACTCATTATTGATGCCTTTCCTTTCCTGTTTTGTGTTAAAGATAGTAAAAAGTAGAAAAATGTCTCAAAATCCCTTTCATATGCATAATTTTCACTATTTTGTTTTTTTGAAAACTGTGCATGTCTGCAAGATATTTGCATCTGAAAGACAGCAGCTTGACCATAGATGAAAAGTACAGATATTAGTGAAACCCCCCTCATATGAGACAGAGGTTTGAGCATGCTACCATTTAAGTGAACTGCAGCAGAGAAAAAAAGGAAGACAATGCAACTATGTAATTTGAGCAGCCAGCCCAGGAAATTGAAAAGTTGGCCAGATGCCTTAGTTTGAAGGTACTTAAATGGCCATTGAATAGATTAGTCGGAGATTTAGGTAGGGAATTTGCATGTCACAGCCCCCTGGATTTCTCCTGGAACATTTGTAGGAAATATCACTAAAATATCAGAGGATTCAAACTTAAATTCAGAACCATGACTGGGAAAGTGATTTATGTGAGAAATGTACTGGAAAACAGTCCTAGGAAGCAAACAGATTTTCACCCTGAGTAACAAGAGTATTCAGAAACATGGGTACCGAGCTCCCAGTCAATAGGGGTATAGTGAGGCAGGCTGGATGAGTGTGCATATGGATTCTCTCTGGGGTCCTTGTCTGGGTCTTGACCTGTTGGCTGAGAGAAAATGACCTATACAAGGTCAGATAAAACAAAAGCTAGGCTGTGTAACAGTACATGACTGGCTATGAGTTTAGTGGAGCTAAAATCATTGAAAGCTGAGACTGTGGAGGGCCAGAGCACAGAACTCTAAAACAGCCCTGAGCTTAGTAGAGCTGTAAACCCAAGCCAGGGAAAACCTTCTTACCGAGAGGCAAACTGAAGGACAGCAGCAAGATGGGAGGTTGAGTGGTCCCACCCCCCCTTGAGTGCTAGGACCCCATCAGCAGATATGGAGATCAAGCAGAGGACCCCAGCAGCAGTCCAGAGGTAGACTCAAGTCCTCCAGGAGGGCATGGATCCTAGTGGAAGATCCGGAGATGGAATGGTCTCCCCTTGATCAAGGGGACACTAATGGTAGTCCAGTAGGCAGAGTTGGGTCACCCAGGAGGGTGTGCACTCCAGCGGCAGATCCGGAGCATGGAACACATTATATATGCCCAATGTGGGGAGGCAGTTTGAGCTGATAGGTCACAGATCCTATCTGATGAGTTACAGTGAAGGGTCCAATGTATCGTAGGGTGAGATGCATATATGGTACCCTCAGTTGTATGTGACTGGTGCTCAGACAGACCTTCTCACCTGCCTGAAATTGAGGAGTGGGTCTCCTGTGTGCATCTGTGATTTTCTTGGCTCTTTTGGCTGCCTTTTGATAAGGATGTTGGTGCAGGTCCAAAGGTTCTGGAGCTCCTAAGCAGATAGTTGGGCTACAGGAAAGGGAAACTCCATTGGAAGAGGTATTGGTGGCAAAGGTTGCTTCCTGTAAACCAGCTGGAATGGTGATAACCCCATAACAGTACAGATGTGGGAGTTATGTGAGAAATCTGCCCAAGGTAAAACAGAAGCCCAATTATCCAGGATAATATCGAACTTCTTTCACAATGAATGCCAGTATCTTGGCGTAAATTGCACTCCCCAGTCTGAGAGGATGTGTTTGTGTAAACCATGTAAGCAGAACACATGGAGGGTAAAAATACATGCTAGTTCCAATGCCGAAGGGAGGGACAAGAAGTGGGACAAAGTGAGCCATCTTTAAGAAATGGTCAACAACCACCCAAATTACAGTGGCACCGTTTGAGACAGGGAGGTCCACTATGAAATCAGTGGACAAGTGAGTCCAGGGTCCTTGGGGGCTGGCAATGGCTGTAACAGCTCCCAGGGTTGGCCTGACAGAGTAATCTGCTGTGTGCAGGTAGGACATGTCTCCACATATGACTTAACATCTTGCTTTATCTGGGGCCACCAGTAGAAGTAGGGCAAGGGTTTGGGCTATCCAGGGTGATCTGCAACACCCAAGTCATGTGACCATTTTAAAACCTTACAGAGTTGGGGAAAGATGACCATCTTTGCTGGAGGGACGGTCATAGAAGCAGCTAGCATGATCTGGGCAGTGTTGATGATGTGCCTTGGAGGCTCAGGAATATCGTCTGTCTGGAAGGAGCATGAAAGGGCATCTGCACCTAGGTTTTTGAGAGCTGGACGATACATTAGTTTGAAATCAAAGGGTGCAAAGAAGAGAGACCAGTGGAAGTGTCTATCATTTACTTGTTATGTATGATGAAGGTGCTCAAGATTTTTGTGATCCATATATATGGTGATACAGTGTTGAGTGCCTCCAAGCAGATGGCGCCATTCTTCCAACACTAGTTTAACAGCTAAGAGTTCTCTGATGTTGATGCCATAATTGCATTCAGTAGGCAACAACCTTTTTGAGAAGAATGAGTAGGGGTGAAGGACACATTTAGATGAATGCTGACTTAGCATGGACCCTACACCCAAGGTGAAGGCGTCCATTTGTAAAATGAATGGGCATGTAGGGTCCAGGTGGTGGAAACAGGGCTTTCTCAAGAAGGCATCTTTCAGCTCTTGGAATGCTGTGGTAGCCTCGGGAGGTCAATCCTTTGTGTTTGCACCCTTTCAGGTGAGGGCAGTGAGTGGTGCCATGATCCTAGTGTAATTCGGAAGGAATTGGCGATAACGGCAAACCCCAGAAACCTCTGCAGGGCCCAGAGTTTTACTGGGCAAGGCCAGTCCTGGATGTTCTTTATCTTCTGGGGGGTCTATATGGAAGCCTTATCTGGATACAATATACCCTAGGAAGGGCAAACTCTCTCTCTCAAACAGGCATTTTTCAAGCTTAGCAAATAAATTGCTTTCCTGCAGTCATTGGAGGACCATACATATATCCCGGCGGAGGCTGATGAGATCTTGAGTGAATATTAGAATGTCGACAAGGTGTACGATTATGCAGACATAAAGTAACTCCTGGTACTTTTTTTTGGCAACCTACAAGGTCTTTCTCCGGATCTCCTGTAATACCGACTTCCAACTTCTGAATACTGCCTCCGCCTAGGCAGTCTGTGTTGCCCTCTCCAGGGCTCTCTGTGACCCCTGTCTCAGGGTTCTTCACCGCCCTCCTTCTCAGGGCTTCTCATGGGAACAGTCTCTGAACTCCTGGTAGTGTTTGGGCACACTACAGGATCTTCCTCGGTATCACCTGTAGTACCATCCTTTGGCCAATCAGTGTTGTAGCCCACTGGCCACTATGTAGTGCCACATCCTAGGCACTCTGTGTCACCACTTCTTGACAAGACCACGATGCTCCACTCCAAATAGAAGTTTACCACAGCCCAGTGGCTTCCTGGTTCTGTTTTTGCTCAGCCTAGGCCTGTTGACTCCTTGCCAGGCTCTCTTGAAACGTCTTATCTCCCTCCTGGAGATTTTGAATCAGTGCTTGCCAGCTTCCTCCAGTCATAGTCTTAGCCTGCATATTCTGGTGCTGCAGTAAACTGGCTGCCCTACTCCAGGTTTTCTCATGGCTGCTCACCTTCCCTGCAGAGTGGTTTGCTTGCTGGAAGAGGGCCCCGCACTGTTCCATTCATCACACTCACAGCCCACTCTGGCAGTTTTTCCAGGGCCACACTCTTTTCAGCACAGCCCTGCTGTACCAGTGTCCTTTCCTATTTTCTTATTTTCAAGGCAAAAAAATGAAAAATCCCTATCTACCTCCAGTCGGGCTTCTCCTGTTAGCTGCTACAAGCCTACCACTTCCTGGCTGTCCCTGAAACCAGGCCCACTCACCTGAAACTTTTAAACTTTGGGTTTTTTTCCTTCAGTGATGCTTCTGAGCCACACACTTTCACACAACCTACCATGCTTTGTGCACCCCTGTGTTCTATACTTTGTTTTAGAGCCACAGGCCCCCTGTATTCTGGCTACATTTAGAACAACAGATCTTCTTCACAACTCTTTCTTTACTCCATACACTTTATTGGAGGCTGGGGACCTTTACTCTGTGCAAACTTTTAGAAAACTTCCCATGCATGACACCTTATGTGAGAACGAGCAGTGATTCCCACAGGCCTGGAGACAAAACTAGCCTTACTCTAGCCTTTCTTAAAACAATCTTTATTCACAGCTTCAATCATATACAAAACAGTAGACTGCTTTTACCTTCAAACAGTGTATTCTCTCTGCTCACAGTTTGTACTGCTTCATCTCATCTCAGTGTTTGGACAGTGTTACACCACAGGAGCAGCCTTCCTTCTGGAAACCCAGGCCTGTTCTGGTTATCCCCACCTGGATACCAGCTCTTATTCCTCAGCCTCTGTTTACACCCTCTGAGCCCCATCTGCCCTGCAGGATCCCATCCATAGAGCATACTCTCCTTAAGGAATTTAAGGTGAACCAGGTGTCTATCTTGGTCCTGCACAAGTAAATAGGGGAATACTAGGGGCACTATCTCACATAGCTAATAAGGCTTATTTGTATCAGGCTTATTTGTATCAGATGCACTAAGACGCACTAAGAGGCGAATTTTAAAAGCCCAATGTGCACATTAATCATGGGATATGCACATTAATCATGGGATATGCGAAAAAGTCGAGATCATGCATGCCAAGTGGATTTTAAAAGCCACCAAGATACGCACGTATTTCCCACAGCGCGCACATCTGGAAACTTTTCAAATAGGAATGGGGAATGGGCTTGGTCTGGGTAGGGCATGGGGGTTTCAGGG
The DNA here is from genome assembly GCF_901001135.1 of Rhinatrema bivittatum. Classification (NCBI taxonomy): domain Eukaryota; kingdom Metazoa; phylum Chordata; class Amphibia; order Gymnophiona; family Rhinatrematidae; genus Rhinatrema; species Rhinatrema bivittatum. Next base: position 316,911,650 of record NC_042618.1, on the reverse strand, counting down.
TTAGAACCTAAAATGTGTGCATAAATACGGATGCGACCTGGGGCATGCTGAGGCCCCCTGCCATATAACTTTACTTCTGCTATGGATGCCATATAAGTTAAAATTTAAAGAAAACTAGGCAGATCTATGGGATTTTAAGGGTCAGGGCTAACTGCTTCCAACCAGGCTATTATATCTAGGGACCGAGCATTTTCGACAGCAGGCCCAGCTATCTGGAACAACCTCCCTGCAGAACTCAGGCTGGAACCTTGCCTGCTAACTTTTAAGAAAAAACTCAAAATGTGGCTGTTCCGCCAAGCCTTCCCAGAACCCTGGGACACACATTAGGCGGTATCTACTCTACTCACGAACTATGGAACCTCCCCGCCTCTGATTACCTGGACGGCATGGATACCAACTCTAACATGTGGACTAACTCTAGTCTGGACTAACTCTAGTCTGGAATTTGTTATGTCTCCCTCTAACTTAACTTAATCTTTTTCTTCCAGCTACCTAAGCTTCCAAGTTCACGGACCTCGTTTAATGTAACTTTGTTTTCCTTTACCTTAGTTATTTACCCCTGTTCGATGTAAACCGACCTGATATGGTATTTAACCAAGAAGGTCGGTATAGAAAAATGTTAAATAAATAAATAAATAACATATGTATATATGCACGTGTATGTTATAAGATGACAAAGTATTTGGGCATGGGCCGATGTATACACGCAAATGTGTGCACATGCACCAGTTTGAAAGTTACTGTGTCTGTTTGCCATGGATTTTTTAGCATGGGTTTTTTTTTTTTGTCACTAAAGCCGTTATTACATTCCTCATCAAGTTTAGAGAAGAAATACCGGAGTAAAAATACATGGTAGGCTCAGCGCATCTTATTACATTTGCCCCATTATTGCTGCGGCAAACTCTGTGAGTTAAAATTACCTTGCGGAATTTGCCAAATGACACACAGACTTTCTTCTATGACTACACTCTAGAACAGTGGCACTTCTCCCAAACTCTTAACCACACGATCACTGTGCTTGATCAACTGAAGCATTTTCTGTCATGTAAAGCTCCTAACTGCAGATGGTGCAAGCACATCTGAATTTTCCCTTTTAAGTTAAATTTATATAATGTGTTACTGAAATTATTTGGACCTGGGTATATAAGATTTATTTATGAAGCATGTCATAAAATATGCTATATGTTTCCACTTATGTTTCTGGAACTCATATAGCCAATTGGTATATGTTTATTTAATGGGGTAGCCTTGTACCTGACTGTATATTTTATCTTTGGATTTTATGCTGTGTAAAATATTTATATGAATATTTTAGACCTTAATTCTTGCTATCTTAATGATCATTGTTTTTCTGTGCAAACTTACAGCACTATGCAATTCTGGTCAGAGTTTATGCTGGACTTGTAATATGAACTGGGCTTATTCAATTCTGTTCTCATTGGGAAAATAGGAATCAGAATTCTTTGGATTAAATTTAAGCTGAATATTTTTTAAATATATTTTGCCCCCTTGATAATTGTCCAGAAAAGAATAATTCTCATTCAGATTCAAATAGGTTTGGTTTCCAATGCTGTAGTTATTAGGTGCATGTGTAGCCAGGGACATTTTTTTGGAAAGCATTTTACTTTTATGATGAACAGCTGTTACAGTGCAAAAGCATTTACAGTTTATTTTTCAGCCATCTGGTCTCTTAAAGAAGTCACTCACTGTCATCACTTGGATCACAAGATCCCATTCCATTTAGCAAAAATTGTATTAATAATAGTCATCATTTTTATAGCACCACTGGATGTAGGGAGCACTGAAGCATGTTGATAGGTATTCAGGTATAACAAGTCTCTGCTCCAAAAACCTTAAAATCTAAGGAGATTGGCAAGAGGAGATCAGATGACTTGTTAAAGACCTTAGCAGGACTTGGACATGTTGGGCCCAATATTCAGTCAGCAGATAGATAAGTAGGATTTATCTGGCTATCTAGCAGCCACTGAATATCTGCTTTAGTTCAGCGGCTGCTAGATAGCCGCATAAGTCACTTATCCGGCTATCTCTTAGCTGGAGAATTTTGTGGACAGCCAGTGGGTGGATTGGGGTGGCATTAGCTAGATAACTTATCTAAGTAGCAGTATTTAGACTTAGCCAGATAAGTTGTCTGTCTAAATTAGACTATCTAAACTTAGACAGATACAACTTTTCTGGCTAAGTAGTAACTTCTGCATAGATATTCAGTGGCATAGCAGTGCCACTGAATATCCATGAAACTTAACCAGATAAGTTATATCTGGCTAAGTTACTTAGCTGTTTAGGCTTTAGATATCTACTTGTCTGAATCTATAGTCTTTTTTCAACCTAATTGTCTATCTCTATGGGAAGGGAGAAGTAAAAGCATACTCTACACCTAGAGTCAGTTCTACAGTATACCTGAATAAAAAAAAATGATTTCCTAATCAGCCTAATCACCATATTTCCCAAATATGGTGATTAGTCTGAGCTCCTGGATCATAACGTTTCCTTGAAATCTAATCATGCTGGCATCATAATCACCAATGTCACTTTATTCCAAAAACTTGTGTAAGGGGGAGGCCTTTTAACTGCCCTTGGCGATAGCTCTGCCCCTTATAAACTTGCATTTTGTGGCTTCATCTAGTCTGAGAGCCCTCAGAGTGACAGAGGTCTCACTAGACCTTGCCCTTGTGTGATGTCAATGTAGGGTCAGAGTGTTAAGGAGAACTGCCACTCTCCTTTAGGAGGGATATTGTGAATGTATAAAACCCCTGCACCCATGTGCTGCATTGGGCAGTAATGAGAGAGGATTCCAAGATCCGTTGGAGGGGGCCACCTCTTCACAGAGTATTACCAGTGAGCTTATCTCTCTGCAGGGAAGGTTCAAAGGAAACTAGGGATGTTGAATCATTTTAACCATAAGAGCAAAACACAATGAATGAGGCCATTTTCAGTTCTTATAAATAGAACCAACCGAAAATTAATGTCAGAGAAAAATGCCCAAAAGTTTGAGGAATTTTTTTATTTGTGCATTTGAAATATGGGCCTCCAGCAGATGTATTTATTTGAAAGTTGTTTTCCTGCCACCAGTTTTGCAATAAAGACTTTAATTTTGAACAACTGTTTTGGAGTATAATATGGCTTTGCTTGATTATGATTAGACTGGTGTGCAGAGGAGCCCCTATGTGAACAAAACCCTAAGGGCCTTGAAAAGACTGAACTGTTCCCCACTGTGGGAATCCTTGGAGGTTATGGGGCTTTCCATGGTATATGACCTTCCCTATGTGCTCCCGTTCCCAAGAGCTGGCCAGCACGGAGGCTACACTTAAATTGTATTTGTTACACATGGGTGTAACCAAAATGTTCCTTACTAGGGACATCAGAGTGTTTACAGTCACTGAATGATGAGATCAGTAAAGGACTGTGCAGTATTCCCAGTAGGAGGTGTCTTGAGAGAGCATGCATTCATAAAACTCATGAGCCCACTTTGGTTTGTGTTCATTCATACTTTCCTCCTAGGAAGGCAGCTGATGCTGAAGGTCAGAGCCCTAGGGCAGAATAGCTGCTTCCATTAAGCAAACTAGGCAGATTCCTGGAACACTAAAATGTTAGAAGTGGTATAATCCCACCAGCATGAGGCACAGAAGGGTGATGTACCAGAGCTAATACTTCCAAAGAAGGGAGCGCTAGGCTGGAGCCATTACTGCCAGTAATAGGGAGAGCGGTGCTGGAGCTGTCACCAAAGGGTAAGTTGGGGAGTGGAGTGCATGATCGATAGTTCAGTTCAGGTGCCAAATGCTTTTGCACAAGTCCTACCCTCAGGCCTTCAAGGAGGAGGAACATTTCTTCTTGTCCATCTCCTGCCCTAGAAGTGTGTTGACTCAAGGGAGGAGTGGAAGAGCCAAAGAGATGAGCCAATCCCATACTCATAGTGTTTCAATGAAGAGTTACCGTAACTGCCTGAAAAGTGGATTTCTGGTTAGAGTCAGAATAAGGTCAAACCAGACTGGGAGATCTTCTTGTGAGTTGCTGCTTAGAAAGAACTATCTTTTAAGGAGAGTATTCCATTTCAGCTATTGGACCACAGAGATTTGCACACACCACAAATTAGATAGAGGTAGCAATAAGGAGAAAGCCCAGGAAGTGTCCATCTCCAAAGAGTATCTTTGCTATGGAGTAGTTGGTGAAGAAACTTCTAATATATGAAGATTTGCTGAAACTGCAATTTTTGGATTTTGTTCTGCATTTTCATTTCTGTCTTCATTGCATCATACACAAATATACCATCTGCCACATAATTCATCTGCACCAACTAACCCAATAAAGGATATTTTTTTTCTTTTTAACAAACCTAGCTGGTGAGTTATGTGATTTTATTTTCCCTGCGTTGGGACTTTGCTTGACTACCTTCTAAGTCTAAACCCCCTGAAAGATTTTTGCTTTCCCCCTGGCAGGAAAGAATCCTGGGAGTAATGGGTCACAACTTGACCCCTAAACTCCCAAAAGGGGTTAAAGTTACTTTAATTATGTTAAAATGACTTTTAATGTAATCTGATGATTGATCACTGGATGATCTCTAAAGTAATCTTTAGAAATAAATAAATAAATCCAGAGTATACATGAATTTATGGTAGTTACTAACTGTAACAAAATGTCTTGTGCTCATCTCGCCAGATATTGCACTTACAAGCAGGAAGCTTTAAAAAACCTACAGGGGTGGCCTAGAGGTTAGAGCAATACATCAATTTTGTCTGCCCTGTCAAGTAGATATAATTTGAACTCTGGTATGATAGTGACTCATTGGTTAATGGTTATTCTCCTTCCACCAGGTCTCAAAATGCCTGTTTTGTCTATATCTTCCTTTAGCACCTACATTCTTATTCTCCAGTCTTATTTTTCAGTCTTCTGGCATTCGAATACAGACACTTTAAAATAGATTTATTAGTATTTCTTTCTTTATATGTATCTACCACCTGCGAGTTATCAGATGATACAGGCAGTTTAGAGTAATTTTTATCTGCATGCTCTGCATTTAAATACACCTGGACTTTTTCAGCTTTCACAACCTCCTCTCTAGTGGGACATTGGCCCAAGTACATTAGTAGGTTCATCATTTTGCTATAATTTTTGCATGAATAGCGCCTGTGCTAAAAAAAAAAAAAAGGGGTGTGGTTAGGGTAACTTTACCATAATGCATGTTAAAATTATCGCACCTTGTGACATTTCCTTGTTTTGAATTGGAGAGAGAGAGAGACACTGACACTCTTTATAAGGCTCTCATATATCAACTATTTATGCCATTGTAGAAGGGTCAACTACTAACTTGTGGTGAGGTTTTGCTGGTGGTCTAGGGTTTGGGGGCCAGTATTACATTTACAGTGAGACGTACAAACAGCACAGTAAACATTATTGAACATTTGATGTGATTTGGAATGAGGAAAGGTACACAAAGATGAGATTTCTACAATGTTCTCCTTCCCTAACTTGAAGAACTCTCTACCTAGGTGCTATCAACCTAGGTGAGAGTGTACTGTAGAAATCTCATCTTTGTGTACCTTTCCTCATTATGTCTCACTCTGAATGTAAAACTGGCCCCAAAATCCTAGACCACCACTAAAACCTCACCTCAAGTTACTAGTTGACTCTCCTACAGTGGTATAAATAGTTGATTTACAGGTGTGCCATCCCAGAGGCTCTCTCTCTTCTCTCCCCCCCCCCCCCCCCCCCCCCCCCCACACACACACACTGATAAATTTCATAAATTCTGTTTTGGGCATATTGCACAGCTTAAATTCAGAAAAAAGGTGTAGTTAAAATGTGTGTTATGCTATCAAATGCAACGTTAAACATCCCTCACTTTCATAAACCCTGCTCAAACTCCTCCCCTGTGACTAAAATAAAAAAATTTGCATATGCATCTCAATATGTGATAAATAACACATGCGTTATGATGTTATCACAGCGTTCGGGCCCTAATGCCTGTGATAACGCCCTAACACATTTTGATGAATGACCTTGTTGGTTTGCCAGTATCCTTTGAAGGTACCTACCTCTCTCCAAATCATGTGCTGCTGAGTCACTGTCGGTTTTCTCCCATGTTCTAGTTTAAAAGCTACTCTATCTCCTTTTTAAAAGTTAGTGTCAGCAGCCTATTTCCATTCTCATTAAGGTAGAGACAATCCCATCAGATTAGGCTTGCCCTTCCCCAGAATGTTCCCCAATTCCTAACAAATCTCAAACTCTCTTCTCTGCACCATCATCCCAACCACACATTGAGACTGTGAAGCTCAGTCTGCCTCTGGGTTCCTGTGCATGGAATGGGGAGCATTTTGAGAATGCAACCCTTGAGATTATGGATTTCAATTTTCTACCTAAGAGCCTTCATTTAGCCTTCAGCACCTCCCTCCTGCACCTGGCTTCTCTCCACCACTCTGAAATCTTATGTAGGTGGTGCATGAGGTCCACTACCTTTGCACTAGGCAGGCAAGTTACCTCATTCCCTCCATCCACCCAGCTATCTACTTTCCTGATGATCAAATCGCCCACAACAATGGCTGTGCTAACCCTTCCCTCCTTGGCATAGATCCCACAAAACACATCCTTGGTGCAAGAGCATAAAGCATCACCTAGAGAGCAGGTTTTAGCTAGAGGATCACTTCCTTCCATACCAGCATCATATTCGCCTGCCAGGTGATTGTGCTCCATCAAAGCAGCACAATGGTTCTGTTAGGACCGCCGGCCGCAGCGGTTCGCGGCCGGGTGTCATGGCCGCTGGCCGCGGAGGGCCACGACCAGGGTCGGGCCGGCGGCCACGGCATCAATAAACTCACCCAAAGTATCGGGAATATCTGAGGCTCCTGCTCTGGCAGGCAGCCTTCTTTGTTTTCCTCTTCGCGGCCGCTGCCGCTGCCTAACCCTGAGGCTGGCTCCTCCCCCTCAGCCTACTAGGAGCCGCGCGCGGCTGGAGAATTTAAAGGAGCCATGACAGGAAATTGTCATGGCTCCTCCTGGGACTCCTCCCTCCAGTCTGATACTCAGACCTTGCCTTGGTATTGAGGCTCTGTGCTTGGTTCCTGTGTTCCGTGTTCTTGGATCCGCTCTATGTCCCGCTTCTGCTTCTTTTCCTCGTTGGATCGACTCTTTGGCTCCTGACCTTCGGACTGGTGGTGGTGATTTCTGGTTTTGACCTGGACTGGCTTTGGACCCTTCTCCTTCATTTCTCCTGGATTGGCTTTGGACTATTCTCCCGTCTGCTCCTGGATCGGCTCTCGACCTCTCTCTGGACTTTGATTCTTGGATCAGCTTTGGACTATCCTTCAACATATACTCCTGGACTGATCACGACCTGCTGGAGGTGCCAGACATCTGGAACCCACTCTTCAGGGAGTCTTCTAAGTCCCAGCGGCCATGTCCCTAAGGGCTCCTCCTGGAGGGATCACGAGCTTCCAGGGTGAAGTCTTCATCTAAACATCTTCATCAGCAGGCCTTGCCATCTGACGGTAGAGACCGAAGAGGGTTGACTTCCTTTTTGGCAACGCTGACTCTACCTCGGAACAGGGGTCCACGTTCTAATTCATAATAGTAGAGCAGAGTTGGGTCTGCTCTACTATGTCCTTGAAGTTCAAGTTTATATACCTCTGTCTTCCTCAGCAAATCCAGGTCTTTCAATCTGGCCTCCAGGATTGGTCTCGTTCTCTGAAAATGAGTTACTCAGATACATTTCTGCTTTACCTAAGAAAATGGCTTTGGAAGTTACCCTCTTTGTATTGCAAAGGATTCGTATACTTAAAACCAAAAAAATCTTTGTACCCTTTGATTTAGGACTTTCAGGTATTCTAGTCTTTTTCTGATGTAAAGAAAAATAAAACAAGGATAAGAAAGGTAGCCATCTCTGTTTCCAAGCATCTCAAACTCCCATGCACTACAGGCTATTATATGGCTAATTAAATTCACAGGAAACACTGGGATAACAGAATTTCTATGCTATGAAAATCTTAACATTTTATCTAAAAAGTCACAGTGCCATTTAATCTTCATGCCTTTCAGAGGATGCAATTAAAAACCTCAAGGGGATTTTCGTGTATGGATTTAGATTTAGCAGAATTTCAGAATACTTATTCCACTGCAGTGTTTGTCCAGGCTCATAGCACCTAAAATGCACTCTAACAATTGACTGCTGGATTCAGTTAAAGGAAATGATACATCAGTCACTTCTCACGCTGAACCACGAACCACTTATCAATTAGCCCTTCATTCACAGACACAAGCTCACAATGTATTTTTTTATTACTAGCTGTAGGCTATGGATCAAAAAGCAGAAGCAAATACTAAATAAAATTTCATCTGACTTTACAAGTGTACAAGTTCAAAAGTTGTGATACCTGTTAGTGGACAGAGTTACGAACTATCCAAATATAACGATGTACATGAGCTTTTGAGATCCCATAACTCCCTTCTTTAAATGACTGTTACAGATTTAGCAGGTCCCCTGTTTGGTCAGTTAAACTGAATCCAGGGATGCTACGGGTCCAGGTCAAGACTGGATGGGTGGGAAGCTATCTTCCTGGGCCCCCGACATGGTCAATCACAACTACAATCAAAGGCTCACACTCTAGTTTGATGATCACCACCAGATACAAAAGTGTCCAGCCAATGTGTAAATTACTGACAAATCTAGGAATAACTTACTTCCTGTATGCTGACAACATACAGTTTTACATCCCACTTTCCAGATCATTTGAAAATACAGCTTCCATACGCTCTATCTATATGATAGCAATACAACAAGAACTTTCGCAACTTAAACTAACATTAAATCCTAAAAAGACTGGAATCATTTGACTGAGCAGAAACTCCTCGATAGTTAAACCACCTGCCCTAAAACTGGATAATTTTCAAATCCCTCAAATCAATGGGATTTAGGTATACATCTAGATGAGAACCTTACAATGAAAATGCACACCAGTAAATTAATCAAGTCAGGATATGCCGAGCTGCAAATACTACATCTGTTGAAGCCATTATTAACTTTTCAGAACTTCAGTACTATTGCAAACTCTAATCTTCTCAAACTTAGACTACTGTAACTTCTTACTACTAGGTCTTCCAGCATGTAACTTAAAACCACCACAGCTATTAGAAAATGCTGCAGCAAGACTCTTATTAGGATCTAGGAAATATGATCACATTACACCCTCGCTGATATCTCTGCATTGGTTACCAGTACAATCCAGAATCTACTATAAAACATTAACGATAATATTCAACATCATTCATTCTAATAACACCGGCCTGTTAGGAATAACACTACACCAAGGAAAATAGTAATTCAAAATTGAAGGGCTACTATTCTCACTCTGTATAACCATACACATACATCAACATATGAGGATTGATATTACTTAGAATATAATCTATTCATACTTGTTCTAACCAAGGGAATTAGTATCAGAGTATTGTGCTCAATCGTTTAGGCTCGTGCCCTATACAGGGCTACAACCACTTTCATGGCACTCAAGGTTTACTTCATTTACCAATTCCCATATAGTGACACTTTTATTTTACTAAACTATAATTTTTAAGTTATTTTATAATTTATGTTACTTATCTTTCCATGTTCATTAAAACCACTCCACACCATTCCGTGAAAACTTCTTCACAGCTTATCCCGTGACCTCAAAATTGCCTGCCTAAAAGGCAATACTATCATCCACCATTTTGTGACTGCTAAAAACTCCAACCAAATGCGCCAAAGGTTTTGTGCTGTGGGGAGGAGCCGGGAACGGCCAGTCAAACGAGAGGAATCCCCTGAAGCAGGCAAGACGTGCCGCCGAAACATTGCAATGTCAGGAGGTTGGCGTTTTTAGCAGTCACAAAATGGTGGATGATAGTATTGCCTTTTAGGCGCAGCAATTTTGAGGTCACGGGATAAGCTGTGAAGAAGTTTTCATGGAATGGTTTAATGAACACGGAAAGATAAGTAACATAAATTATAAAATAACTTAAAAATTATAGTTTAATAAAATAAAAGTGTCACTACATGGGAATTGGTAAATGAAGTAAACCTTGAGTGCCATTGTTTGCCATGAAAGTGGTTGTAGCCCTGTATAGGGCAAGAGCCTAAACGATTGAGCACAATACTCTGATACTAATTCCCTTGGTTAGCCTTGTATGAATAGATTGTATGAATAGATTATATTCTAAGTAATTAATATCAATCCTCATATGTTGATGTATGTATAGGAATAACACTACAACCATACAATCCTCAGCAAATACTAAGAGCTCAAAATAAAGGACTATTGTCTAGTCCCACATTACGGAGCACACATCTGATACAAATAAGAGATTGTATGTTCTCCATAGCGGGTCCAAAGCTCTGGAATTCTCTACCTGAGACGTTACACGTTACCAGATAGAAAGAAATTTAAATGTGAGTTAAAAACATGGCTATTCAAAAACACTTATGAATTAACTTAAAAACATTAGAATATACAGTGCCACAAAGACAAGAAGGACAAAAAATAATAATCAAATCATGAAGAATAAATCAAACTAAAGAATGTAAGATTTTCAAAACAAACCACTAACTAAGATGTGAAAACTATCATTTCATTTTAATTTTCAATAAACTTTTCCTTAAGTACTTGCTCAATCATTAATATGTACTAGAAAATTTCAGTTGATAAATATTATTACCTGTCTATGAATACAACCTCTGCAACCAATCATTGTATGTCTGTTGAGTTATAACTATGAATGTTACTTTGTAAACCATCGTGATCTATACATGAAATGACAGTATATAAAATGCCTAAATAAATAAGATCAAGGCAGTCAAAAGTATCAGAATGGGTAGAAAGAAATACTCACACCAGTGTCCATTCAGCCAATGCATTAGGTCAAAGAAGGAAAAAACAAACAAAAGTCCAAGGTGGTGTTCAAAATAATCAGTTTATTGTAACTTAAATAGAAATATCCAGGCCAAAATCAAATATACCATAAAAAAGATGATTACAATGAAAGCAATGGTTTCCTTGTCCATTTTAGATCTTCTCAACACTCTCCCTTCTCTTCCACCTTCATCCATAGCAAAAATATCCTGTAGGAAAGGATAACTAGGGTGCAGCTTCAGCATAGGCTGGTCAAGATGGAAAAAGTATCCCCAAGCACAAAATATTAGAGAAAATCCCAAACTGGGCCAAAACAAAATGTAATCCAACTTCCCAAACTTCAAGTTTCTCAAAAGCTTCAGTCCTTCTCTTCATCCATTGCACTCACTGATCACCTGAGAAAAAGATCCTTTGGTGCAACCTTTTGGAATATTGGGGGGATACCCATTCCTTGGGGATGATCAGTCTTCTTCCAAAAATCTCAAAAGCAATTGTACTCCTTCAAGCCAATGGACCCCCTGGGATGAGGCTACCTCCATTTTGTTTGTGTCAAATAAAAATAAAGTAGTTTATTTGCTCCATCCATTTTTTGTTTCCCATGGAGGAAGCAATGCAATCCATTTTGAGCTTCAAAAATAGAGTTTTCTAATCAATTCTAATGAACTACTAGGTAGCCATCATTACAAGGGAAAAGAAAACTCCAAGACACCAAGATTGGGATAAAATGGCACCAAAAGTGGCATGAATAGCCTGAGGTACCATAAAGGGGCAAAAGGATACCAGAGGTGGCAGTTCTCTAAGGTATGATCAGAGGAGCAAAGGTGCAGCAAGAGTGACAAGAATGCCTCAAGGCTTCCAAAGAGGGCATGAACCCACAAAGGGAGCACAAGAGGGACAAAGTGGTACCAAGAATGGCATGCACATTAGGGATGTGAATCGTTTTAGGACGATTAAAATTATCGTCCGATAATTTTAATATCGTCTTAAACCGTTATGGAACACAATACAATAGAGATTCTAACGATTTATCATTATAAATCGTTAGAATCATGAGCCGGCACACTAAAACCCCCTAAAACCCACCCCCGACCCTTTAAATTAAATCCCCCACCCTCCCGAACCCCCCCCCCCAAATGACTTAAATAACCTGCGGGTCCAGCGGCGGTCCGGAACGGCAGCGGTCCGGAACGGGCTCCTGCTACTGAATCTTGTTGTCTTCAGCCGGCGCCATTTTCCAAAATGGCGCCGAAAAATGGCGGCGGCCATAGACGAACACGATTGGATGGCAGGAGGTCCTTCCGGACCCCCGCTGGACTTTTGGCAAGTCTTGTGGGGGTCAGGAGGCCCCCCCAAGCTGGCCAAAAGTTCCTGGAGGTCCAGCGGGGGTCAGGGAGCGATTTCCCGCCGCGAATCGTTTTCGTACGGAAAATGGCGCCGGCAGGAGATCGACTGCAGGAGGTCGTTCAGCGAGGCGCCGGAACCCTCGCTGAACGACCTCCTGTAGTCGATCTCCTGCCGGCGCCATTTTCCGTAAGAAAACGATTCGCGGCGGGAAATCGCTCCCTGACCCCCGCTGGACCTCCAGGAACTTTTGGCCAGCTTGGGGGGGGGCCTCCTGACCCCCACAAGACTTGCCAAAAGTCCAGCGGGGGTCCGGAAGGACCTCCTGCCGTCCAATCGTGTTCGTCTATGGCCGCCGCCATTTTTCGGCGCCATTTTGGAAAATGGCGCCGGCTGAAGACAACAAGATTCAGTAGCAGGAGCCCGTTCCGGACCGCTGCTGTTCCGGACCGCCACTGGACCCGCAGGTTATTTAAGTCATTTGGGGGGGGTTCGGGAGGGTGGGGGATTTAATTTAAAGGGTCGGGGGTGGGTTTTAGGGGGTTTTAATGTGCCGGTTTTGCGATTTTACGTTTTTTCGATTTTTCACGATTTTTCACGATATTTTACCCCCCCAAACGGCAACAATACGATTCCCTCCCCCTCCCAGCCGAAATCGATCGTTAAGACGACCGAGGACACGATTCACATCTCTAATGCACATCCTAAGGCACCATGAAAGGGGAGTGAAGCAACAAAGGTGGCAGAAAAAAATGGTGGTACTAATAGAGGTCCGAATCACAAATAGTGGAATGAAGACTCCAAGACACCATGAGAGGTGCAAAACAGTTACCTACAGTGGCAAAAATACCCCATGGTGTAAAGTCTGGTGTATGACAGCAAGGCAGAGTGGCAGCAAGACACTAAAGATGGTACATCAGGAGACTGGCAGCAAGATCTTTAAGATGATATAGCAGGGTGGCAGCAAAGCACAGTGGTTAAAGACCCACAAGGTATAGCATCAGTGGCATGGAAGGAAGCAAGGCAGAGTGGCAGAAAAACACTAATGTGTAGCATCAGGAGAATGGCAGAAAAGACTCCCAAGTCGTACAGTCTGGGGTATAGAGAGAGTGGCTAAAATCTAGCTAGATAAGTGGCTCAGTAATTTGAAACTTGCATTTAGACAGATCTCCATCTGAATGGCTTTGAATATTGACCTCATAGTTTTGAGATACAATAACAATTCAGTTAATTCATGGAGATGAGATAATAAAATAACAACATAGTTCAATCAAAGGTTTGACATACTACACAGTATAAGAAAACCTCTGTTTGGTTGGTTTACTGGCTGGTTTGTCATGTCCGTAAGTTTGAAGAGCTGTGTTTCCAGTTAGTGATGAAAGACCAGGTAGTCATTGGTATTTGAAGGGTAGGAGAAAGAGAGAGTTCCACAGATTGTGTGCTGCTCCTTTGAAGGTTCCAGATGATGTGGTGAGGGTATGGGGGAAAAGCCTTAGGGAAAACCCCACCACTGGTGCTCAAACCAGTCTTATAGCTCCCCCTCCAGCCAGTTGGGTTTTCAGGATATCCCTAATGAATATGCATGAGATTTATTTGCATGCACTACTTCCTGTGTATGGAAAGGAAGGATTTAAACCACTGCCATTGATATCTAGGCTGGCCAATCTGATCAACCATATCAAATGCAGCTGAGGTCAAGAATGATCAATAGATCATTAGAGATGAGTTTTGTTACCATGCTATGACCATTGCAGAATCAGTTTGAGCTTGATCTAGACTTTTGATCTCTTCAAAGAAGTGTCTTAGTTGTCTAGTTATGATAGATTCTATCAAGTTTGACAGAATTGAGGGAAGATTTTTATTGGGCAGAAGCTGGCATAGGAGGGGGTATCAAGTGAAAGCTTTTTTATTGAGGATCTAATGTTGATTGACTTTAGGAGGTCAGGATAGTGCCCTTGCTGGTTTTAACATTTTCAATGAGATGGGATGCTATCAAATCTGGTAGAGCTTTGAGAAGATGGGCTAGGCAGGGATCCAAAGTGGATCCATTAAGTTCAGATGCCATTTTAAAACCTAACTGAACCTAAAAAGCAAGCATTAGGTGGTTCAAATATGGTTAGAATCTGGTGAATAAACTCAAGCCCTTTTTGTCTGTTCTGCATTCTGTACTTACCAGTGAAGTGGAACTGGTTATAAGGGGGTCAATTTTTACAAAAGTTCTGGATGGCAAAAATAACTGGTCATTTTTCAACCAGGATAGGTTTTTGGCTGAAAATGTTCCTAACTCTAGTTGGGCAAATTTTAACTGGCTAGATTTAGGAGTGATATTTACGTGACTAAGTTTAAAGTTAGAGGGTTAATGCTGAAAATCAGAGGTTTAATCAGCTTAATCCCAAAGTTAGTCAGTTATACCTTTTGAAAATTGACCACATGATATTATCCTGTCTTTAATCCAACTATCTATATTTTTTCATAATATTTATGTAGCGAATAATCAGTAAAAACAATAAAAGTAGTGTTCAATTATACACTTATAATGAAACAAAACTTAGATTCCATCTATACTATGCCAACATTAGAGAAACCATCCTTCCTTTCTCTTTCTCCTCTTTCTTACACATTTCTTTCATTCATCATTCTCACACTCATGTTATTTCACCGTCCCTTCTTATGTTATTTTTTTTTTCCCTTTTCTCACCAAGGTTACTAGATAGCTGCAAGTTAACCTGGTCAGCCTGAATCAATTCTAGTTTTCTTCTAGTGTATGTATGTAGGGATCATAGAAGGCACAAACAGTAAGTATGCTCAAAGGCCTGGCCTAGCACAAACCACAATGCAAAACGGTAGATGGGACAGCAGATGATGGTCATGGTGGAGAACAAGTTAAGGAGCTCATCCAGCTGCTGACTACAAATAAGGAGAAAGAGGCAGTGCAGCTGACACAGGTCATCCCGCTGAGCCCCGTTGGTGTTCTGAGCCAGCCAAAATGTCACACCAGGGGAATATTTTTAAAATTGCCATCTATCTGTGCTGATCTTGTGCAATAGGAGACTAGCACAACCGGTATAAGAGTTTTGAATGTGCCAGTGGTACCCTGCCAGCATTTATAAGAATCAGCAGTCTGAACGACTGATATGCTGGTTGGAATTGCTTCCGCAAAGTCAAGACTGTGTGCTGTTTATGATGGGGACAGACAGCCCTACTCTCTTTTTGGGATGCTGAACTAAAAATTCTTTCATATTATGGAGTAAAGCCAGGACTAAGCCAGTGCCTTCTGACTTGAAGCAAGATGGGTACCCTATTTTTCACTCTGTGCCTTTCCACCTCCTTTTCCCCTCACTTATACAATATACATAGACACATAGAAATGACGGCAGAAAAAGACCAAACAGCCCATCTAGTCTGCCCAGCAAGCTCCCACACTTATTTTCCCATACTTATCTTATATTATATATACACATCAAGTTTTGAAAGTTCCTTATAAATTTGTTTTATTAATATGTCCTCCCTATATTTGGCTTGCAGGGAACAAATGAAAGGACTCATGAAATTACTGGAAATGCAAATCCTTTATCCACCAATCCCAGTTTCTGATATGTAAAGACCTTCAGTATGTAAATAACAGTGGGAAACTGCCAGAACAGCATGTCTTGACAGATAAACAGCAACAGTTCGGTCTCCGTGATAGCCCCAATAATTAGCTCCTTTGACTATTGCAGTTTTTGAAACACTTAAGCAAGTTAGCAGGGAGACAAGGCACGGAAAGATTGGGGGAGGGGGATATACGTGGTGGGGAGTGTTAAGAAAGCTCAGTCTTGTCTTGAAGCCCACAGCTGCTATTCTGCAAATGATGTCCCTTGATCATAAATTGTCATCCTGTACACCGAAGAGAGAAAATCGAGCTGGCTGTAAGAAAGGAACATGACAGCAAATAAAGTGTGAATACCATCTCAGTCTCAAAGTTGGCTTTTTTGCCAAACAATAAAGAGGAAAAAAATAAGCTGATCCCTAGAAAAGTTGCTGTCTGCTGCTTCCCAGTGATAAGGAATTGATATTTCACAGCTTGACACTAATCATATTTGGGCACATTAAGACAGACTTGTCCATGGGTCCTTACTGCCATGCATATTCAAAGTTCAGAGCAGGAACTCATTAGTCTCTTTTTAAAATCCTCTTAGCTTAAACTGGAAACCGTGAATGAGTCTGAGAGAGAGAGAGAGAACTATATAGCCACAGAAAGAGACACATGCAAGCAATCAGAGAGGCAAACCCATGCATACTGATATTTGATCCCCAGTGCAAATATGGGGTAGGAAGACTCCTAGTTTCTCATTGAAATGTATTAGTGGAAAGGAATATTTTAGGATGCAGAGAAGAAAAGTGGAGAATTTGAATAGCTTCTTCTTAAAGAGTGGGGTAAGAAATGTTATTAAGGTTAATATGCAGTCATGCCTGTTCCTTCTCAAATGTGGCTGAAACCAGATTCAAACCAGTTTTTAAAATGTATTGAAGACAACTCCTTCTTAAATGTTAAAACGGATTTCAAATTAATCTGCTAAAGAAAATGGGGAAGCTAATAAACCAATGTGTTTCTGTAGGTAAAACAATGTTTTACTTACTAAAATAGGGTTTTGATTTTTGCCAGCCCCCACTGCAGCAAAAAAATATGTGTGTTCTTCTACCCTGTGTATATATTTCCCTGTATTGTGAAAAGACATTTCTACAGTCAAAGAGAGGGCAAGTATGAAACAATGTGCATTGTTTTAGCTGCAATACTTACTCGCAAATAAAGTAAGTGCAAAGCTCTGCGGGCAATGTTTGAGGGGTCAATAATCAAAGCAAAACTGGCTACATAGTTTTGCTTTGATTAATGGTGCAAGCATAGGTGCAAGCTACCCACATTGCTTGCACCTATGCCAATACTTTGATTATTGCCCCCTATAGACAGCTGTGTAATAAAGTTAATGAGTAGGAAGGGGGCCAGCCCAGGGACAGTGCTTTGTGCTACAAGGCAAGAAGCTTGTCTTTGTTTCCTGAGTCCAGCTTCTACTCCTCAGGCTGGCCAGGTATGCTGCAGAAGCAACATTCCCAGCCCCTGGTATAAGGAATACAACATCAGCTATTGCACAATGGCGACACCTAGTGGCTAGAGGCAGGATGTCTATGAACCAGGTTCTTGGAAAAGGGTTAATAAAATAAACCACAATCTGTGGCTCCTGACCCATGACAATTGCTACAATGGCTGGGCTAGTGTGACATGCTGCTGATGCAACTGCCATGCTGTGGTCAGCATCCTCTTGCTTCCTCAGCCCCATGCTGCCTCCACTGCTGCTGAACCCCCAGTCTCCCATAGCGGTGCTGATAGATGACATCATCACTCCTAGCTACTTAAACCCCCGCTGGACCATGTCAATGCCTCAGCAGCAGGTTCACCTGCCTTAGAAACATATAGAAACATAGAAACATATAGAAACATAGAAACATACATAGAAACATAGAAACATAGAAACATAGAAATGACGGCAGAAGAAGACCAAATGGCCCATCCAGTCTGCCCAGCAAGCTTCCCTCATTTTTTCTCTCATACTTATCTGAATAGCAACAGTCCCTGTTGCTATTCCTGTTCCTTGTTTTACTATTCCTGTGCCTTCTTGGTTGTTCCTGTCCCTATCTGTGTTCCTGCCTTTCCTGGTTTATGGCCTTGTCCTGCCCTCTATGCCTGTTTCCTTCTGTCCTCTTTGTCTCATTTCTCATTGCCTTGTCTTGTCTTATCAGCTTGTTCCTTAGTGCCTCAACTCTGTCTGTCATGTCTGTCTTGGCCTGACTTCCAGGTTCTGACCCTTGCTTGGATTCTGACTCTTCTCTGGTTTGCTGCCTACCTTGACCCTTGGACTGGACCCAGATATCCTCTGCTTGATGCCTGTCTCGATCCTTGGACTGAACCCAGATATTCTCTGATTGCTGCCTGCCCTAACTGCTATCTATACTAGACTCTCTGACCTCACATTGAGGGATCTCACCTAAGCCCTGCTGGCTCCTGGAACCCAAAAGGCTCAAACCATGAGGAATGGGGCTAGTACGGGTGAGGCTCCAGCCCCGTCCCAGCAAGGGCGTGTCTGCCAACTGTTGGCATGGACTGCATCAACCATTCTACAGCCTAAGGGTTCACACCCATTAACCTGACAGCTAGAGGAAAATGGTGGAGGGTAAAACAAAATGTAAAAACCTGCCCTCCTCCCCCTACCACATCAGGTAGTTGCAAATGAAATTATCTGATACAATAGTCCATTCCAGGAAGTCCAATTGAGTTGGAAGCCCAAAGAAGTAGGAGGAAACTGCCAACCCAGAGAAGGAGTGCAGTTTACTAACAATACACCCCACTGGGTGGTATCTTGAGAATAAAAGGACCGAAAGTGTTTGGGCTCTTGACAGTATATCCAGAGTTTTAGAAGGGAGCCTCTGAGTTCTGGCAGCAAGATAGTTATGGAACTATCTGTGATGGGGTTTCAAGAGGAATCTGGTGAAGATTCTTAGAGAGTGGGAGCAGAGGAGTCATCTTTCTCTGCTGGGATTTGTCTTAGAAACATAGAAATGACAGCAGAAAAGGACTAAACAGTCCATCCAGTCTGCCCAGCAAGCCTATGGTAGTATCTTCCATGCTCTACAGGTCACCCCCCCCCCCCCAAAAAAAAAAAAAAAAAAAGTCTTTCCAGCATTTTGATGAAAGTGAAAGGATACACAAGATCAAGATGGCCCAGTGTGCTTGGAGAGCTTATGGAATGTCTGTAGCCAAGAAAAAGTGTGCAGCAGGATTTTCTTCAGTTTGCTTTATAATCAAAGAGGAGGAGAGAAAGGAGCCAAAGGCAATTCACAAATTTTCAATTGAGGATGAGTGCCGAAGAAAAAGGAGTCAAAGAGAATCCAAGTACAATGGGGAGTCCAAAGGAGTTAAAGCTTGAAGGAGTACCTAGTGATAAGGAAGGCCCATGTATGCCTTTGAATTATAAATTTACTTTATGGAAATCAACAGATGTCTTTGGAACTGGGGAAGGATGGGCCTTTTCCAGACAGATGGGCTCCATCTTAACTAGAGTGGAACCAGGCTGCTGGCACCTACCTTTATAAAGGATATAGCACGTTTTAAACTAGATGATGAGGGAAAGCCAACAGTCACTCAGAAGAAGTACATGGTTCAGAATGATGTTTCTTTGAAGGATACTAAGAGAACAGGGAAATTAGGGCATCCCAGTAGAGAGGTTACAATAAATGCTAAAGTGGACCAGATGCCTAAGTAAAGAGCAGACAGAGCATAAAGATTCCAAATTACCCCTGTCAACTGATAAGCAGGTTGTTAATACAAACAAAAACATTCTTTGTAATGTCTGTATACAAATGCTAGAAGTCTAAAAAAAATAAGATGGGAGAGTTATAGCACTGGATGAAGAGGTAGATATAATTGACATCTCAGAGACCTGGTGGAAGGATGATAAGCAATGGGACACTGATACCAGGGTACATATTATATAAAAAAAGATAGGATGGATCAAATTGGTGGAGGGGTGGTACTATGTATTAAAGAAGGGATTAAGTCAAACAGGATAAAGTTCTCCAGGAAACAAAATAGAGAATAGAGAAATTATTCAGGAAAAACAGAAAGGCACAGACACACAGTAAGTAGAACTTTACAATAGATTAGTCTATGAACTCTACACCACAACAAACATAATATAATACTATGTGTGATAAAACTACCCGTGTAAGTACCTTTGGTACAACTGGTCATGAACTACTTCGCGAAATGTCTATGTCTAATGATATATTGTAACCGAACCTTTAACGGCACCTGTTAGAATGTACTATAGTACGCTTTTACCCTCATTAAATATGTGCCTACATGTAAACCGTTGCGATGGTATTTAACTTAGCAACGGTATAGAAAAGTTTTTAAATGAATAAATAAATAAATAAATAAAATGCAATGTTGAATCTTTATAGATAGAAATTCCAGGTGTATTAACAATGGGGGTATATTACCCACCACTTGGCTAGAATGAACAAACAGACTGTTCTGTCCACAATGAAATGCTAAAAGAAATTAGTGAAGTTAACAAAATCAGCAGCCCAGTAATAATGGGTGATTTCAGTTGTTCCAGTATTTACTGGGTGAATGTCACATCAGGGCATGCTAAGGAGGTAAGGTTCCTAAATGAAATAAATGACTGCTTCGTGGAGCAGCTGGAACTTGAACCAACAAAAGGGGAAACTATTTTACATCTAGTTCTTAGTGGAACATAGGATTTGATGTGAGAGGCAACAGTGTTTGGGCCACTTGGAATAGTGATCACAACATGATCAAATTTGACTTAATAACTGGAGGGAAGACATTAAAATAGTCTACTGTGACAGCATTTAACTTTCAAAAAGTTGACTATGATAAAATAAGGAAAATGGGTAGGAAAAAACTGAAAGGAGCAGCTGCAAAGGTTAAGAGTTTACATTAGATATGGACTTTATTTAAAAATACCATCTTGGAAGCCCAGACCAGATATATTCCACACACTATGAAAGGTGGAAAGAAGGCTAAATGATTACCGGCACGGTTAAAAGGTGAAGTGAGAGAGGCTATAATAGCTAAAAGAATATCGTTCAAGAAATGGAAAAGGAATCCAAATGAAGAAAACAGGAAATAGCATAAGCACTTGCAAGTTAGAAACAAAGGATTGAAAAAGAAGGCAAAGAGATAATTTGAAAAGAAGCTTGCCGTGGAAACAAAACTCATAATAAAAACTTTTTCAGGTACATTTGAAACAAAAAGCCTGTGAAGGAGTCAGTTGGAGTATTAGATAATCAAGGGGTAAAAAGGGTATTTAGGGTATTTAGGGATGGAAAAGCCATAGCAGAGAGACTAAGGGGTAGATTTTAAAAGGCACGCTTGTGCGTCCATGTGCGCATGGTTCCCGGCACACGCACATGGCCGCGGCTATTTTATAACATGCACGCATCGGCACACGCATGTTAGAAAATGCGATTCCCACACATGCGTGCCAGATTTTAATGTCCACACGTGCATGTGCAGGTGGGTGGCCTCTTCTGCGTACAGGGAGGGAATTTTAAAAGAACTGTGTGGCGACATGATCGGGCCTTTGCCCAGTTCCCTAGCCCTAACCCTATTCTTCCTCCCTTTTTCCTTCTCCTCCCCGACTTCTAAACCTACCCTAGCTATCCCCAATTTTTTTGTTTTTAGACTTACTGCTCCTCTGGAGCAGAAATAAACAGAATCTTTTTATATTTGGTTCATTCTTTTTACACGAATGCAATGAATCAAACATTCCATGAACCAAAATATGTGGGGAAAATAACTCCCAAAAACAAACCTAAAATTGAAAACAAATTTAAATCCCTGCACGTCCTTACTATGTACTGCGAAGGCAGAACAGTCTATTACTACAGGACGAATCAGGGATCTGTATCGGGACTCATACTTTTCAATATATTTATAAATGATCTGGAAAGAAATACTAGTGAGGTAATCAAATTTGCAGATGATACAAAATTATTTAGAGCAGTTAATAACAAGAAGGTTGTGATAAATTGCAGGAAGACCTTTTGAGACAGGAAAAATGGGCATCAAAATGGCAGATGAAAGTTAATGTGGATAAGCGCAAGGTGATGCATGCTATAGTTGCACAATGGGCCTGATTTTAAAAGGGTTACGCATGCTGGGCCTATTTTAAAAACGCCCAGTGATGCGCGTAAAGCCTCGGGACATGTGTAAGTCCCGGGGATGGAAAAAGGGGTGGGGCGGGGGTGGGGCGGGGGTGGTCCGGGGAAGGGCGAGGCCAGAGGCTCTAGGCACAGCGGCCATTTGCCACTGTGCTTGGGATTGCGCGCCGGCAGTCGACCAGTGTGCACAACTTACTCAGCCCCAGGGTTGGGGGAGTAGGAAAGTTCCCTCCCAGGCCGCTCCAATTTTGGAGCGGCCTGGGAGGGAACGGGAGAAGGCACCGCGGCTCGGAGCAGGCTCGGCGCACGCAAGGTGCACAATTGTGCACCCCCTTGCACTCGCCAACCCGCATGTTATAAAATCAGGCATACATATGTGCATGCCAGGTAGCACGCGCACATGTACGCCTGTGCGCTCCTTTTTAAAATCTACCCCAATGTTAGGTTCCATATTAGGAGCTACCACCCAAGAAAGAGATCTAGGCGTCATAGTGGATAACACATTGAAATCGTCGGTGCAGTGTGCTGCGGCAGTCAAAAAAGCAAACAGAATGTTGGGAATTATTAGAAAGGGAATGGTGAATAAAACAAAAAATGTCATAATGCCTCTGTATCGCTCCATGGTGAGACCGCACCTTGAATACTGTGTACAATTCTGGTCGCCGCATCTCAAAAATGATATAGTTGCGATAGAGAAGGTACAGAGAAGGGCAACCAAAAAGATAAGGGGAATGGAACAGCTCCCCTATGAGGAAAGACTAAAGAGGTTAGGACTTTTCAGCTTGGAGAAGAGATGGCTGAGGGGGGATATCATAGAGGTGTTTAAAATCATGAGAGGTCTAGAACGGGTAAATGTCAATCGGTTATTTACTCTTTTGGATAATAAAAGGACTAGGGGGCACTCCATGAAGTTATCATGTGGCACATTTAAAACTAATCGGAGAAAGTTCTTTTTCACTCAATGCACAATTAAACTCTGGAATTTGTTGCCAGAGGATGTGGTTAGTGCAGTTAGTGTAGCTGGGTTTAAAAAAGGATTGGATAAGTTCTTAGAGAAGTCCATTACCTGCTGTTAATTAAGCTGACAGAATATAGCCACTGCTATAACTAGCAACAGTAACATGGGATAGACAGTTTTTGGGTACTTGCCAGGTTCTTATGGCCTGGATTGGCCACTGTTGGAAACAGGATGCTGTGCTTGATGGACCCTTGATCTGACCCAGTATGGCACTTTCTTATGTTCTTATCACTGAAAGAAATAGTTCCATGATGCAAGTTGTGCCAGCATCTATCACAGGACCCTACAGCCATGAGAAGTACATTCAAAATAATGAATGTAGTACCGGTATATTTGATCTAATGCAAAAAATGTGAAGAAAGATACTACTTTGGTAAAGCCCAAAAAGATAAGAGTTGATCTTTATGGACATAACAGAAACATTTCTGAGAAAAACAGAAGGGCAGTTTGTAGATAAAAGGAAGATTTTCACAATTAGGATAAATAAACGGAAATTTAGGAGTACATATACGATTGGAAACCGTTTGAAATTAGGATGTAATCAAATACTTTGAAACAAAGACAAACGGACTAAATAAGGACATTGACCTTCTCACCCATTATCAGATATGGTTCTTTCAACCTGAACGTTTTATGGTCTCATCACTTCTGTCAATCCCCTGCCTCTCCTCTTTCCTTTAGTGTAGGTAGTCTGCAACATTTAAAACCAGCGTAACTGTACAGTTTCTTCATTGACCTGATGTAGACAAGATAACTCTCGAAAGCTTGTCACAGGTGCATTGTCAGTCCAATTAAAAAAAGGTGACACTTTCTGTAAAAAAAATATTTTTCTATGTTACAATTGAGTCTAGCACTTGGAGCCCAGAGGAGTCCTCGTGTGCAGCCTTTCACATCCATGTGGTGCACATGCCACTGCTTACAAAGATTTCTGCAGCAAATGGCACAACAGGAAGCACCAAATGCATATCCCACCTTCAAGTGGGGAGCTAACGCTGCCCCATGGATAGTTGGTGAGCCTGTTCTCCACACCTTCATAACTGAACTTATGAATAAAAAAAGTCAGTTTGCCTGATATCCATCCTCCACAGCTGCTGAGAATGTTAAATATCAGATTAAAAGGAAGATTTTTTTTTTCCAAGAAATAATGTTAGATCACTTGGACATTTGTCCTCCTAATATTTTCTCCAGTTTCTCCAAATGTTTGCTATACAATCTATTTTTCCCTATCACCTGAAAGTGAAGGTGTTTTATTTTACTGATGATCTGTAACCAGGATTTTATTTAAGGTGATTGCTGCAGTTTAAATGATCCTCTTGGATTCAGCACAAATCTTTTTTGTTCTGCCTTTTTTTAAAGCTTTAATTCAATTTAATGTGATTATTTCCTTAGCTACAATATCATTCTAATTTGAAATTTAAAAAATCAATTTTCTTTCATTTTGATTTGGCTAACATGACTACCATGTTATTCATCTGATTATTGAACTGATTTCATTTTGTTGCAATCAAGCATAGGTCAGAAAGGTTAAATGAGAGCCATGCTGTAAGCGAGAGGTTCAGTGAACTGGAAACAAATGAATCGTGCAGCCCAAGCGTTGCCCCCAGAGGTAACTGCATGTAAGTTCTGAATGGATGCAAACATGAAGAATCCTGTGATATGGTCTGGTATTGAATTTAAAATGCTGAAACATAAAATCAAAATATTATATATATATATATATATATATATATATATATATATATATATATATATATATATATATATACTATATTACCTAGGAGGCATGTGTATTCTGTAACCAGTTTAAAGTCAATACCTCCCAGGTAATACTGCAGGTTATATATATATATAAATAAGCCCTGCGTGCGTAAGTCCAGCTGGATTTACGCACGCAGGGCTTTTAAAATCTGCCCCTATCTGTGTAAGTTTTCCAGGTAAGTCTGGTCATGCTGGAGATCAGTCCTAAAATTATAACTTGTACTTTATCCAGATATATTAAGCAGAATGCATATTCAGGTAAATATCCGAGTAAAGTTATCTGGTAACTTTATTCGGATAACTTACCTGCTCAACTTCTGCTTGAATATAGAAGTGTTTAGCATAAAGTACAAGGTTTCAAGTTTCCCCCTTTTCCCCAGCTCACTGGCCCGGGGGAGTCTAAATTTCTTAGATATCAAAAGCTAAATAGGTTCAGGCCTGTCTAGGATTTGGACGGAGGACCATCTGGGAAAACCAGCCACAGTGGGCTGCAGAAGGCAAGAAGAAACCCCTATAGTATTTTGCCAATAAAAGGTCACAGGCACTACCGTGAAACCACGATCACTCAACTCTTGACACCCAGAAATAAATAGAAAGAGAATAGGAAAACATAACAACCATGTTCTGCCCTATTGTATAAAATATAATCAGAATACCATGTATAGGAACGAACTCCCAGTCTCCCACATCCTCCCAGCAACTCACGCTACATGGAAATGCAGAGCAATAGGCTAGACAATAAGTATTCATTTTATTAAAATGTTCCTGTTATTCATAGTTGATGCCACTGTCAGTCCTAAATATTGCAAGTTATTTTTTCAGAGAGACCAAGAAAAAATGACCCACTTTATGGCAAAGGTCTATATAACTTTTCCTTCTATTTTCATCATTTTCCAACCAGTGAATGTTTGTATTTCTTGTTTCTTCTCAGCTTAGCTGTATCTTGTTTTTATTCCAGGATTTTAGTGCTCTGTGCCCAGAGGGAAAGTGCTGTAATTTTCTGTTTTATCCTCCCAAATAGCATTGTCTTACATATTTTGCTGCTTGTTGGTGTAAATAGTCTCCAGCGCGCCCCAAGCCACAGTCTGGGAGTTAGAAGCTAGCAGCATAAATGACAAGTAAAAGTGGAAGATTTACGGTCACAAACAGCAGAATTTGCTTAGTCCATTAAAACTGCTGCTTTGTTGAATTTGGAGCTTTAGGACATTTCATTAAATCGAGCAATATTCTAATTCTGCACATAATAACATAGTAAATGAGATCATAAAAAGACCATCCAGTCTAATATGTAGGGTAGCCAACTGCCCGGTTTTGGACTGGATTGTCCAGTTTTCAAGCTAACTGTACAGTTCCCGGTTACAGAAGTAACCGGGAACTGTAATGTCCGTGCCCAGTCTAAGCTGCTTGCATGGCCCTAGGACAGCGTCTGAATTGGGCTGGTTGCACATAGAGCCTAGTACACATGACTCTGGCGCCCGTCCCTCCAATCAGCTGCTTGTTCTTTGTCTCAGACAGCTTATGCGGCCACAGAAGGAGGTGAGGGAGGGAGAGGCATGCAGAATCTCTGCCTGCCCGCTGGAGTTCAATTCACAGCTACCTTTTACTGCCTCTACTTCCTACAGCTTAAGCAGTCATGCTGCCCCACCACTACCGCTGTCCCTTCCCCTTCCCAACCGGGACCTACATCGCCTGCCACCATAGCTGCCTCTTTAACACCCATGGCTCAGCCCATCAGAACTTCCTACCTCACTGTGGTTGTTTGTGAAGTTGCTCTGCCAGTCTCTCTCTCTCTCTCTCTGCTCACCATAGGCTGTGCCTTCCACTCTCTCCCTCTGGTCACACACTCTATCTGGCTGCTTTAGCCTTACATCACTATAAGCTGGCAGCCCCTTCCACCCTTCCACCCTTTTACCTGTTTTATTGGTTTTATTTTGTTCCACTTCCTCTGCTGGCAGTCCTCCTCTGTCCCTGGCTGGCTACTATCTGTTCTCCTGATTGCTGCTGTGGCACCTGGAGCCAGACAATCCAGCCAGGTAAATACTCATTTTTTTTGTAAAGAAAAGAAAAACCAAAACAGAAACCATCTTAAATTGTCCCTTAGCAAGTTGGAATTACCTAACATTAAATAAAATGTAGTGTACTGCAGTGACACCCACCCCCCCCCCTCCCTGACCAGCATCCCCTTTATTTCCTTCTCCCTTCCTAGCATCCCCAGCCCTCAACCCAGTCTCCCACTTCCCTACCTAGTACCGCCCTGCTTTCCTGAGACCTGTTGCTGGGCTGCCCTATGACCCAGGCAGTCCCAGGTTGCATTGCTGGTCATGTGGGTTGCCTCCCTGGGTGACATGACTGTCCAGCTGAGTCAGAAGCTGCATAGGGATTAAGGAGGGCTCATCCATTACAGTGATGGCAAGCAATGCTGGCACCCAGCCCCTTGATGAGTGCTAGGGATGTGCAGAAGGAAAAAATTTGTTTTGATTCATATTCGTTTCGCCAGGACCCAAATTTGTTGCATTCATTTCATAGGGGAAAAACCAATTCGTTTGATTCATTTTATAGGGATGTGCAGAGGGACGCCATACGTTGCATTCGTGATTCGGATTCGTCGGGTAGCAGATACGTTGCATTCGGCCATATGGCGCCCCGATGCGTTAATACGGCAATTTCTATTCGTGTCCCAGCTAAAATTAAAATTAACTACAACCCTCCACCCTCCTGACCCCCCAACCCCCCACCCTCCTGACCCCTCCCCCCCAATACTTACCAAAACTCCCTGGTGGTCCAGCGGGGGTCCCGGACCCATCCGGGGGTCCGGGAGCGACCTCCTGCACGTCGGCCGTCCGATGCCAATACTCAAAATGGCTTTCTCTTCAACTTTGCTGCTGTGACCCTCAGGCTTTCCCCTTTGAGTGCACTCTTTCAACATGGACTGTCTGGGCCTTCATTTGCCATCACGTGGTTCTGCCTGCATCAGTTCTAACAATTAGAGCTGTACTGTAGCTAGCTATTGAGTTGCCACTTACACTTTCTAGGTTCTTTGCAATAATCATAATTTTGTAAAAGGATAAGATCATAATACTATATATGTCATGTTTCCATTTGTAACAAATTATGTACATTTATTTATTTATTTAGAAACTTTTATATACCGGTATTTGTGGGGACATCATACGGTTCACATAATAACTGAAAGATTGGAAATGTCTCCACTAAATGTGCTGGTCATCTCAGTTACAATGTCATGTGCTATTTCATATCTTGTCTTTGCAGACTGTGATTACCAAAGACATTGATTTATTTTGATTTTTGTCACTACAAATGTTGTTTAATAAAGTGGTCACATACATTGAAACTTAGTTTTCTGATTGTGTCTTTTAATTGTGTGGTTTTTGTCTTAAGGGTTCACTAGATAAATGGTTTTGGACCCATATGACCTTGCATGCTAGAGTGTCATTGGCCTAGGCCATAAAACTGAAAGTTCATTGTATGCTCCCAAGGAAGACAGCAAGAGCAAAACAGGAAATTCCTTACTGTGGAGCTTCACAAGTGGCTCATGTTGCCTTTTCCATAGAGCACACTCTTATCTAACTTTTGGGTACATGGACATATATGTGAGATTGGCACTAATCTACCTAGTGTTCACCTCCATATGCTGTCCAGTGGAAGAGGTGTAGAAATGCTTGGCTAGAGCTGCTGTAGAAATGTCTTCACTCTGTTGGTGACCAATTAGTTATACAGGGTGGCCCATGGAAAAGTAGCCTGCCTCCAATGCACTGGTATTGGGGTGGGCTACTATTCCATGGGCCACCCTGTAAAACAATGCAGCTATAACAAACTATTGACCTTTTCCATTGTGAAGATATTTCACCTCTGAAAAAAGAATGGGCCTTCTCTCTGGGTCTAGCATTGAATACTGTCATCACATAAGTTTTTAGTCAGAAGTCTACTTGTAAAGTATATAAAGCACAGGTCTTATTCATTTCTAGGGAACAGAAATGTGCAGTTGCAGGTGGAAGGTACAGACAGTACATAGACCAATAGATGCCAGGAAATGTCCGTTTAGATTTTTATTAAGGAGACTCGTTCAACTGATAAAAAAGCCCGACTCAGGCTGAGTTTCTCCCGCATTAAGGGGCTGCCTCAGGGGCTGTATGCAATTTTTGGTTATATGTATATGATAGGGATGTGAATCGTGTCCTCGATCGTCTTAACGATCAATTTCGGCTGGGAGGGGGAGGGAATCGTATTGTTGCCGTTTGGGGGGGTAAAATATCGTGAAAAATCGTGAAAAATCGTGAAAAATCAAAAAATCGCAAAACCGGCATATTAAAACCCCCTAAAACCCACCCCCGACCCTTTAAATTAAATCCCCCACCCTCCCGAACCCCCCCCCCCAAATGACTTAAATAACCTGCGGGTCCAGCGGCGGTCCGGAACGGCAGCGGTCCGGAACGGGCTCCTGTTCCTGAATCTTGTTGTCTTCAGCCGGCGCCATTTTCCAAAATGGCGCCGAAAAATGGCGGCGGCCATAGACGAACACGATTGGACGGCAGGAGGTCCTTCCGGACCCCCGCTGGACTTTTGGCAAGTCTCGTGGGGGTCAGGAGGCCCCCCACAAGCTGGCCAAAAGTTCCTGGAGGTCCAGCGGGGGTCAGGGAGCGATTTCCCGCCGCGAATCGTTTTCGTACGGAAAATGGCGCCGGCAGGAGATCGACTGCAGGAGGTCGTTCAGCGAGGCCGCTGAACAACCTCCTGCAGTCGATCTCCTGCCGGTGCCATTTTCCGTACGAAAACGATTCGCGGCGGGAAATCGCTCCCTGACCCCCGCTGGACCTCCAGGAACTTTTGGCCAGCTTGTGGGGGGCCTCCTGACCCCCACGAGACTTGCCAAAAGTCCAGCGGGGGTCCGGAAGGACCTCCTGCCGTCCAATCGTGTTCGTCTATGGCCGCCGCCATTTTTCGGCGCCATTTTGGAAAATGGCGCCGGCTGAAGACAACAAGATTCAGGAGCAGGAGCCCGTTCTGGACCGCTGCCGTTCCGGACCGCCGCTGGACCCGCAGGTTATTTAAGTCATTTGGGGGGGGTTCGGGAGGGTGGGGGATTTAATTTAAAGGGTCGGGGGTGGGTTTTAGGGGGTTTTAGTGTGCCGGCTCACGATTCTAACGATTTATAACGATAAATCATTAGAATCTCTATTGTATTGTGTTCCATAACGGTTTAAGACGATATTAAAATTATCGGACGATAATTTTAATCGTCCTAAAACGATTCACATCCCTAGTATATGATGGTTATCTCATGCCATCAAGTCTATCAGAAAATTTTGAAAGCATTCATACAGTGTGTGAGTCTTATGTAGATAACTTTTGAACCGCTAGAAATAGCATCAAAGATCCTGTAATTAAAGCTGTAGGTACAGGGTGCTAATGTATATCATTTAACTAAGGGCTTCTGCCAGTATGTTCAGACATCTCATCGGTCTCCTTCTAAACGCATACAGCCCCTGAGGCAGCCCCTTAATGTGGGCGAAACTCGGCCTGAGTCGGGCTTTTTTATCGGTTAAACGAGTCTCCTTAATAAAGAATCTAAATGGACATTTCCTGGCATCTATTGGATTGTGTTGCCTCCACGGCTTTTATAGATCGCCTACCCTCCTGTTTTATCAACCCAGACAGTACATAGTGCACATGCAAATCTTGTGTGCTATTAGGTGTTGTGACACTAATCACCCCACAAGAGATTACTTAGGGCCCCTTACTTATGTCCTCACTCCACTTAAAAGGCACTCAATAAAAAAAAACATTTTACTTATGGCCATTTAAAAAAAGATCTACTTGCAGCCTGCTAGCAGCCTGCGAGTCATCCCAGATCGTGGCCTATATGAAAAGCTAATAGAGGCTGCTGTGTGTGACAACTGAGGAGCAGTCACAGAGGGTGTGGAGGATAGAGATTCCCCACTGCATAAGAGCAGACAGTGATGAGACCTGTTGTTTCTTGGGACCAGGCAGACTTCAGCACACTGGCTTCTACCCCTGCACTGCCTTGGGTTATTGATTTGTACATACCTATTAGTCAAGAATGATCTCTGTATGAGATCATTATTCCTCACAGAAGATTGTCTACACCTGGCAGCCTGACAATACATCTGCTGGAAGCATATAAGCTCACTAATTTGACCTTATAAAAGATTTGAATCCCTCCAGGCCTCAGGTACCCAAAAATGCTTGTCTTTCTACATAACAACACTAAAAGTACAGAACCAATCATGCCTTCTACATGATACCTCTAGGAGCAGTTGTCCTATACATTTGGACAGTGGCAAGCTTCAGAAAGAGACTTATTATTAGCTCATGAGGTCATCAGCTGACAACACCTTCTCTAGACTTAATGCTATGCACAGAGCTGATAAGTGAGAGTCTATCAGCACACCTGCCTTGGTCTCTGTATCCATACAGTAAAAAATGTTCAAACACCACAGGACAGCCATCCTATAGGACAGCAACTCTGTCAGCTGACCCAAGGTGTATCATAATCTGCCTTCAACCTTTTCTAATATATACAATATTTTAAATTATATTAGGAAACATTAGATATGGAAACTTGTTACAATGAAAATGACATAGTAAAGAATAATTCTAATGTATTAACCAAATCTCAATACAATAAACTCCTGGGGGTTTTATACTGAGGACTCTTAAGGAAATAAAAAACCATAAGGAATAGGCATAACCTGATAACAGTGCTGTTTATTTTCTAATGACCCTGGGTCTCTATGATGAAGATTGAGGTAAAAATGAATTCAGATAAGTTCTCAGCTGTTTGGGAGAGAAAAATATATAAGTATCACTTTCTTTCTTTATAATGCACTTACAAGGGAATCATAATAAAAAAGTATCATATCACCCCTGGAGGAAAGGAGGAGTAGGGGTGATATGATATAGACTTTCAGATACTTGAAAGGATTTAATGATCCAAAGACAACGACAAACCTTTTCTGTTGCAAAAATATCAGCAGAACCAGGGGTCACGATTTAAAACTCCAGGGAGGAAGACTCAGAACCAATGTCAGGAAGTATTTCTTCATGGAGAGGGTGGTGGATGCATGGAACGCCCTTCCGGAGGAAGTGCTGAAGACCAAAACTGTGAAGGATTTCAAAGGGGCATGGGATAAATACTGTGGATCCATAAAGTCTAGAGGATGTGAATGAAGAGAAGAGGCATGGGGGTGGCTTGAGGGAATGATGGCTTGGCTACTACCTGGAGATGAATATCCTTATTCAATAAACATACACATGGTTAATGCGACTCCAACATTGCTCTATGCAACGGCAAGAGGAAACATGAAAAAAGGATTTGCATCCACATAAAACCAGGGGAGTAGCTTGCTTGTTACGAAGGTTACTACCCCAAACCAAAAATGCCTGATACTTCACTTTCAATGCATATCCAGCATAGCTCTCTGCTTCAATGGCAGGGGGAATGAAGAAAAGATGTTTTATATTCAGACATATACCAACAAGGACTGAATTACATAGTCTGGGTAAAACAAATAAGCATGGGTGTAGCTTGCTTGTTACGGCAGTTACTACCCCAAATCAAGCCAGATACATCACTTAGAATACATATCCAGCGCAGCCCACTGCTTCAACGGCAGGGGGAATGAAAGGAGGATTTATATTCAAACAACCAACGAAGACTGAATTCACAGGCTGGAAAAACAAGCGTGGGAGAAGCTGGCTTATTACAGCTCCAGCACTGCTATCTACAATGGTGGGGGTGGAAGGGAAATAGAACCAAAAAAGTGTGAAAGCTTGCTGGGCAGACTGGATGGACCATTTGGTCTTCTTCTGCCGTCATTTCTATGTTTCTATGTGGCCCCTAAAGATATTACCTCCTGTCTCATATTCAAGAAACCCTTGCACCTCTCCTGTGTAACCTTCGATATGTCTGGAAACATATGCACTTTACTGCCATGAAATAAGGAGTTTAAAAATTTGAAGTAACATGCCATTAATCTACTAACATCTTGTTCAATAATTAAGGATACTAACAATGTAGAACAATCTATGATTTCTATAGCAGAAGATTCCAAAAATGCGGTTAAGTTTTGAAGATCAATAGGAGGTACTGCTGGCTCAGTTAAACAATTTTGAGCATTTGAAGGCAGAAAATATACCTTATTTATCATAGGAAATTGTGTCTCAGTCAGTTGAAGTATTTCAGCAAGGTATCTTTTAAATGTGGTTATCCGTAGTTCTCCCATTATTCTAGGAAAGTTGATTAATCTTAAATTGAGACTGATTCCAATTTACTATCAGTTCAAGTCACCGAGACAGAGCTGCTCTAACTTTTATGGTTGCCATATTGAAATTCTTTATTTGTAATATATCCAAGTGTACTTTTCCAATAGAAGTCTGAACTTGTAATAAAGAATTTTCTTGAGCTTGTATTTTTTTATTTGTATGTGAAGCAAATATATCCAATGTAGCATTACATTACTTAAAGCCGTTGTCAAGATTGCCGTTAATTCCCATAGGGACGTACTCCCATAGAGTAACAACTGCCGGTCTTACCAGGGCTTCAGGTCGTTCACCCAATGTTGAGGGGGTTGCTGCAGAGGAGGCTGGACCAGTTGAAACAGTGTGGGTCGAATCCTCTGCCCCAGCTGAATCTCCTGTGCTTCCTGGAAACTCTGAACTCCGTGACGGTTCTCCCTGCAGACCCACATCTCTGACCTCATCAGTCTGCGACTCCTGCTCGGCGTCCAGAGTTGATGTTCCTCTGGCAGCTGGTGGTCGAACGTCGGGGAGGCTGAGGGAAACATCAGTCCCAGGCGAAATCACCTCTCCTCCAGGTAGATCCGCAACAGGATTCGCCCCCCTGAGATTAACAGCTCCCTGGGCTAGGAAGTTGGTGATTAAAGCTTGCTCTGAAAGCTGGGTAGGTATAGAGGGAAAAAACCCTCACCTTCCCCTTTTGTTTTGGCGGCATCACGGTCTTAGAAGCAAAAACTTTTAACGAGGTAAGGAGAAGCTCTTGACCATAGACCCAGTCAGGATGCCATCTTGCTGCAGCCACTGCCTTCAACCTTTTTTTTTTTTTTTAATGAACTGCTTTGCATACATTTGCATGTGACATACTTCATTAATATTTTCCGTGTGCTGCACCAAATTTCATCATGTTATCGGTAATGCGGAATTGTGCATTTTTGATAATTTATGTCAATTCATTTTTAATTCATTTTAAATGCCAAATTCAATATTTATCATGCATTTACACAGCTTAGTAAATTGACCTTTATGCATGTTATTTTATGATCTTGTCCAAAATACATCCCTGGGAATGCCTCCCTTTGTCCAGCTAAAAGTATACATACTTTTAGCTGAACTGAGTGAAGGCAATTTTTAGACAGCCAATCTACCAAGAAAAATCATTATTTATCCATGTAAATGGCTTGGGACATTATGCCTAGTATGGCACAGGGTCTCAGGCTTTCTGTTGCAACTCCCCCAAATGAGAAAAAAAGAGCTAAATAAGCTAGAAAGTCAGTAAAAAAAAAAGCAAAATAAAAATAAAGCCCCTTAAAATTTGAAAACTGTTAGTTATTCAGCCTTGTGTGGCCGGATAACATGCTACTTAACCTCCTGGGCTTCAACTGGTCTGAACACAACTGCCTGGTCCTTTT
The DNA here is from genome assembly GCF_901001135.1 of Rhinatrema bivittatum. Classification (NCBI taxonomy): domain Eukaryota; kingdom Metazoa; phylum Chordata; class Amphibia; order Gymnophiona; family Rhinatrematidae; genus Rhinatrema; species Rhinatrema bivittatum. Next base: position 316,877,232 of record NC_042618.1, on the reverse strand, counting down.
TGCCTGCTGGCTGAGAAAATCCACTGACGCCAGGCATGTGGGTAAGTGCATTTTCAAAACTGTACACGCACATAAGTTACAGTGATTTCAATGAATCAAAAAAACAAAACTGTTGACATTGTTGGTAAAAGACTAGGCACGAGGCGTACTCCTACCCCCCAGCAATGACGTTGTCAATACGAAGCCTAAGATCTGTGGGTGAAGCTGTCAGACCTGCGAGTGAGTGGTTGACCCTCAAACAAGTTGTTGACCCTCAAACAAGTCATGTGGGCAGTGTATCGGACTATACTCCAGTAAAAGAACTAAATTCTGAAGTATTGCTTCTTGTTTCAGATATATTTAGAAAGTAACCCTCAAGACTGGAGAGGTAGGCATGATTAGACAAGTGACATCACATTACTTTGTACCAAAGCTTGTTTTTTATACAAAGTTATCTAGCATGTCTGCCCACACACTTGTTTAGGGAATATTTTAATGAAATAAGGCATGTTACATTATCCTTGAAGACAAACTTTCCCTCACATCCTTTGGAGCATGATACTTGACTTTCACCTCTTGCCTCATGGATTAAGAGAACTAAGGCTCTAAAACATTCATATAAAAAGTCAGTATGTATCAACAAGCTACTAAATTATAACCGGTGGTGTTAAGCTACCAGTAAAATGATTTATAGCCTGGCTCCTTAAACATCAAAGCTTGCATGATATAAAATTGTCAAATGGATTACCATGAAAATATAATTCCCATTGAGTAATTCCCATTTCAATTGTTTTTAATTTGAGATGCCTTTTTTGAAACTGTAAAAGGCACACTTTATTCCCAGTGATACTTCTCTCTAGCAACAATAGCTGTGTTTTCCTTAGAACAGCATCTCCTGTATTCATCTTTTCCTTTAATGGGTTTTCTGCATCATGTAGGACCAGCCATCTGGGTTGTTAGTCTTGTTCCCATCTGAGATTCCAATTCTGTTTATAATAATCTTGAGCTGCACCAGCATAATCCCTCTGGGAACTTTTCAGGAAGTGAAATTCTGCTAAATGTGAAGCTTTTAATAACTACATTCCCACGGGCACTTAAAGTTTTCACCAACAGAGAATTGTACATCATGGGGGCAATCTACTTTAAAAGCTCTTTATAAAAATGTGCAGGAACATTTTTATGAGTTTATGCATTGCATATAGCATTCGCTGCATACTCTTCTTTTGGAAACCAATACTGCGAGCTAAAAAAAACAAAGTTCGTTACAGAATATTATATGGGGCTCCATTTTAAAAACATTTTCTGTAATTCTGCATCTCAGGGAAAACTCATGTGGGGCCATTGCTTTAGCTACTCATCTTACTGATATTTTCAGCAAACAATCAAACTAACCAGTTATTTTGGTCAAGTTAACCTTTTCCAGTAACGAACGCCAAGATGCCTGCCAAGTCAAATAGTGTGGCTCAGCCTAGTTTGACAAGTCCAATGTTGAATTCAGACATATCTCTGGGGGAGGTGGGGGGGGAGGCGGTGTTTTCCCAGTCCTTCTGGGGAAACTTAGGAGCCACTCTTCACCCAACATCTGAAAACAATAAGGATGTCAGGGAAGCTAACCAATTTGGCAGTGCAATAATAATGGGAGATTTCAATTACCAACAGACAACGGTGCAAGAATACAACTTTAAAGATCCACCTTCAATATTTAAAATGCCATTTAATTGTTAATTTTGGACATTATATAGACGACAACTCCACATAAATCAAAGAGTCATTTGTATAAGTCCCCCGTCCCCCGACATGGTTCCGTGTTTTGCTTGTTGCTGCATCGGGAGGGACCACAGTTAAATCTTTCAGATCAAACCTGATCTGAAAGATTTAACTATATACTGCTAACTAGCCTAGCCTAGCTACTCAGTGGTTGAATATTGGCCTCAATCACACAATAATTGCCCAAAATATTTTTACTCCAGAACCTCCAAACTTGTACAACACACATCAAAATATACAAAGGTAACTGGTATCATCAATCATCAGTCACAATGTGGAACCACATGAACAAATCACCAATTGTGTATCTGTAGGACCTCTGGACTACGTGAGTTTGTTAAGCATACAGACTCATTTTTGTAGTATACAGGTCCAAATTGCTTTTATTAATCAAGAGGTCAATTTTTTGAATTTTTTTAGTTTTTGTTTTTCCTAAAATGTTTATAGACCCAAACCTTTGTTAGTCAATGCATACATCGCACAACTAGTTGCATCATTTCTTGAAACGGAGCCAAACTCTCTAAATATAGACCGCTTTGTAACACTTAAAATGCTTTACTATTGTAAATGTCCCAAAGATATACTCATCTATTACAATGTCCCAACACGATCGTGTTTCGGACCGTCCTGGTCCTGCTTCAGGGGCAGCGGCTCATCTGGCAAAATTTTTGGGTCTGCAAAAGTAGCTTCCTTACGGTTCCATTTCGTCTCAAGTCGTTATATCTATGGTCGGCATCATCGATGTGTGTTGAATATTGGCCTCGCCATTTTTTAAACTAACCTGCAAAAAACAAAACAAGTTCAAGAAGTGTATGCTTGTAGCATACTTATTGTACCTGAATTACAAATAAGACACCTTGAGTATTTTGAAAAAATGGACTAAAAATCCAAATTATTGTTATAACACAGAGTAGGAGTGTTTATTAGTCTTGTGAATGTTTGTACGGTGTAGCAAGCAATGTGAAATAGTTGAGTTTGTTTGTAGTATGGTTGGTTGGACGGAATTGTCCTCCTTTCTTTGCACAATATGCAACTGCTGGGTGCTTCTGTGGTATTGATGGTGCTAAGGTTGACCATCCTTCAAATGTAATTTGAGAGAACAGTATGCACACATAGTCAAGAATGAATCAAATCACCAACATATCACATCATAAATGTTATATATGTGTTACATATAGGGGTTTCAGCAAACTGGTAACACCATTTGACTGTAATGTACAGCTGACACCGGTCTTCTCTATCATTAACCCCAAGTCTATGAGAGATTTTTTTTATATGCTGGTGGAAAAACACACATGCTACTCCTAATATGTCAAACAAACTTTAGTGCGGTTATAACGTCAAGAGAGGAAAACTCCTATAGAGTCCCCAAAAGGTTCATATGACAGTTTCCCAAAACTTATCTGCACATTTAAATTTCCTGATAACAGCTGGTGTTTCACAGTCAAACTGCATAGGGGAAAACATTAAAGAAACTTATCTGAAAAGGAAGTGTTCCATAATTAGGATCCATAATTATGAAGAAATGAGAGGAAAACCAGAGAACAAGTGAGGTCTAGGACATTGCACCAGGGCGGAAATTCAGCAGACTGGATGGGCCTTAGTTTTCTTATCTGCCGTCATATTCTATCAGTTTCTATTGCATGATAATATTTTGGGCTGTTTATTTGATTTATAAATCGCCCATCTAAAAAAAGATCTGTGTGATGTAAAACAAAGGTGAAAAACAACAATGTTATAGAAAAAATAAAATCACACATAATTAAAAACAGAGACAAAGCATAAATGCAAAAACCTTAAAACAACAATTAGCAGATGCTCATAGTTGTTATCTGCCGCAAGTAATAGGTTTGTTTTTTTTGGACCGAGGAACTCTAAAGATTTTAAATAAATAAATGTTTCTATATACCAATGTGTTGAGTAAGTGGTAGTCTTCGCTTGCTCCTTGGATGGCCAGGTTATCCTTTCACATATATCAGAGGATCTCTATATACCAATTTGGTAGAAATCTGGCAGGAGTGCTGCCTACTTAGGAAGAGACCCACTTACCAAATTTCATGGAAATTGCCGGTTCATGGAAGGGGCTCCCAATACATGAGTACAGATTGACAGACAGCAATGACAAGAGGCATGTCAGTTGATGGAGTGTGCTTACAAAATCAGACAGTTCTATGGTGATTAATAGGTCCCTAACACCTACAATTGCTTCTTGAAAGCAACACATAAATTAGCCTTTGGTCACCCTATAGATAGACAGAGAGGTAAAAATAAATGACATTGTTCTTTGACCATGCTGCAGTAGCTTTTACTATGCAAAGATTCACAAATCAAGATTTTGCAAATGAAATATACATAAAAGTAAACTGTTCTTAGCATGACAGTTCTTAAACAACACATCTTTTCCTAAGTCCACCAGTGCTTCCTGTGAATTAATATTTCTTAGAAGACATAATCTTTGTTGTAAGAACATCTTTTCAACATATTTCTTCCCATGGCAGCAATTCCATTTATATGAACATCTTGGCAAAGTCCCAGTGGCTATTGAAATTTGTCATAAGAACATTTTGCTTTTAAGTAGCATCTATTCAAGATGAAATTACTTGTGCTGGAGGAACCACACTGGGATATGAAAAAAGATATTTAAACTATTTGTCATTTACTTACTATTTGTCATTTACAGTCAAATCAAGTTTCCCAGTTCTACAATTAAACTCTACTTGAAAGACAAACCTAAACCAGATATCAGCAGCTCAATTACCAACCAATTCCTCTTCCTAAAGCTTAAAAGCAGAAAATCCAGTAATGTCAGGAAAATTAAATGTTATGATATAATAATGTCTCCAAGTGTGGACCAAGTCCATAAAATTCAATACTGTATGTTACCTTTGTGTGCCAGAATATCTACTAGGAATGTACACAGACATTTTCATTTCATTTTGTTTTTCTGTTTCTTTTTTTTTTTTTTCATTACTTTGGAATTAAAAATGAACAATAAACAAAATTTAAAAATCAAAACTAAAATCAAAATGTGTCCATAGCCATAAAAAAAAAAACCCACTCCCAGGCCCTTCTCTGATCCTTTTCACCCTCAGCCCCTGACAACTGACCTCTATTACCCTGTTGTTGAAAATTACTTCATGGGGTAGGAATGATCTCCAGCCACTCCTGTCCCACAGACGCCGCTTTTGCAGATGGTGCCAGCTGATTTCATCAGTCTATGAACAAGTTTTACATGAGGAGATTGGTACATTTTTAATACTGAATTGAAAAATCTTGGTGTCAGATCATTCAAAATTAGTAGGCCTGATATTCAAAGCACATTCAGCTCTATTAAGCTGGATAAGTGGGACTTATGTGGCTAAGTAGCAGCTGCTCAATGGGCCAGATTTTCAAAAGGTTACGTGCGCCGGGCCTATTTTAAAAGGGCCCAGCGACGCACGTAAAGCCCCGGGACGCGTGTAAGTCCTGGGGCTTACAAAAAGGGACGGGGAGGGGTCAGGGGCGTGGGTAGGGTGGTGCGATCTGGGGCGGAGCGGGTTCAGGCTCCCAGCACAGCGGCCATATTTGCTGCTTTTCCACACCAACCCCTCTGGCGTCCCCGGTCCTGGATGGGCAATTGCGTTCGCCATCTTTCTCCCGGAGTCACTTAGGGCACGCATGTGCAGCCCCATCCTTTATGTGCGTCATGGCAGGAACCTCGGGGGCGTCCCCACCGCATAACATCACAAGCTCTGGTATTTAATCTCCACTCATGATTCTGAATACGAGTTAGCAAGGAATCCTCCATGCTGATCTCTCTACGGTACCAGATGCTCCTGCTCTGTGTACTCTTGCTCCAGGATGACTTAGGTACCCGATCTACGGGGGCCTTCCCTCGCTCCTCTACACCCTTCGGTGTTATCTACTACCAATAAGGACGCCTAAGGTACCTACTCTTCGGGGGCCTTGCTTCGCTCCTATCTGGGGTTGCCTACCACCTACAAGGGCACCTAAGATCCTCAGCCTACCCCACATCACTGATCACTACTGGATCTACTCTCATTGGCCTTTCCATCATGGCCTGGGTTCTCAGCCTACCCCGCTTCGCGGTCCACTATCGGACTCATCTCCCTCTCGGGACTTGGTGAGATTGTGAAGCTGCCTTCTCCACGCTGCAGCCCTCAGACAGAACATTGCCATCAGACATCTCCTCTGATGGCTGGGATCATTACCCATTCCTCGGGTTACCATCTACGTTTCAGTATAATAAAAACTGTGTCCATCTCTGCTCAGGAGCTAGCTTATCGCTGCAAGTCCCCGCAGGGCAGAGCCCTGCGGGAGGTGACATCTCTTGCAGCAACCAAGGACCTATGCTTCAATGTCCAAAGTACAACAACCTTTTAAAATCTACCCCAATATGCGTCTACGTTCAGCGGTCACCGCTTAGCCGTATAAGTCCCTTATACAGCTAAAAGTTACATGCACAAAAAATGAGCATGTACCTGGCAGAATCAGGGGTGGGAGTGGAGCGAGTTATCCAAGCAGTGCATTGGATGAGTTTACTTCTAGTTTAGATGCCCTAAGAGCAAGTCTCCACTTAGCTGGATAGACTTATCCGGTGAAGTGAGCACATATACACGTATTATTCAGCTTAGTTCTAACCAGCTAAGTTACTTACACGGCCAACTTTGATATGAGTCAGTATCATTAGTAACATAGTAAATAATGGCAGAAAAAATAACATCCAGCCCATCCAGTCTGCCCAGTTATTTTGTTCTTCCTGCTAAGGATAAATCCCAGTTGCTAGCCACAGGGTGTGATAATCTGCAAGCATTCTCTTTATCTAGGACAGCCTTTTTTGTCTTCTTTCATTGCACACTATCATCTTAGGGCCAGATTCATTAAGGCTTTTCTCCCATTTTGTATCTATGGGAAAAACCCTTAGTGAATCAGGTACTTAGGTAGAAGAGCATATAAGATCCCCATTGAATTCCTTCCAGTACCCCACCTTTCCTAAATACAACATCATCTGGCCTCCTAGATCCCCAGGGTAGCCAACCAGACAGGTGTGGCTATGTGAGTGCCATTTTCCACTAGGAATTACTGAACTTGCAGCCTGCATGAGAGATCCAGCTGCTAGTTCTGATTCTAACATCCCAATATGATTTAATAATTACCAGTACTAGGAAGCCCCCACAAACCTTGTGCAACCTATCAGACAGAACCAGCTATGTGAGTGTTATGTTAGTGGACCCTTTGGGCTGAGGCAGGATTGGCAAAGCCAGCAGGGAGGAGACCAGCAGGTGGACCTGGATGAAGCAGAGACACAGCTGGAGCTACCCCTATACCAGCCCTCATTCCCCTTGGGTTAAATCCTTGGGTGCTGGGACTGGCAGGTCTTAGGTAGTGTTCTCTGCTGATGGCAGAGGTCCTTGAATAACTGGGTGAAAGCAGATGGAGTTCAGATGAGTTCAAGGCCTGGGTGATGGACAGGGGTAGGCAATGGTCAAAGGCAGGCTGTAGTCAAGCGTATCCAGTAGCAGGCAGTGGTCAGTGGCAGGCTGTGGTCAAATGTATATAGTAGCAGGCAGTGGCAAACCAGGAATTCATCAGAAAGGGAAGAAGGGATAGATATGCAGGCCATGTCAGGCAAGGAGAAGCACAGGCAGGCAAGGAACACTGAAGACAAAGCTGAAACTGAAGATAAGATGCTGACGATGGGCTGGAACTGAAGACAAACTCTGAGGCAACCTGCACTAATGCAGGAGTAATGAGACCTATTGCTGAGGGAATGAGGCAGCAGCAAGTGAGCCCTTTTTTAGGGCTTTAGTGGTGACATCATCATCTGGCACAGTGGGACCTTTTCCACCACTGGCCCTTTAAGTTAATGAAGATCGGGTGGCGCATACTTAGGGAGCAGTGCGTCAGCTGGCGCCAATGGCATTGAGCTGCATAAGGAGTCGATGGAGTCCTGCTGAATCGGAGTGCGGCGGGCTGCTGTGTGAAACTCAAGCAGTGCGTTGGAGGCAGGCATGTTGGACCCGGCCAAGGAGGTGAGATTGGCGGTCCGTGGGAGTAGCCCACGGACCACCAAACTTAACAATGAGATCCTGCATTTCTGCTAGGACTTCTAGTTAATTAAAGAACTTGTAGCCTTTCAAACAAATCCAGCTGCCAGTCAATTCTACTAACAGAACCTGTCAAGCAACCCAGCCACATGGATGCATTACCTGCTTTACCACTAGGTCTACTAACCTTTTTTTAAATGCCTCTTTGGTTTCTGTTCTCCCCACTTCTAGCAACTGAGGATCATTTGTGCTTACCTCATGCCCTCTTAAACTCTTCTACCATTTTGGCCACCCTGGGAGTGTTGTGGGCGTGGACCCTTAGGCTGAGGCAAGGAGGGGCCCTGCAGGTCCCCACTGTCAGCAGGCAGTGGCTGGCTCAAGCAGAGGCCCAACTGGAGCTTCAACAATACCATTCCATGTTCCCCTTAGATTGAGTCATTGGGTGCTGAGGCCAGCTGGACTTAGACATGGGCCTCTGTGGAGGTGAAGATTCGTTACATAAGAGATATTGCAAGCCAGTATAGTGATGAAAGCAGAGTTGGTGTCAAGCAGTAGTCAGGGCAGGCAGTGGGCAGACAGGGTCAAGTACAGGCTGTGGTCAGAGGCAGGAAGAGTTCACTCAGAGTCATGGTTCAGGCAGTAGCCAGAGGCAGACAGAGGTCAAGCAGCGGTAAGGTCCAATCCGAGGTCAAGCCAGAAGTTCAATCCAAGTCAAAGCCAGAAGTCCAATCCAAGAAGATGAGGAATGAAAAGGAGGATGAGAAATACCAAGGACCACAGGAGCAAGACGGAATGCTGAAGACAAACAAGGAGGAAACTGACCATGAACTCAACACAAACCAGACTGCAAACAGACCCAGGAACAGGACATAGGAATTCAGGAACACAAAGCAGAATCAGGAACCAGGAATACACAGAGCAAAGCTCTACTCCAATACAGTTGACCTATTGCCGAGGCACTGGAGGGGTCTCTGCCCCAGCCCTTTATAGGGCTGAGATGATGACGTCATCAGGGGGCACCCCCAAGGTCTTCCCGCCATTGGCCCTTTAAAAGCAGTGCACTCAGCGTGCACACTTCCTAAGGGCAGCAGGGCCCCATGGTCTTGGAGGCGTCCTGCCACTCATGAAGAGAGCAGCCATCAGGATCATCTTGGCACAGTCTTCTGCCGCATTCAGGGGAGATGGCCCAATGTCGGGGAAGCTCAGCAGGAGTCTGGGGGCAAGTGCGATGGATGACCGCGATTTGCTAAGAAAGACAGCCACAGCGTCGAGAGGCAGAATGGATGGGCCCAGGCTGGAGGCAAGGGCAGCAGGCCGCGGACCAGTCTTGCGGTCTGCTGAGCGCAACAGTACCCCCTCCCCTAAAACCCCTCCCTAACAGGTAAATTTTAAAAGCATTACCCGTGCAAAACCTGCCACATACGTGTATATGTGGGCCACGCTGGAGAAGCATGCATTTTAAAAGCAGCAAAGTATGCAGGTATACTCACGCAACGTAATGCATGTACAAAGGGGTGAAATAGGGACACGGAAGGGGCATGGTCTGGGCATTACTCAATGTACACGTGTAATGACATATTTTAAATCAGACATACGTGCTATGTATACACTTACGCACGAAAACTTGCTACTGGGGGTTGACTCGCATGGCGCCTAAGAGACTTTCGATTAATCTCTAGTCTTTTGTCGGGCCACCTTCTCTCGCCAAGAGGAAGCAGGAGCCTGCAGTGGGGAGGGAGTGTTGGACTTCCAATGCCGACTATGACCCATTGGGGAAGATTAGACAGGGAGCAGCAGTCATATCTTTTGAGGGGTTTGAGACAGGAAGGCATACTTTCCTAGCCAAATGGCTATCATCACTGTAATGGTACTTAAGTCTTTAAGGCGCAGGAGAGTGAGAGAGAGAGAGAGAGAGAGGAGAGGAGGAGGAGAAAGTAGCCCGACACAGAGTCTACAGAACACAGACTCAGTTTTAAGATCTGGCAGAGAAGGAAGTCATGCACAGGTTCAGGTTTAATAAGGAAACCATACAGTACCCATGCCAGCAGTTACAGGAAGACCTAGAACCCACCACCCAGAGGCGTCATGCCTTGCTGGTACATCTCAAGATTACCACTGGCACCTTTGAAACTCCTCTGGCGGTCATGGCTGGCATAAGCCAGTCTGCCACCTCCATGTTCATTGATGAGGTGCTTGCCACCAGTATATTTCCTTCCCTCAGAGCAGATGGCACCAAGAACAAATCATTCAGGATTTCTATCAGGTGGCACAATTTCCCTCTGTCTTGGGGCAATTGATTACAACACATCCCTGTAAGGGCACCAAGGGGAGATGAGGTTGCCTGCTGCAACTGCACCTCAATATGCAGGTGGTCTATGAATCAAAGGGATTCATCCAGGACATCATCCCTAAGTTTCCTGGATCCACTCACAATGCTTATATCCTCTTGCAGTCAGGAATTCATGGCCGCTTATAGGAATGAGATATCACGGGGGGGGGGGGGGGGGGGGGGGGCTACTAGGTAAGAAATAATCCATTGCTTTTACCATATCACAAGCATCCTCCTCTGTGGGTGTTCCACATCTCTATTTGGCCTGCCTGTCCTAGAGGAGAGCTCAAAAAACAGCCTAATCCCCTAATGTACAATCCAACCAGAATTCTTAGATAACAACTTTGCTGTGGTTTCTCTTGCAGGTGACTTCCCCTCAAAACCTGGCCTATGATCCTTGTGGCCACCCCACAGAGTGCAGTGGAGATGTGATACAATAGGGCCCATCGAAGGACCAGAGCAGTCATTGAGAGAACCTTTGGCTTACTTAAAACCTGCTTCCGCTGTCTAGGCAGATCAGGGGGATGCCTCCTCTATAACCCACCTAAAGCCTGTCAGATATTCCTAGCCTGCTGTATGCTACATAACTTGGCCAAAACCAGATGCATGCCTCCTCTAGAAGGACTAGACGAGAAAATAGAGAAAGAGGAGGAGAAACAAGAGCTCAATCAAGAGGAATTTGCAAGTAATACATGGCCACAATCAAAGACAGGCTACAGAGGAAAGGAACACTGACACAAATATATTTTTGTAGGTGACAGTGCATTTATTCTGGAGATATCTTCAAAACAGTGAAAGTGCTATACATTATACAATTAATGTGTCTTTCGTAGCCGCTTTCCTCTTCTTGGGCTATGGAGGGCACTTGGCACGCTGTATCTTGCACTATGCCTCAGTGATGGGCTTTCGGCGGTGCAGGACCAGCCTCTTCAGGCACATGGCTGCAGGAGGGTGTGGCTGGTTGGGGAGGGACTGTTGGTAGTGCAGGTGTTGGCTGGGGCTGCCAAGGCAGCAATCGTGTGAGCAGCTCCCTCCAGGCAGCGGTCTGCTCTGCCATTTGCTCTTGCAGTCCCCTCAGCTCTTCCCTTACCCCTGTCCTGTTGTTCAGTGACCTCTTGCAGGCTGTGGAGATCAGGCCACAGTGAGGCCACCTCCTCAACATGCGAGCATTTAACTCAAAGAGGAGGCACTCTGCAGGCCAGGCCTTGACCTGTGGGTGTTCTGCGCCCTCCTCCTCCTCCTCTATAGACATGTCACAGCTAGTTTGCTGCTCTTCCTCCACTGGCTAACCCTCTATCACATCCTGCAGCTCTTTATGTGGGTTGCCACAAAGTTGTGGCTGCTCCACTCCCATGGATGGCCCAAGGTGTAGCTTTGCCTCCTCCTCTGATGAGGTCTCGGGCAGCTGCTGGATGCGGCACCATTGTCTTTGCAGGCCACTTGGCCCTGGCTCTGGCTCATCTCGGCTTCCTGCAAAAGTAAACATGGTACATGTAGTAGTTTTACAAAACACAGAAGCAACCTCCTCTTATATTAATCACTTCAAAACATGCAAAACAGAGAGGGAAATAGAATATAATTCTGTTGCTACAAGATAATTGAACCAACAAGAGATAATATCATCAGCACATGCTCCAACAGTTATAATCTGCTGTCTCTCGCCACGCAATAGGCTGCAGGCAGTTTTCAGCCTTTTGAGCAAATCTCATATAATCATTTATTGTCTCTTGTTGAAGCCATCCCCACATTTTTTTTAACTTTAATTAAACTGCTAGAAGATATTTATTAAAGCATCTCTTATTGCGAAAAGAGCATAAAGCTAATAACTATTTAAAAACCGAATACTTAGCCCAAATGATGATCACTCAAAAACCAAAAATGGAATTTTTTCAATTTTCTCCCAACATGGCACATGTTTCAACTGAAAACAGTCTTCTTCAGGGAAAATCTTTATTCATAAAATAAAGGCAAAATATTCTGATCCTAAAACACAAGGGGCAGATTTTATAAAACTACGCGCACGTGTACTTTTGTTCGTGCACCAGGCGCAAACAAAAGTATGCCATATTTCAATAGATATGCACGTAGCCGCGCGTATCTGTTAAAATCCAGGGTCAGCGCGCGCAAGGCTGCCTAAAATCTGCAGCCTGCACGCGCTGCAGCCTGCCTCCATTCCCTCTGAGGCCGCTACAAAATCGGAGCGGCCTCAGAGGGAACTTTCCTTCCACCCCCCCCCCCCCCCCCCCGCACCATCTCCTCCCTTCCCCTACCTAACCCAACCCCCTAGCCCTATCTAACCCCCCCTACCTTTGTTGCACAAGTTATGCCTGCCCGAGGCAGGTGTAACTTGCGTGCGCCAGGCCGGGCCGGCCGCCGGGGCGCCATGGTCTGGTCCTGGGGCTGGTCCGGAGGACATGGCCACACCCCCGGAACGCCCCCGATGCCATGCCGGCCGCGACATGCCCTCCCAACATGCCCCCGACACGCCCCCCCCCAGGAAAACCCCAGGACTTATGCTCATCCTGGGGCTTTGCAAGCGCTGGCAGCCTATGCAAGATAGGCTCGGCGTATGCAGGGGGGGTTTGGGGTAGGTTTTTGGAGGTTACGCGCGTACCCTTTGAAAATCTACCCCAAAATAATTAGTAAAATCAAACACACACATCCATTAGGTATATCTTTCCAAAATAATTACCTTCACTCAAACCTCTCACGTCCTAGATGTACTTTAGATAACTACACAGTCAATATATACCAATATTGTAACTCGCCTACTTATAAACTATATAACTCATTCCACAGTATATTCTAATTCCCAACACCAGAATCCAAAGACTTACCCGGACAGTACTCAACGTCTCTTTAGAGATCTCTACATGGCGTTTCAGCGTCTCAGATGTCTACACAGTCTCACAAATACGGTTTTTAAATTCCATTCCCGTACTACGTCACCGGAAGCAATGACAAAAACTACTTCCCTATAAACTACACAACCCATGATGCAACACGATTGTAAAACCTCCATCCACTCGTACACTAGGGATGTCAATCATTTTTTGACGATTTAAAAAAATTGTCCGATATTTTTTAAATCGTCAAAAATCGGTACAGTGGGCGATACAATAGAAATTTTCACGATTTATCGTGAAAAATCGTTACTCCCGTTAGTGTCCACTAACGGGAGTTATTTGGGGGGAGGGCAGGAAAACCGTCACACCAAAACAACCCCTAAACCCACCCCGACCCTATAAAACTAATCCCTTACTATCTTTAAAGATGGCCACCGCCATCTTTAAAGATGGCGCCGGCCATCCAGTGCTCCTACCATGTGACAGGGGCCGGCCAATGGCACGGATACCCTGTCACATGGTAAGGGCAAAGGGCCATCGGCGCCATCTTTATGAGTGGCAGCCGACAGCCCGAGAATGGGAGATCGCTCCCGGGATCACCACTAGAGCATCAGGTAATTTAAAAATGTTTTGGGGAAATCGGGAGGGTGGGAGAAGTTAAGGGGTCATCTTTAAAGGGTCAGGTGGGTTTATTTTTAATCGGGGCATCGGCGCCATTTTTGAGTGGCAATCAAAATGTCGCCGATGGCCCGAGAGCAGGAGATCGGTCCCCGCGCCCCCACTGGACCACCAGGTCCTCGTAAAAAGTTTTGGGGGGGTTCGGGGTGGTGGGGGAAGGTAAAGGGTCAATTTTAAAGGGTTGGGCCTCACTAAAAAAAAAATTAACGATGTGAATCAGAACCGATTCCGATTCATATCTCCAGCGATCAGATTTTTTTCTCCCTACAGCCGAACCCGATCATTAAGACGATCGGGCACACGATTCACATCTCTATCGTACACCCTCTATCTAATTACCGAAACTCCACTCGCAATATTAATGTTATGCAGCACAATGATCAATTAAAAAACTGACCAATTGATCTCTTTGTTCAAACCTTTCGGAAACACTGTGTCAAAAAAATAAATCCATTTTTGTTCCCTTTGTAAGAGATGATTGTCAAAATTCCCGCCGCGATTGCATGGGCTAGGTTTTTCAATTACCGCAAACCTCAAATCACTAAACGTGTGGTCCTTGTCTAAACAATGCTGTACTAGAGGCGTCTCTAATCTACTTCTTACCATGGCGCTCCGGTGTTCTATCATTCGGGTCTTAAGACTCCGCTTAGTCTTGCCAATATATAACAATGGGCAAGGGCACAACAATCCATACACCACCCCTCTAGATTCACAAGTCGTAGAGGCTACCAGTCTAAATTTACCATTTGCAAAGTGCGGCAGTATCTCTCCCTCAAATGATTGTGTGCATACAGAACACTTCTTGCAAGCATGATGTCCCTTCTTAATCGAATCATTTGATGAATGATGCACTACTTCATCGACAAAATCAGAGTGGACAATCATATCTCTGATATTCCTGCCTCGTTTCAAGGCAAACCATAGGGTTTCTTCCTGATGTCAGCGCATTGTTTCTGGATTGTTTGGGCAGTTCTTCCCCCCTCCAGTTCCTCTGGGGGGGAGCAGCCCTCATTGGAGAGCCAAGTCTGCTCTGAAGGGTCTCCAGCCTTGACTCCAACTCATGGATTCTAGCCTGGTATTCCTTCTATGGTGTGGGGTGGGTTCATGGTGCCCTCCCCCACTCCTTTGTTCCTGTGGATTCTGAACCATAGCAAGGGTTTTTGGATGATCCCAGAGGTTCTTAATGTCTGGTACTATTCTCCCTTCCAATTTGAGCTGGGGTCTATCTCTATTGGGGTGACTTAGAGAGCTCCTCATAGCCTCTCGGTCTTCCTCTTCCCTGATCCCCCTCATTACAATAGCAAAGGGAGGAGGGTCCCTCCTCTTTTCTGCTAACCCAATTTTCATCACAGTCACTTCTGAATATAAAGCCCCCTTGACTATCTGTTCAATTCAACCCTGCCCATGTATTCTGCTGTGGTTGCCTCCTTCCTCACAGTTTTAAATAGGACATGCTCTAGATGGGATGCATATTAAGAGAGCTTTTCCCCATGCCTTTGCATGTTAGTTTTGAAGTGGTTAAAGCAATCCTCTTTGCCTTATGTACTACCATACATGCTTTCTAAAATGTCCATGCAATACTGGGCAGTAGCAGCAGGCTTGGAAAGGGTCAGAGACATTACTGCATCAAGGGCAGGGGCTCACAAACTCTCTACCATCATCTTCTTTTTCTGTAACAGTGCATTGCCATTCTTGTAGCATCTGAAGGGCCAAGACCATTCAGTGATCAAATTCCTCCTCTCCTGGTAGGGTAGGCTCAACTCCTGAGAACACTTTCAACCTCTTGTATGGGCTGGTATCATAATGGGGCTGCAGGCACTTCTCTGACACCTTCCCCATGGTACCAATCAGTGTATCAGAGGGAATAGGCTGGCTGTTCTGCCTGGGGCAGAATCCCTGCTACATCCTGTAGAGTTTTTCCTTCACTTCTTAATAGGGCCTGTAATTTTTCTTGCCAACTACCAGGAGGCTGGGATAGAATATCTACCCTCACACTGGGGTTAAGAGGAACAGACACTTTACTCCTCTTAGTGACTAAGGGAACAGATACCTCTTCTCCCAGTAAAACTGAAAGGAGTGATTTGTTAGAATCTAAATCAATAGAGAAAATACAGAAAACTTTCACTTTCCCCTATGCATCATTATAAAATCTCCCCCTAATCTTTACTTGCCCCAACATCTGGAAATCGTCTAGGTTCTGCTCTGTGACACCATTCACCAATATGGCCCATGACAAGTTAACCCCTTCACCTCTACACCAATTTTTCAATACCATTACATCCATAGAATCCAATCTGCCAGTTCAGTTTACAGTATGAAAAATCAAAATTAATCAAATTGATTCTAGTGGTGCCTCTAAAAATGTATGTAATGCCCCCTTGACTGCTTACCTTGCAGGGTGTTCCTGGGTCTGGATTGACCTGGTGGGAGTCCCCCCTTGGGCAGACTCCATCAGTCCTCATGTTCTTGGCACCTGGTGCCTCCACCTAGAAAAGAAGGTGTTAGTGGGTGGGATTTCCCTCCCTTCACCCCAAGAAAACAAATGGGAATCTGAACAGTGCTGGTAGTATGTACAAATATATACAGGTTTATTAGACTTTATAAGTATGTACATTTCTACATGAATATGTACATTGCTAATAGGTCAAGAAGCAAAGGAGAGAGGAGCCTAAACCCACTCAATAATTACAAGATACACTTTTCAAAAGAATTTTTGTGCAACAATTAATTACCCAACAAATGACAATATCATAAAGATATCCGCTCCAGTAGTGTAATCTGCAGCCTCTCGCCACGCAATGGGCCGCAGGCTGTTATCAGCTTAAAGAGCTTCCTTTATTTAATCATTTATTGTCATTTGTCCACCCACCGGTTACCTTTATTCAAACTAATTCCATATCCATAGCAATATAAATTTTTAAATTTTTAAGTTATCAACCTTTCTTAAAACTGAACGTTCTTTAAATGTCAAATTCAAAAAATAGAATACTTAGCCGTAAACGTTTTCAATCAAGCAGCTACAGTGCCTTGCTGTTAAATTTTAAACATCCCAACATGAATCATGTTTCAACTGAGGTATCAGTCTTCTTCAGGGGAATTGTAACTCTCAAATCAGGCCAATATATTCTGTATACCCTACAAAGTAAAAACACAAATTAAAACTACTCAAAGCAGACCACACAGCCCATCTTATAACACAATCATCACTGTAAACTATAATCAATCCAGTATTAAGGAGTCAGGAGATGTTCTCCGCTTACCCGGACCAAAAGTTTTACAGTCTCTCTGGGGATTCAAAAATGGCGCTACAGCGTCTCAGATGTTCTTTACAAACACACTAGCTCTCAATTTAAGCACATCCCACTTGTTCAGACAACCGGAAATCCGGACCATCTTCAACAGTTGAACTCCAATTCCCACAATTCTTCACTCATAGACACCAAACACTGACCAATCAATTAGAGATGTGAATCGTGTCCTCGATCGTCTTAACGATCGATTTCGGCTGGGAGGGGGAGGGAATCGTATTGTTGCCGTTTGTGTGTGTAAAGTATCGTCATAATCGTTAAAATCGTGAGCCGGCACACTAAAACCCCCTAAAACCCATCCCCGACCCTTTAAATTAAATCCCCCCCCAAATGCCTTAAATTACCTGGTGGTCCAGCGGCACACTAAAACCCCCTAAAACCCACCCCCGACCCTTTAAATTAAATCCCCCACCTCCCGAACCCCCCCCCCAAATGCATTAAATTACCTGGGAGTCCTCCGTAGCGGCGGTCCGTGGCTAAATCGGGGGAAGGGGGAGAGCACGAAAACCGGCACACTAGATCGTGAGGTCTTCAGCCGGCGCCATTTTTCAAAATGGCCGCCGCAAAATGGCGGCGGCCATAGACGAAAACGATTCAACACAAGAGGTCGTTCTGGACCCCCGCTGGACTTTTGGCAAGTCTTGTGGGGGTCAGGAGGCCCCCCCAAGCTGGCCAAAAGTTCCTGGGGGTCCAGCGGGGATCAAGGAGCGATTTCCTGCCGCGAATCGTTTTCCGTACGGAAAATGGTGCCGGCCATACGCGTATGGCCGGTGCCATCGGTGTATCGTGGCCCTAACGATTTTTGACGATTTAAAATATATCGGACGATATTTTAAATCGTCAAAAAACGATTCACATCCCTACAATCAATGTCTTTATTCAATCCATTTGGATCTACCGTATTAAAATTATGGATTTACTATTTTAATACGGTAGATCCAAATGGATTGAATAAAGACATTGATTGGTCAGTGTTTTGAAAAACCATGGTGTCTATGAGTGAAGAATTGTGGGAATTGGAGTTCAACTGTTGAAGATGGTCCGGATTTCCGGTTGTCTGAACAAGTGGGATGTGCTTAAATTGAGAGCTAGTGTGTTTGTAAAGAACATCTGAGACGCTGTAGTGCCATTTTTGAATCCCCAGAGAGACTGTAAAACTTTTGGTCCGGGTAAGCGGAGAACATCTCCTGACTCCTTAATACTGGATTGATTATAGTTTACAGTGATGATTGTGTTATAAGATGGGCTGTGTGGTATGCTTTGAGTAGTTTTAATTTGTGTTTTTACTTTGTAGGGTATACGGAATATATTGGCCTGATTTGAGAGTTACAATTCCCCTGAAGAAGACTGATACCTCAGTTGAAACATGATTCATGTTGGGATGTTTAAAATTTATCAGCAATGCACAGTAGCTGCTTGATTGAAAACGTTTACGGCTAAGTATTCTATTTTTTGAATTTGACATTTAAAGAATGTTCAGTTTTAAGAAAGGTTGATAACTTAAAAATTTAAACATTTAAAAATGTATATTGCTATGGAATTAGTTTGAATAAAGGTAACCGGTGGGTGGACAAATGACAATAAATGATTAAATAAAGGAAGCTCTTTAAGCTGATAACATTGCGTGGCGAGAGGCTGCAGATTACACTACTGGAGCGGATATCTTTATGACATTGTCATTTGTTGGGTAATTAATTGTTGCACAAAAATTCTTTTGAAAAGTGTATGTTGTAATTATTGAGTGGGTTTAGGTTCCTCTCTCCTTTGTTTCTTGATCAATTTGGAGAGGTAGTTGCTTCATTATTGTTTGATTATCATTGCTAATAGGTTACAAACAGCACACCTGTGGTTAATTGTTAGTAGTCTCAGGACATACAACTATATACATTTCTACAAGATAGCAAGAACATTTAATATTTGGCAATTTGGGGTTATTGGCCCCCACAGGATACCACCATATAGAATAGAAAGGACCTCTTGTGTTCCTACTTAATCAAGTATTATTATTATCTTCCCCATTTTTCCCTGTCTAAGCCATTTGAAAAGATGCAATGGGGCTGGTGGGCAGTGTTGGCCTGTGGGGTTCCATTGTATCTAAACCACTGCCCTCTCTTTGGTGCCATTTCTACTCTGCAGAAAATTCCATGCCAATGCTGGGGTCAAAGGCCTCCTGGGGGACCCAACCACCTCCTGGAAAGCTACTGGGGTCCGTGCCCTCCTAAGGGACCAACTTCGCCTCCTGGAATGCTGCTGGGGTTCACACCCTCCTGGGGGACCACTTGATCTGCTGCTGGGGTTCATATCCTCCTGGGGTAACACTTGGTCTGCCACTGGAGTCCACACCTTCCTGGGGGACCACTCAATCTGCTGCTGGGGTCCCTTTGTTCTCATAGGGACCACTTGATCTGCCACTGGGGTCCCCTTACTCCTGGGGGACTGCTCTAACTCTGGATCTGTTGCCTGGGTCCCCTTGCTCAATGAAGAACACTCCCCCTCTGGATTTGCCACTGAGGTCCCCTTGCTCCTGGGGGGACTACTGAACCTGCCACTGGGGGTCCCCTTCCTTGGTAGGAGGGTTTTCCCTGGCTTGGGTTCACAGCTACAATAGGCTCACAACTAGTCATTCACTGTTACCCAGCTTAGATGAGTCACTTTGGGCCGGACTTTAAGAGTTACGCGCGGGCATAGATTTGTATGCGCAATCCGGTGCACACAAATCTATGCCCGATTTTATAACATGTGTGCACAGCCGCGGCCATGTTATAAAATCCGGGGTCGGTGCGCCCAAGGGGGTGCACACTTGTGCACCTTGCATGCGCCGAGCCCTAGGGGAGCCCCAATGGCTTTCCCTGTTCCCCCCGAGGCCACTCCAAAATCTGAGTGGCCTCGGAGGGAACTTTCCTTCTGCTCCCCACCTTCCCCTCCCTTCCCCTACCTAACCCGCCTCCCAGCTCTACCTAAAACACTCTCCTCACCTTTGTTAAAGAAGTTGTGCTTGTCTCCGGGCAGGTGTAGGTTGCACGTGCCGGCCAAGTGCCGGTGCGCGATCCTCCAGCCTAGACGCCCTACGGAGGCCTCTGGCCATGCCCCCGCCCCAGACCGCCCCCGCCCCGCCACTTTTTTCAAGCCCCGGGACATATGCACATCCTGGGGCTTGCGTGCATTGCCGGGCCTATGCAAAATAGGCTCAGCGCACGTAAGTCCCCTGTGCGCGTAAATCCAGCTGGATTTACGCGCTCAGGGCTTTTAAAATCTGGCTCTTTCTCTCAGCCAAAAGGCCAAGATCCAGGCAAGACCATGGAAAGAGATTGTATGCACACACTTCCTTCCTGCTTGTTTTTTTTTTTTTTTTTAATTCTCTCTCTGAGAACTGGGTACTCAAGGGTCTGACTCCCCTTGTTAGTCAGGATGAGAATCTGTTTATTTCGTAGGACTGGTTTTCTAGTAAATTTTTCTAATAAATCCCTCTCTCATTCAAAATTCTTCAATGTAGGACTTTTCTAGTCATAATTCAGTATGATATAAAGTGATATTCCACTGCCAAGTAACCAACAGTAGTCTAGGGAGCTGTGGCATGTAAATTCCCCTACCTGAGTCACTGATTCATGTATTAAATGTTCATTTAATCACCTTAACAGTAAGGGTTTTGGCAACCTTTTAAATCTCATTCTGTGTTTCTTGGGCTGGTGGCTCATGTTACACAGTTTGTTCACTTAAATGATAGCATGCTCTTTATACCTGTCTCCTTTGGGAGGGGGGTTTCACTACCAAATTCTAATCCAGTCCACTACCTTGGGACCTTTCCTAGGCTGCTCAGTTTATTTATAACCTTCCTATGTGGGACAGTACCAAAAGCTTTGCTGAGATCGAAATAAACTAAATTCAGCGCATGCCCTTGATCTAATTTTTTAGTTACCAAATTAAGAAATGAATTAGATTTGTCTGATACAACCTTCCTCTTGTAAACCCATTTTTCCTTCAATCCTGCAAATCACCAGATTCAAATGCTTCACTATCCATTCCGTCAAAATCTCTCCATTAATATTCCCACTACCAAAGTCAAACTAATGGGCCTCTAATTCCCAACCTTCTCCCTATTACCTCTGTTATTGTGTTACTATATATATGTGACCCCACTCTGAGGTATTTTATTTATTTTTTTAGTAATTGATTTAAAAATGTTTACATTCCGCATATATTACCATAGCATGCTAGGTGGATTACAATAGTCAAAAGATATAGATATTAGTACATATATGTATCATTAAAAGCATCAATAAAACACAAGTTGTGATCAATAAAAATAATTTAAAAAAATACACCTAGTGCCACGAGAGGGGAAGTCACCCTAAAAGAAACAATTGTTTTACCTGTGGGTTCGCAAACCTGATTGGAGTTGAGACAGCAATCCCAAACTCCCCCCCTCCCCCCCCCCCCTCTACAGTACCATGTCTCAGGCACCACACAGGGATTTCCTGGACAGATAGACTCCCTTCTTCACAACCAGAAAGTAACTCTCACTGACACATAGAGTAGACTTTTATGATTGAAGGTATTTAGGAGAGAAAAGGGAGGTAATAATAAGACAGAAAAATTGGCAAAGATTTGGCAAAGCCCTGGAATGTAATATATAAACAAATAAATATTAAACACATAGCTCAACAATGTGTTAAGCAATTAGGCAGCAGTTATACATTCTCTGAATATGCACACAAGAGAAAGACGGGGCCCTTAGTACTGCTGGTAAACAGATGAACTCCAAAAGACTGTTGTACAGTATATTCCTTGTCCCTGGCAGATAATAGTGTCTCAACAAGCAGGGAGGAAGGGTATGGTTGTTTGCAGAGTTTTGTTTTCTTAAGGGGCTCTGTAATCCTCAGCTTGAGATGGAGAGATAATCAGGGGCGGATTGACCTATCGGGGGATCGGGCATCCCCCGGTGGGCCGGTCTAACTGGTCACGTGGTCTCGACTGCATGGCTCTTCCTCAGCCCAGCCTCAGCGCCTCCCAGCCAGCCCCCGCAGGCCGAATAAATGAAAATTGAGGCCGGCGGAGGCCGAAGAAAAGAAGATGGGAGCCTCCCAGCCAGCCCCCGCCAGAGACCAAGTCGGCAGGGGGCCGACTAAATTAAAATCGAGGCCGATGGCGACCAAAGAAAAAAAGATGGGCGCCTCCCAGCCAGCCTCAAGCGGGGGCTGGCTGGGCAGTGCCTATCTTCTTTTCTTCGGTCCCCGCCAGCCTCAATTTTAATTTCTTCGGCCCCCGTCAGAGACCAAGCCAGGGGCCGAAGAAGTTAAAATTGAGGCCGGCAGGGACCGAAGAAATTAAAATCGAGGCCCCCACAGAACAGCTGGTCTCTGGCGGCGGTTAGCAGCACCGATGTTCACTTCTTCAGCCCCCGCCGGCCTCGATTTTAATTTCTTCGGCCCCCCGCCGGAGACCAAGAGGGCCGAAGAAATTAAAATCGAGGCCGGCGGGGGCCAAAGAAATTAAAATAGAGGCCGGCGGGGGCCGAAGAAGTGAACACCGGTGCTGCTAACCGCCACCGGAGACCAGCAGTTCAGCAGGTGCCTTGGATCTGAAGGGTGCTTCTGTGTGAGAAAGGAACGGTGCTTGTGTGTGTGTGTGAATGTGAGAAAGGAATGGTGCTTCTGTGAGTGTGTATGTGATGTGTATGTGAGAAAGGAATCTGCCAGTTTAAAAAAAAATGAAATGTGTTAGTACATATACCTCAACTTTTGTGCTGGTAGTACAACTTTTGAAAAGTTGGATGAAAGATTTAAATTACTGAATGTTAATCATCCCTCTTCTGGAAAATAAAATTTAGCAAAGTGGGTAGAGACAAATACTAAAGCAAAGACAATTAAACTATTTAAAATGTTCATCTCAGCAAAATCACAAATTTAAGATACTGATGCCAAGTGGGGTTTGTTTGGGTTTTTTTTAAGCATAATCTAAGCATGAAGACTAGAATAGTTCCAATCTGAAACGGTTTTGCCATTTTTTTAAGCCTTTAGAAAATGTATATTTTTAAATGACTAAGACTGGAATCTTCCCATTTAAAAGGGAAGTTGACTAAGGATGTCTTTCGGTGCCATATCTCCCACATGAAATATCATGTGACTGATAGTTTGAAGAAAGACACTTGCTTTATTGCCTGAAAGCGCAAAACAAGAGAAGCTGCACCGTGTGGGTGGCTGTCCCTTGGGAGGACAGAATCTGAAGGAAGGATGTCATTTCGCCTTCTGATAGGAATGTGGTTTTCTTATTTAATAGTTGGGATCATCACTTTCACTTTTAGTAAAAGTAAAAAAATGCTGCAAGTCTGAAAGCAAGGTGCTTCTGTGAGAGTGTAATGTGTATGTGAGACAGGGAGGGTGCTTCTGTGTGTCAATGTGTGTGTGCAAGAGAGATGGAGCAATTTTTTGGCTGGCTTGTGGCTGTGAGATAGAACATGTGTGTGATTGAGAGCTTGTGTGTAAGTGAAAGAGAGAGCATGTGTGTGATTGAAAGCCTTTGTGTAAGTAAGAGAGAGCGAGAGCATTGTGTGATTGAGAGAGACTAGCCAGAGAGGTGACATGTATATGTGTGTGACTGATCAGGGAGATGACTGGTATTTGTGTGCTTCTGTGTGTGTGTGTGTGTGTGTGTGAGAGAGAGAGAGAGAGAGAGAGAGACGGGTTGGGGAGATGATTGGTGTGTGAGAGACAGAAATTGGTCTTGAGGGTATGACTGGTGTGTGTGTGAGAGAGAGAGAGAGAGCGAGAGAGAGAGAGAAGAGATTGGTTGTGGTCCCTAAGGAAGAGGACCGTGAGGACAGCTTCAGCAGCTACTACTGCTTCTGGTGTGGCCTGCAAGGGAAAGGAGTAGGAGAACTGCTGGAGAGGGTAAGTAAAGGTGGCTTTTTAAGTTCATTTTTCTTGATTGACTAACATTTTAATTATTGGGTAGTATGTGATGTGTCTGCTGTTTGAAATATTTTATTGGTGTTTGGTAAAGGTTTCAAAATATGCTTGAGTCTTTAATTATTGGATATTCTATTCATCAGCTGTTTTGAAATTATTTTACTAGTATGATTTTATAATTATGATTCATGATTTATATATCTTGATTTTATTGATTGTTTCATGAGGATTAGTGACATTTTTGTTTTTCCATTGTTGCACTGAAAAGAGTCTGGCGTGATACGTTTTACAGTTTAGATTTTGTCTGTACATTTCTATTTATACTTTATGTGGCTTTATTCTGTGTTTGGTGAGAGTTTGTGTTCTGCATGCAAAGACTGAGATGAAGCATTATTTTAGCATGTGGTTTCTCTGTAGGGATCTGTAGTAGCTTGGCCTGTTCTGTTTTCCTGATAGGAGGTGTATTGATATTTTAGATTCTGGTGTAATATTTGTGGTATTCTTTTTCATAGGTGGGGTTGTTATTCTTTGAGTGTTGGCAAATAGTACTGTGTTGATACGGGAGGACCATGCCGAAATATAGGGGTGTGTACATATATATGTAAATTATATATGTACATTATATTGTATATGTAATTGGGTACCCATGGGCCAGTATGGAGAAAAATCCCCCGGGCCACTATTTTCCCTCAGTCCGCCCCTGGAGATAATGGACACCCATTTAGTTCCAAACATTCCCACTGTGGTTTTCTTTACTCGCCTCAGACTCTTGCTGGACAGTCCTGTTATTAACTGTTGTTTGCAGCTTGTCATTGGGGTCTCCATGCTGTGCACAAGCTCTCTCTCTCTCTCTGTCTCCTGTTTACTCTGGTCTGATGTCAGCTCCTACCTTTTTCTCGCTCTGCTCAACTCTCACCTAAAAACCTGGACAATTTCAAAACCCAAGAAAAAAACGTATTTCCTCCTGTCTGCCTCTGGTTGGTAGGCAGCATCTCCAGCTCATCCCAGGTGGCTTCTCAGTCCTTATTGGCTCCGGAGGTCAGGTGGCTTCCTCCTCCGTGCAAGTTACTGTCACAGCACAAAGCCCTGATACTTGCTGATTCTACAGACATGTATACTGCATGGAATAAAAGCAGTTAGTTTTAACCCACAACTGGTTCCTTTTGCATTCTCTTACAGTCAGGGACAGTTAGTAAGATGAATATCTTAAGACTTCTTGGAGAAGTTTGAAACATCAGTTTAGAAGCTCAATCAAAATTACTTGTCCAATTTTTTATGCCGAGTATAATATAAGATCACAGGGGCAGGGATGCAAATGTGGGGACCCTGTCACATCTGTATAATCCCTGTAGATCATAATTTGCAGTTTACATCCCAATCGTCCAAAACAACTATAACATTTTTGGACGTAGCCATAAATATAGACCATGGGAGACTGCATACCACTATACACCGGAAATCCACTGACCAGAATAACCTTTTAAGGTTTTCCAGTCACCATTCACATAGTTTTAAAATGGGTCTCCCAGTCAGTCAATATTTCAGAGCTAAACGAATCTGTTCCACAAGTAAGGATTTTGAACTTCAAGCGGACATTCTGGCAAGCAGGTTTCTGGAACGAGGTTACCCTCAAAAAGCCATCAATGCAGCATATAAAAGAGCTAAGTACAGTGACCGTGACGTGTTGTTACAGTACAAACCCGCAAAACAGGAAACTCGGTTGACCTGCGTATTAAGGCAATCCACTGCATCCAACACAATGAAGTCAGCCATTCGGCGACATTGGCATATACTGTCAATGCATGATATTTTCAAAGAATTTCCCATGTTTGCTATGTCCCGAGGCAGAAACATCAGAGACCAGACAGTCCATGCACAGATCGAAAATGTCAAACGGGAAGAGACATTAGTGGGCCATCAACCATGTGGCAATTGCACATGGTGCGCACAAACTCTCAAAGGAATCTTATGGGAGGACCCTGTTTCGGGATACAAAGTTTGGCGAAAGAACAACACAAACTGTCAATCCAGTAATGTGGTTTACGTCATCATCTGCCCGTGTCCCAAGTTATATATATAGGTCGCACCAGAAGACCAGTTAAGGTCAGATTGGGAGAGCACAAATCAAGATTCAGTACAGCTAAAATGACAGCACCCATGGTGCAACACCTGACAGAGGGTGGACACATCATTACTGAATTAAAATGGACAGTATTAGAACATTTGGAATCCCCACCAAGGGGTGGGGATATCAGGGCCCTTCTTAATCAACGTGAAGCATTCTGGATTTTCACCCTAACATCTTCAGCCCCGCGGGGCATGAATGATGAATTAAACTGGAACACATTGTTGTAACAGTTTTTATTTTCTTGAGGACAAAAAAACCAGCACGATTTCACAGGATTAATAAAGTGCATTTGTGACTTGCAACGCCGGTAATATTTTATAACTCGCTTTCAAACATCTATAGCGATTATACATTTTAATCATCAGGTTCTCGGGACGTTCTTGAAAAGCGAAGTTCACTATCAGGTCCTCCCAGCAGTGGAAATAGGCCGCCGCAGTTCTCAACCAAGTCGGATCATACGTCACTCAAGCACGTAAACACGTGCATGAACTATCAAGTTTCCTTCAGGTCCGACAGTAACATGGTTTTATCACAAACAAGTTCTCGATCAGGTCGGCAGTTGATGTCATCAATTTCTAACACGGTCATTGGTCAATTTCACTCCACAGCTAGCATATAAAAGGGGTCACGGAACATCCACAAATCACTCTTCCGGAGATGGAGTCAGTGTGATACCATCATGAGGCATCCAGCCCATATCATCCGAGGAATTTTTCGAATGGAGTTACTCAGATCCTTTAAAAGTTGGTTGAACAGCAGCAATTTACATCCCTGAGGAAAGACAATACGTCTAAAACACGGATCGTTCGTGTTGGGACCACCGTCAGAAATTGGACAGCACATACCAACATCTAACGGGGAAGTCTGAATTTTACTCCTTGTAGTTTATATTAGAGACTTTATAGTCCTTTAAAATTATGTGCCGTTTTGTACACAAAATTGACTGACGTTCACATCACGGAAGACTTTCAGGTTCACAGAGGTGAAAGAATCTTCACATAAATAACAAAAAACTAAAGGAGGAGGAGGACAGTTAATGATTATAATACCACAAAGCAGTGGTATGGAGACACCTACTCGTTTATATGAAACTTTCCTCCAATTCCATTACCATAATTTCATTATAGTGCAATATAAATTTATATTTTACACAAAGCGTTCCACAGCGTAGGTGTCGATAAAAGATTTTTTCAAAAAAATTTTAAAATCGCATAAACATCCATAAAAGTATTTCATTCCAGCGATTGAGTTTTATCTCAGTCAGATCTTGGGCATGGGGGGCACACAGCAAAGGTCATGGACCATGCAAGCCCCATTGACCTCCAGCGGTTCCTGCAGAGGGGAAAGACAGTTTTTTCAAGGCCCTTAAGCTTTTATTCTCTCTCGGGGATTCTTCTGCTCACCAGTCTAAACCCACAAAACACAGTCCACTCCAAAAACTGTTGCTCAGAAATAAAGTTTTACTGAACTTGATAGCAGGAAAACAAAAACCAAAACAGCACACTAGCTAATTGTTCACTAGTAGTATAACACAAGTCCAAAAACAGTATAAAATCCAAACACAATCTCTTTCCACTCACTTCACCATCCTCCCATAAAGGTAAGCTCTTAGGGGAAGGTACGTTTCCTTCCTGGGTCCTCCCAGTACATTTTAGGTAGCAGACAACCTCCTCTGGTCTCTCATAAGACACAACACAGGGGTCTCTTTTCTGAACTCTTTGTTAGTCAAGACCTCCTTTAAGATCTTCCCCTGGCAAGCAATTTCCCTCTGATATTCTCAAAGGACAATCTGTCACTTCTCTATTTCTGAAATGATCCTTTCTTCCTTAGACCTTCAGACTCACTTCTCTTTAGAACTCACTGGAGTCCCAGGACCTAACCCCTCCTGGACTCCTGAATTTCTTCCTTTCTCCATGCCCCCTTGCCCAAAAGAGCTAATTCTTTCACCACCTGTCCATGTGGAGGGACAGACTCTCCAAGTGTCCTCCACAAGGAGAGACACTTATATTCTCAGCCCTGTGCTAAGGTTGACTCTCCAAATCCCCCTGTGTCACATGGGCACAGGAATTTTGTTAACTCAAATGACTCCTCCCAGGGGGAAGTGGTGCACCTCCCTAACCCACCACCTATGAATAGACATCACACAAAGGAGCAGTCGAGACTTCTGACTCACACTGCTGGCAGAGCAGGCCAGATGAGGCCACTGATCCCAAAAAGGTATAAGGGCAGGTTTTGGCACATGCCTTACATATACATTGCTATTCAAGGTCGAAATAGAAACAAAATAAAAGCTCAGCACAAGGCACGTAGGTAAACTAGGGAAGATATTCCCCTATCCAAAAGTGATTTCAATTGAAGAGCCCAATTTACTAAGATGGTAACTTTTAAATAGGCGCACGGGCACACATGTGCGCGCATTTATCGACCCACACCCAGGGATGCAGCCATTTTATAACATATACGCGTAAATGTTCACATGTTATAAAACAGCCTGACTGTGCGCACTTTGTGCAAATGCCACTTCTACCGCGTAAAGGGGGGGATTTTAAAATGCACGCAGGCTGACGCCAGTACTAGTTTTCCCAGTTTGTTCCCACTTCGCCAAGGTAAGGAATAGGACTTCCAAATCCACCCCCCCCAGTTTAATGGCCTCCCTTCTCCCCTGTTAGCCCTGACCCTTAAATCCTTGCTGATGTGTTTAGCTATTTTTTGTTTTATGACTTACACATCATCCATAGCAGAAGTAAAAGTTATGCGGCAGGGTACCCCGGCGTGTGCCTGTGTAAGTATTTATGTGCAAATTTCAGGGTGAAATACAGGAACCCCCATGCCCCGCCCAGATCATGCCCATACCCCACCCCGTTATTGGAAACTTTAAATTTATGCGCACAGCGGCAAGTGCGCATGTACTCGGGCGGCTTTTAGAATCTGCTCGGCGCATGCCGGCCTGACTCGTGCGAGTATCTCCTGGTTTTGTTGCATACTGGGCTTTTAAAATTCACCTTTAGGTATCATTCCTATAGGTACAAAATAGAAGAAAACATTTAGTAAATAGGTCCAAAGTTTGCTTTATTATGATGGTACAAGTTTAAAGGCTTCTAAAACCTCCTTCTAAAACTGATAAATCCCAGTGATCAAACGGTACAGAAAGTTTAAACCTGGCCCGAGTTATACAGATTGGGCTGAAAGTCTGCTTTTAATCAAGCTTTTTATTAGTTAGAGGATCTGGTCTTGCATGTTTCTCCTCAGCACTTCTTATCTCATCGACCACAAGGCCTTTCACCACATCTCACTGCAATCAAACCCAAATCTGCATCTCATTACCATTCAGAGTGCCAGCCTGAGAGGAGTCACCATATGCCTTCCATCAAGGATGAAAAATTAGTGAAGAAATTTGTATGGTTATAGGGTAAGTCCTGCAGCTGCATGAAAGAACAAGTCAAGATGCCAACCAGAATGGGCTGCCTCTTCTAACACACTACACAGACAAGACTCTGGTCTTCCTAAACCATAGCCAGACTTGTGGGAATGATGTCTCTCTCTCATTCTTTCTCTCTCATGCATTTGACCACAATCTCTAAGCCTTTTCGTCTCTCCATCAGAGTCCAGTACCCCAAACCCATCATATAGTATTTCATTGTAAATTCAAAGGCCAAGGAACTTAAAATCCTTGTAACCTCCCCATACTGCAATTTTTAAGGATATTAATCCATCTCTCTCAGACAGGGATGCAAAATGACTCCAGATCATTAGCATGTGTTTCTTGTTTCGCTTTCTTTTAAAATTCCCTTTATATTACACGATGAGGTCTCTAGTCCAGTATTTCTTTTTGAGCAGTAAAGCTGGAGTCCCTGGGTTTGCTTTTTCCTCTATTTACCTCCTGTTGCAAAGATCTTCGGCAGCTCACATACCCCTCGCTCTGACTGCTTTTCTTGTATAAGGACACTGTAATCTTGTCCCTTACCTTCGCACAATTTAAATATTGTCATTTATTTGTAAAAATAAATTTGACTTTATGTTTAAACAATTTTATTAAAGTTTATCAAAGTACATACATATATTTGTCTGGGAGCAGTTTGTTCTGCCGCCGCCCCCAGCAATACTGAAAGCAACCACAACAATAACAGAACAGAGTCATCATTTCCCTCCCCTCCAACCCTGCCCCCCCAATCTTCATTGATCCCTGTCCCCTATTCTTCTCTGAATATAGTGTCCAGTCCATCACAAAGCTCACTTGCTTCCCTTAATGTGAAAAAGATGCAATGTCTGGGAATATCCTTCCGGTCCTGAGGCGCTGTGTCCTCATGCATTAAGAATTCGGCTCCGAGCCCAATGAGGAAGTGATTGGATGTACGGTTCCCAAGTCTAGGAATCTCTTCCGCAACCGAGGAGGTCCTTTGGAGGAAAAAGACTCCATGTGCATCATTGTATATAAGAGGTTTCTCCACACCCAAAAGGAGGGTGGATCCACCTCTCGTCACTGCAATAAGACCACTCTTTTCCCAACCGCAGCATCCAAAGAGAGAAATTTGCACAGCTGTGATCCAATTGACAGCTTGTCTGTTTTTTTGGCATTTTGTTCAAAGAACATTTAGCCACCTGCCAATTTAAGTAAACAATAAAACATTAAAAACATAAACTTGCAAATATTTCCAAAAAATAGAGTTACATCTTATGCTATTTAGAACTTTTATTTATTTCAGACACCATTTTCTGGAGCCTTTGGAAAAAATGGTAATTCCATCCATCCACACCAATCTATATAACTGAAACTTTTCCTATGAAATATACTGAGTATGATGTCAAAGTGCTTTTTTTTCAAACTTTTGAGCAGTTAAAACACTGAAATGAAATGTATCTAGTGTTGTCTAGAAGGTAGTTATATCACCAATCAAAATATCAGTCTCCTTATCTTACAATGAAATAATCAGTGAAGAAATGGAGCTCACACCTCAGCCTCACTATACTAACAATATATATGCAATAGGTCCAATTTGGGCAGAACATCTGTGATCGCAGATGGTGCATACACAGGTTCCAGTCGCCAATGAGTTTGCTTTCCTGCATTGGCTCCTCTCTTTAGCAGCATCAATGTGCTGGTATTCATTCATTGCTCATTATGCTATTGGTCCACACTCTTTGCCAGAGCATATAGTTGGAAGTGGTTACTTCCCAAGTAATCAGATCACTTGAGTATGCTTAGAGGACAGTCTTCCACTTCCAGTGATGGTATGGACCTTAAAGGAAGGAGGGTCATAAGATCTCCACGACTCCTCAGGAAAAAAAAATTTCCTACCCTAATCCTGCTTTTTAATGTAACGCAGGTGGAAAACAAAGACCGGAAGGGAGGTAGCTATTTCATGACAGGCTGTAAACAAAAAAACAGCTCATAGCAGACTAGTGAAGAAAGCTAAAGAAGTGAAAACGGCAATGCCTGATAGCAGGGATAAGAGTCTCACTAATATGTCAGAGGAAGTGCTGTAACAAAGTTCAAACAGCATAACTCTGGCCGCTGGATGAAAGATAAGCAGTGATGGAAGAGATAAAAGGTGGGCTAGAGAGCCACACTAAAAGGCTAGTCCATGCTGAGCAGCGCATATCGGAGCAAGATGACAGGATGGTGGATGCGGGGCACCAAATCACTGAGCTCCAAAATCAAAATGCTGATTTGCTTGCCCGAGTCAAAGACCAAGAAAGCAGGACCCGGAGAAATAACTTAAAAATAGTGGAGTTGCCAGAAGCGATGAAAGAGGAGGAGCTATAACAATTTGTTGAAAAATGGCTCCCCGAGCGTTTGAACCTGGCCAACTCCATAGATGGTCTGCGATGTGGGAGAGCGCACTGCATGGGACCAATGAGAGAGAGAGAGATTCTAAACCATTACCAGTGTTGGCTTGTATTCTAAATTGCTCTCATAAAACTCAAATCCTCCGGGCATACAAACAGCAGGGGCAATTAGAATATGTGGGCAACAAGATCCTTTTATTCAATGACTTCTCTATACACATAGCTGCTCAATGAAGAGAAATGGCGCCCTCGTGTACTGAGTTGAATCGCAGAGGTATCTGCTTCTCTCTTCTCTTTCCTGTGAGGTTAAGAGCACAATATAAAAATAAAGTATTGTTCTTCCCACTAAAGTGGAGGCAGTGGCTTTTGGGGCCTCGCTGGATGATCCGGCAGCAGCTGTGTAACAGTGAGTGGAATGCGTGCAAAAAATAATCAGTGGAAGGAAGTCTGCAATTTCGTTGTTTTTCTTTCGACCATTTCTGAGGCATGGCTGCAAGTACAAAATGGCCCGTATTCTTCCATTCAGGACTATGAAAGAGGCAACCTGTCATTTGAAGGTGGTTCCCCTCTGGGGCAGCAATTAGAAAGAAAAAAAAATCAATTCAAGTGAGAACAGAGCTGTTATTACAACGTATGCTGCCAATTTGGCTCTTTAGCAAGGAGGAACATGCTGCAGCCATGAGCTACTTAATTTTAAAGGTTTAACCTATGAGGGTCTATGCTTGAGTTACTTTCAGATTTGAGTTTCTGAGAGATAGTCTTTACTTTCTTGGTCTTTAAGCAATGTTTGTTAGGTGCTACTCTCTTATTTTTGTTTAAAGTGAATATAACCAAAAATACTGAACCAAGTATAGTCAGAAATGGAAAATGATAGAAGGGAAAAACACTAGCAAAAGAAAGAGAAACAAATGTGGGTAAGAAAAATCTTTTATAGGTAAATATGTGATAGGGGAGTTTTTTCTATGGGTACAACCCTGTAGAAGGCAGAATAGAATGGGGGTAGTGAATGTGATCCCTTGGAGCGCGTGTGTGAGAGTGGGTGATGAGAGGGATAGTATGTGTAAGAATGAATGTGGTATCAAGCGGAATTGTCTGTGAAGAATCAGATATATTGGGCTTAATGTTGATTCTCATGCTTTGGGATAATAATTGGGTGGCAAATATTATAATGGTACTGCAAATGGGGGACTGGAGGTCTGGCTGGGGGACCTCTGGATGTCCTTGATGTGATCCTGCCCACGATAGACACGGGCAGTCCCCTAACTCCTTGAACGCGGCAGTCCAATGCCATCCTCTGTGGCAGTCTGATGCCGTCCTCCGCAGCTGGCTCCTGCTCTGTGCGGCAGCACTGAGCCTCCTGATGCTTTCCTTCCTTGCGGCTGGAGCCGCTGTCGGGGGTCCTTGAATGGCAGGGAAGCTGTCTCTGCCGGTGCCTGCCTCTTCATCCATTTTTGCAGCAGGGAGCCACTTCTCCTCCTGGTCTCCCACATGGCAGGAATGCCGCCGTTGCAGTCTTCTCTTCCTGGCTTCACCATAGGCACGGGCATGTTCCTCATCTTGATATTTAAAGGGCCAGTGGCGGAAAAAGCCCACGGCCCCAACGGATGACATCATTAACCTGCTTCCTGGATCAGCCCTATAAAAGGGCCTTTGGATCCAGTCTTCATAGCGTCTGTGGTCTTCTGTGGATCCAGGTCTTTCGAGGTCTTCCTGTGCCTTGATGGATCTTTATTCCGTGTTCTTCATGTTCCTGATTTCGTCTCCTTGATATTCCTGGTCTCATCCCTCGTTGAAGCTCCCTCATCATCTGTCTTCTGTTCCTGATGTTCCAGATGTTCCGTGTCCAGATGTCCTGTGTCCTGAGGTGCCATGTTCTGTATTCCTGATGTCTGATGTTCCTCCTGACTCCGTCCGTCTCTTCTTCAACTTTTCGTCCAGTTTCCTGGTCCCTCGTCTGTCCACCTCTTGGCGTGCCATGTTGTGGTCCATGACCAGCCCCAGGGAGGCTGTGTAGGGCACTTCGTGGTACAAGACTTTCTTCTCGTCTGCAGCGCAAGCCTCCGGGAGAGTTCTGTTTTTAATGTCTTGCTTCTGAGTATCCTGAGTCTTGAATCTTGTCCCAGTCTTCGGAGTCCCCTTGTGCCTGCTTCCGTCCATGCCTAAGACTGCCAGAACCTGCTCCACTTCTGCGTGGTCCATGACCAGCCACAGGCGATTGTGTAGGGCGCGCCCCTGTCCGGGCCTCTACTGAATCTTCGTCATGTTCCAGTCTCAAGTTCCACTTCTTCGCCTGGAGTCTGCTTTGCATACAGTGTGGTCCGCAACCAGCCATGGGCGGCTGTGTAGGGCGCGCTGTGATGCAGTTCTCACCCAGTACTTTCTTCTGACTCCTGAATCCTTGCCTGAAACTTCTGAGCAACCTGAATCCTTGACCGACTGAGTATCCTGAATCCTTGTCCAAGTCTTCTGAGTAACCTGTATCCTTGCATCCGAGTCTCCTGAGTATCCTGAGTCCTTGTCCAAGTATCCGTCTTCATCTGAGTCTTCTATCCAAGTCTTTGTCCGCATCTCCTGACTATCCAAGTCTTCATCTGAATTCTCTGAGTATCCTGAATCTTCATCTGAGTCTTCATGTTCCTGCCCTCAGCCTCTGTCTGGCCTCACGCAGTTGTTGTTCCCAAGCGGTGGGTCCGTAAGGGCTATTGAGTGGCCAGAGGGCTACTCTCGAGACCAGCATTGCGTTGCTGGGTCTCATTGGTGTGTGTAGGTCCAGTGGAGGACTGAGCCTGCCTTGTTCCTATTCCAGTTAATCTTCGCCTTGTCTTCAGTCCAGCCTTGCTTCTGCTCCACCCATGCTTGTACCTGCTCACCTCTCACGGTGTGCTTGGGGCTCCTCCCCGAGCCACGCTGTGACCCAAGGGCTCACATCCTACCTTAGATGGGACTGCTCCTCCGCGCTCCTAACAGGGCCTGAGGGCGCGCTCTGCAACAGTCCTGCTATAAAGTTGGTGCTCAATTGAGCATGGTTTTTGGTGCTGTACTATTGAAGGAGCGACACAGGGAAGGTTAAAATAACAATGTTAAATGTGGAAGGGATCCATTCATCTTTGAAGTGTACAAACTTGTTAGCAACATTTAAAAGGTTGAAAACCCAGATAGTCTTTTTACAGAACATTTAATAGAAATAAACATGCAAAATTAAAATGTTATTGGGTTGGGCAGAGCATTTATTCTTCAAATAATAGCCGTCAATGAGGAGTAGCCATATTAATCCACACAATTATCCTTTCAGTTTGATTGTCATCGTCAGGATGAAGAAGGTAGGTATGTGATTGTACTAGGTATAATGTATAGTCAAAAAATAGCTTTATGTAATATATACACCCCGAACACTTAGTCACATGGTTTCTTTGTAGCCCTGATGGCTCAGCTCTTAAGCTTTCCAGACTATAAGATAGTGCTTGGTGGCTATCTGAATGTGGTGGCAGATAGGGCTATAGACTATAATCCCACAAAAGATATCAGGAGGGGGGATGAAGGTCAAGGGGTGAACTTTCTCTGTAAAGAGGCAGGGCTGCTAGATATTTGGAGGACCCTTCACCCTGGTGAACATGATTATTTTATTTATTTATTTATTTATGTGTTTTTATATACCGAAATTCAGTTGGGGTACCATCATCTCAGTTTACAACATATACAATATACAACATGTACAGTTTACAGGGCATTTTGCTCACTTTAAGTGGTTATAGTTTACAATGAGTATCATTGATGGCACTTTAAGTGGTTACAATTTACAATGAGTACAATTGACAGCACATTTTGCATATAGTAATTAATATGATTGTATCAGGAATCTAATTGGCAATTAGATAAAGTTGGTGAGATTAGGAGTGAAAAAGGAGTGAATGAGCGAAGAGAGGAATTTAGTTAAAGGCTTGTTTGAAGAGCCAAGTTTTCAATAGTTTTTTAAACATGTTCGTGTTGGGTTCCATATGTAAGTTGGCGGGCATAGCGTTCCATATGGAGGGTCCTGCAATCGATAGTGCCCTAGCTTTCGTTGAGGCGAGGTGTGCGAATTTGGGAACAGGGGTGTGAATGGTCCCCTTGTAGGCTGATCTGATGGGTCTGTTAGAGGTGAGGAAATAGAGGGAGTCATTCATCCAAAGAAAGTCCTGGGTGTATAGGGTTTTGTGGATGATAGTAAGACTTTTGTAGAGAATCCTGTATGTAATGGGGAGCCAATGGAGGTCTCTCAGTATGGGAGTAATATGGTCCTGATAGACTGTTCACAGCGGGGCAGCAGATAGCTCTTCAACATCGCGCAACACATGAATAATATCCGACTCCCTGAAGAAGGAGGTTTCTCCGAAACACCGAGTGTCAGACATTGTCGTATACCTTCACCTAGCCGGTCTTCCATCTGGTGCATGGACTTTACTTGTGGGCTACTACCAGTAAAAATTGAACTGGAAGGTTTGCAATACATTGTACAAGAAAAGTATACTCCCATTTATCTCTGGACAAGGGAGCAATTGCAAAATATCTCTCAGTGACCAATGAATAAAAAGGCCCCTGCTGAGTGCTGAAAGCTTTTTGAGCCTGTAGCCTCCAGAGCACTGTGTATGAGGTCACTTTGAGAAATAATACATATTCCTTAACCCACTATATATACATACAGGATTTTTGTTTTTGTGTTCCCAAAGTGGATGCAACCCTGGTGTAGGAGGAGCGTAAAGCCATGATGTGTGGCTATATTATAACATATGTAGCTAACAGTGCTGTATAAAAACCCAAGCGCACATATTCTAATAAATGGTAATTTCATTTATAATGCGGAGTTAGACAGGG
Organism: Rhinatrema bivittatum; assembly: GCF_901001135.1. NCBI lineage: Eukaryota > Metazoa > Chordata > Amphibia > Gymnophiona > Rhinatrematidae > Rhinatrema > Rhinatrema bivittatum. The sequence goes on along the minus strand of NC_042618.1, from coordinate 316,840,607 downwards.
CTGTCCCCTTTCCTCTCTTTTATTCATCTTGGCAATTAAACCACTGCCTATTAAGCAGAGAGAGGAAAAAGATTTTCAAGGCATCTCAGTTGGCGGGCACCTGATAAAAATAGCTTTATTTGCTGATGATATGCTTCAATTGTTGTGAACCTGCCCACAAGGAGCCCTGGCAGGTCCCTTACCTCCCGCGGCCAATCGGGTTCCTTCGCGGCAGGTGTGCCACCATCGCCGGTCTTCTCCCCGGCTGCCTCTGGCCCTGCGAGGCGGGGTCAAGCCCAGGGAGCTCTCCCTCACGGCCGGGACAGCCGCTGCCGCTCCTGTGCCTCCCAATGCAGCTAGGTCTGTCCTTGGGGTCCTCAGGATGACAGGGAGCCGTCCTCACCGATGCCGGGGTCTTCAGCCGGCAGGGAGCCGTCCCTGCTGGTGCCTGCTGCTGCCTGGGTCTTTGCCCGGCAGGGAAGCCTGCAGCTTCCTGCTCTTCCTGCTCTTCCTGCAGCCTGCCTTCTCTCCACCTTCATGGCAGGGCTGCCCGCTGCCTGCCTTGCTTCTCCTTGGGCCTTCCACGTGGCTGGGGATGCTACCAGCCTGTCCTCTCTTCTCCCAGCTCTCCTTAGGCACGGGCGCGTGCCCCTCTCCTGCTCTTCAAGGGCCAGCCAGGTGAGGCCCCCTGCTGGCTCCTCCCTGGGCATTGTCCTCTTCATCCCTACAAAAGGGCTCAGCGTCCATTCCAGCTTTGCTTTCGCAAGGAGTTAGATGCTCATGGGATCTTCCTGTCCTTCGCTCGAGAAGTTGTTCCTGTTCCAGCTCTTCTTCAAGGTCCTGTGTTTCCTGTTCTTCATTGGAGCTCCTCATCTTGTCCAGTTGTCCATGTTCCAGTCCAGATGTCCACCTGCTGTTCCTGATACCCATGGTCAGTCTTGTTGTCTGTCTTCCAGTTCCTGCAATCCGTGATCCAGTCCAGATGTTTGTCTCCTGTTCCTGATGTCCGTGATATGTTCTTCTCGTTCCTGAAGTCTGTGTTCCAGTCCAGATGTCCTGAACCCCAGGTTCATCGTTGTCACCCTTCTTGGCATGCCACATCGTGGTCCGCGACCAGCCCCATGGGTGGGCTGTGTAGGGCGCCTCGTGGTGCAATGCCTTCCTCACTTCTGCAGCACAAGCCTCTGGGAGACTTCCGCTTGTATCATTGTCCCTGGTCTACAGAGTCCCTTGTGCTTGCTCTGACCATGCCAAAGACACTGCTAGTACCTGTGCCATCCCAGCGTGGTCCATAACCAGCCACTGGTGGCTGTGTAGGGCACGCCCCGGTGCAGGCCTCTACAGCTTCTGAGACATGTTCCTCTTCTTCTCACCACATCTCGCTTAGAGGCTCTTCAAGTCTAGCATGGTCCGTGACCAGCCCCACGGGTGGGCTGTGTAGGGCGCGCTGCATCGTAGTTTCAAACCAGTACTTTACTTGACTCTCCTGAATACCTTGAACTTTGCTTGACGCTCCTGAATACCTTGAACCTATCTTGAGTCTTCTGAGTACCTTGTTCCTGAGTCTTCATCTGTGCATCCAAGTACCTTATTCCTGAGTCTTCATCTGAATCTCTATGTTCCGTTCTTCATTGCCCTGGCCTCCATCCGGCCTGCTGCTTCTTGCCATTACCCAGTGCCAGGTCCGAAAGGGCTTGGAACAGTCAGAGGACTGTTCATATGACCATCATTGTGTTGCTGGTCTTCCCAAAGCGTGCAGGTCCAGAGGAGGGTCAGTATCTTCAGCCATCCTTGTCTCCGGTCCAGCCTCGCTCCTGTCCAGCCCATGCTCGAGCATGCCTCGCCTGCTGCGGCACCTCTTCAGAGTTCCTCTGGGGTCGAGTCTTGGTCCAAGAACACACAAAACCCTGGAAAGTGGAACCGCTCTCCTAGCGCTTCCTAACCTCAATTTGTTGCTAGGCCAAGGCAAAGCCTTCCCAAGATGGTATACTATATTTATTTTCATAATTTCAGCAAGTAGCAGGCTTAAAAATAAATTTTACAAAATTGGAAGCTTTGGCCTTTGATCCAAATCTGGGGCATTTCCTTTTGCTTAGGCGACTAACAAGATAAAGTACTTGGGAGTTTGGGTTCCTCAAGGTTTAAATACATTGTATGAGCTTAATATTGTGGACATTACAGCAGCGATTAGAACACAGTTGCAAGCTTGGAAATCTCTTCCTTTCTCTCTGCTAGGGAGATGTGCACTCCTGAACATGGTGATCATACCTAAACTTCTATATAAATTACTGATAATCCCATGCTGGCTTACTTGGAATGACTTACGGGCCGATACAGTAAAATTCGCGGGAGAGCCGGTGCTCCGAGGCGAGCACCTGCTCTCCCAACGCGCGCCCAGGCCACTCTCCTGGGCACGCGATCGAGTATGCAAATGAGGGCCTGCAGTAAAAGGAGGTGATAAGGACACTAGCGCGTCCCTAGCACCTCCTTTTTGACAGGAGCGGCGGTTGTCAGCGGGTTTGACAGCCGACGCTCAATTTTACCGGCGTCGGTTCTCAAACCCACTGACAGCCTCGGGTTTGGAAAATGGACGCCGGCATAATTGATCATCCGTCTTCCGACCCGTGGGCCGCCGCCTAATTTAACATTTTTTAATTTTAAATTTTTTTTAAATTTTGGGGCCTCCGACTTAATATCGCTATGATATTAAGTCGGAGGGTGTACAGAAAAGCAATTTTTTCAGCTTTTCTGTACACTTTCCCGGTGCCGGCAGAAATTAACACCAGCCTTTGGGCAGGCGTTAATTTCTGAAAGTAAAATGTGCGGCTTGGCTGCACATTTTACTTTCTGTACCGTGCAGAAATAACTAATAGGGCCATCAACATGCATTTGCATGTTGCGGGCACTATTAGTTTCGGGGGGGGGGGGAGGTTGGCTGCGCATTTTCGATGCGCTATTACCCCTTACTGAATAAGGAGTAAAATAGCGTGGGCTAACAGTGCGCTCCGCACTGCGTATCGGCCTGAAAGTGAGGCTAAAATCCTCTTTTAATGCTTTTATTTGTCAGGGGAAGTCTGCTAGGATCAGCTTGGATAGATTAATGTGTGGTATTGGGAGGGGGAGTTGGAATTTCACAGAACTCAGGTATTATAACTTTGCGTGCCTGATGTGTTTTATTGGAGAATGGATCACAGATAAATATGCTTTTGTGAAAGGGGCCTGCTCCATAGCATGATTTCCCTATGGTCACCACTGTATTTAGTACACAAGAAAGATACACATCTAAAAATATTTTTGGTAAAAATGTGATAATGCAACCGTGTGTGTTAGCATGGCAATGGCTATGTAAACATCTGGGAATAATACTGCATCTTTAGTGCTGCCCTTAGTTGGAAATAAAGATTTTGTTACCAGTATGGAATACAGCAATATCTTTCAACAATGGAGCATGTGTGGCATAAAGCACATTGTGGATGTCTAATAGGAAAGCAAACTATGTTGCCTTACTTTTGATTCTGTACAGCGAACATATCATGTGCCAAAGTTACAGCTTTTCTGCATAACTTCAGGTCCAACAATATTTGTTCTCTTTGAAGTGGTCTGAGCAAGACTTGAAAAAGGAATATTCTTTTATGCAAGAAATCCAAACCATATCAGTCTAAAGAAATTCTGCTTCAAGCTAGCATAAAATGTACAAGCAATGCCCACAAGCTCATCTGTTAACCTCTCTTTGCAGCTACTGGACTAGAGAACTGAAATTGGACTTGAATCCAGGGCAATTTAACAAATATTTCCACAACTTGTTCTTAAATATTAAATAATCTGGCTTAAGAGAAATGCAGTATAAGTAGCTTCACCTTGCCTAAATTGATGAAGTGAAATGCTCAATATGCAGCTGTCAACAGCCCTGTTATGTCTAAAATGCCAAGCTGAGAAAGGAACATTTCACACCGATTTCTGAATTTGGGGCAAAGTCATGTACAATGCATGCCTGCATAGGTGTTTCTCTTCTTAGAACAGGGGAAATTATAATATTAGTCGATAACTGGGCTTGCAAAAGCCTATCTAGGAAGTGAGAAATTCTTGCATACAGCTTTGGCGTGGCTCGCAAGTGCATACTCTCTGAATAGGAGATGTGAAGCCAGATATAAATCAATGGAAAACAAGTATGTCAACAGTTATGCAATTGAAATAGCTGGATATTAAAGCAATGAAATGTAAAGTTGTTAAGCTGTATGCGGAAGCATAGAAATCCTTTTGCGAGCAATTGTATGTGGAGGAGTGCAACCACATTTTTGCTCTAGGATACTCTGCAAATTGGGGGTCAGTTTTAGACCCAGAAGAGCCACCCATGCGAAATGGGATAGAGATACAGGGGCAGATTTTCAAACATGGTTTTTAAAAAAAAGTTTTTCAAAAAAGTTTAAAAAAAAAAGACATATTAGACCATGTTTGAAAAAAGTTATATTAGACCATGTTTTGCTATTAATTTTTGCCATCATTGTCATTATGTACTGTCATTCATTTATCATTATTTATTTTTTATTATGCTCTTCATTTCATATGATTTTATTTTGTATGTTTGGTGTATATGTTTTTATTTGTATTTATATGTTTTTATATAAGATTATATTTGTTTTGTTCTGTTAGCCCCTGAAGCAGCTCAATGAGCGAAACTCGGCCTGAGTCGGGCTTTTTCTGATGTTATGTGTTGAATAAAGAACTTCTGGTGTTCACTGATCCTCTTTCTTCTTTGGTCGCTACTGCAATATTGGATCAGTTTCCGGCTTCTTTTTTTGGACCTTCACATATATACTAGATACCCAACCCAGCAAAACTAGTATAACTATATTTACTATCCACATTCCTCCATGAGTCATCTATATCGCCTTCTCCCCTGTGGATACTCTTGCCTCCCATGATGAGATTTGTGCAAATAACAAATGCAGAATACACACCAAAGAATTTGTGCATATCCAAGGTGAGCTGTAAAGCACAAGAGCAAAGTAATTAAATTTAGAAATCGTCCTAATCTCAAAGAGTTTGCTTTAATCTTTAAAATGCTAACTACTCGTTTTTCTTGTACTTTTATCATTTTTAGATTATCTTCAACTGTTGACCAAGAGTGGTTTGCAATTTCAGTGAGCATTATTAAGATTTTTTCCATTCACGTTTAATGCCTTTGGTGTGTTGCTTATGGAGGAGGGCACATCAGACAGATAGGAAAACCTCAGGATTCAGAGAAATTGGTCAGCTAGAGCTGTTGGGCTATCCTCTTCTGTCTCCGTCAAACAGCCTGCCTGTGCCTCCTCCTAGGGTGCATGCACGCATCTGGCTCCATTGTAAATAGACCCTGTGGCGGGAAGATCAGGATGGCACCTCCTGATGATGTCACACGGTGGGGGTATTTAAACCTCCACCACACTCTCATGGACACCTTCACAACAAGTCCCTTGCTGTGCCTATAACCTACCCATCTAGCCAAGCCTTATCCTGCCTGCTCATGCAGCCCAGCCTTTTTCTACTTTGCCCTCTCCAGCGCTTGCTCGATCTTGTTGTCTTGTTCTGTCTGCTTGGCTTGACCTTGTTCTCTGAGTCTTGTCTCCTCTTCTCCATCTTGTCTTGTCCTGCTCTTCTGTGTCTTGCCTTGCCTTGTCTTGCTCATCTGGTCTCGTCTGTCTTGGTCTGATTCTCCAGTTCTAACTCCTGCCTTGCTCCTTGTCCACACTTGTCTGCCTCCTGGACCGAATATAGCCTTGAACCTTGACTATGTTCTGCCTCCTGCCAGCCCCTTTCCCTTGTATGCTTTTAAGCCTCTTGCTGTGATGGTGCTACAAAGAATAGACAGGACACAGATTTAGGTGTTCCAAATCAAAGTTTACTGTGATTATTAAATAGTTAAATGTTTCTGAATTTGTTCCAAATTACATCCATATTCAAACTGGTTTCTGTATAGTCTGGATTTCTTCTCTCTATGTGTCCCTGGTATAGGTTCCTGGGATAAATCTTACCCCTCCTGATTTGAATGGGTAAGGGTCCCAGTGGGGGCAGGGAAATTCTAGGAGTGAGGGAAATCCCCTGAGTCCTGAAAAAGAATACCTGAGGTCAATGAGAATCCAAATTTTCCAAACCCCAGCCTGTGTCCTGTGTCCTAAAAGGTGGAGATCCTCAGTGATGGGTCTCCAAAGATCTTGTCTCTTCTTTCGGGCAATTCTGATGGACCTCTCTTGGGGAAAGGTATGATGCTGGAATAAGCCAGGTTGTTAAACCCAGCTTCAGTGTGAGGAAGGATGGTAAAAACTTCCTCACAAACCAAAAAGGTTTGTGAGGAAGCTTTCCTATGAGGCGATGATTTTCCATTGATCCTTCTTTGACAGTGAAAGGGGTACAGCAGATTGTCTTTTCCCTGGCCACCTCATCCAGAGATATCCTTACTCCAGTAGAGTCAGGTTCTCACCTCTGGTAAAAGTCCAAAAATCTCCAAAATTCTAACAAAAGTCTCTTTACCAAAAACTGGAGACAGATCCTCACAAGCCAGGGATGCAGTGAAAGTTATTTTCTCCTAAAAACACCAAGTTAGGCCAGTAGGCCCTAAACTAAAATCCATACCTAATTGACCGTGCTACCCTCTGTCCATACCAAAAAATCCATACCAAAAAATCTCAAAAAATCCATACCAAACTGACCGTGCTACCCTCTGTCCTAGCCTCTCCTTATTAACTGGGAACTAACCCCCTCAGCAATCCTCTGGGGGAGGTACTGTTGGGAATGGCTTGTTCCTCTATAGCTTGCTAACCCAAATTCTGGAATCTAGGGCCATCTAGGGGGTCTCTACATACATAGCATACAAAATAAAATACATTATAAAACAAATTAAAAGTTCTTCTTTCTCCTCCTTTCTTCTGGCTCTCTGCCTAGGATTGTGCTGAGGCTTGAGGGTGGATCTCTTGGGCACCCAGAAGAGAAGCCTAACTGGGGTTCAGGAGGTTCTCAAGGGAGAATTTGGAGACCAAGAACAGAAGTAAAGAGTGTTGAAAGAGGAGGTAGTCCCTTACTGCTTGATTTCACTGAAGAGTTGCCTTAAGTATCTATAAAAGTGGATGAACTGGTTTAATTTTTTTTATATATTTCATTACATTTATTTCCTGCCCAACACTTCCCTGCTCTAAGCAGGTTACAACATTGGTTGGACCTCCAGATTTGTGGATCCATTACAGAGCTGCTCTCTTAGAAGGAATCAGCAGAAGCCCAGCTGTAACTGTTCAGAAGATTATTATAGTTTCCTTGTTCTACTGCGTAAAGAGATCTGTAATTCCTAATTCAGGTGATGCTTCAGGGAAATACATAGGAGTCTCCAGATTTCAGTAACTGTAGTCTATTACCAATTTTGGATTTTATTTTCTGTATGGCTTGCCAAGTTATTCATCTGCACCTTGAACAAGCATAAACAATTTTGAGGCTGATATTCAAAATCCATTTAGATGGATAACTGAGAAGTTATCTATCTAAATGGCTTAGCTGCAATATTAAATGGCTTATTCATCTAAATTGTAGCCGGATAACCAATTATCCAGCTAAAAGTTAGCCAGATAAGTCAGGGATGTTCATGGGGCGTAAGGTAAGTATTCCGGGGAGGAGCATAGTTAGCTGGCTAACTCCAATATACGGAGATAGCTGGTTAACCTATCCAGCTAACTCTGGCCATGCCGTAGGGCTGGTCTAAAGTTAGCCGGATATACATATTCGGCTAACTTTAACATAGGCGGGTATACTCAGCAGCACTGCTACGCCACTAAATATCCTGATTAAGTTAGCCATATTATCCGGCTAACTTACCTAGCCGCACAGTGACTGAATATTTAACCCTCTATTTTTTGGAACAACATAGCACAGAGTGAGCAGTGATTTCTTTTTATCCCAGTGAGGTGCATCTGCCCTAACACTGTGTTCTTGAAGCTTTTGCTTATGCCCACTGAAGAGCCCCTTGGCTAGCAGCAATTTAGCTGATGCCTTGCAGCGCCTAAATGTGCCCCTTTGTTCTTGCAAAGGTGGAACAAGGGTTACATATTCATATGTGTGGACTAGGTGAGCTTGCTCCTAAATGTTTGAAAGACCTGTGGTGACAGGGAATAAAACCGTGTCATTGCTTGTGAAGGAACAGGCGTTGAGAGAAAATAAACACACATTTTTTTTGCTGTAACTGCCCAACTGTGCATTGTTTCCAGGAATCTGACAGTGATCCAGGAGAAGGCGGAAGAGGTGTCCTCTCACAACGGTAAAACACATTTTATTTGTGTTAATTGGTGGTCTGAAAATTGCCCTCCCTCAATGTGACTAACAGTCTGTGGGCCATTCCACAATATGAACACTTTTATCCATAATGAGAAGAGAAGCATTTCCAGGGGCATAGGAAGGAAAAGTGTGTGCATCGATTGCATTTTCAAATCTTTGCACACACTTTTCCAGCAAAAATCTTTTCACAGAAAAAAGCAGGTGCAAGTGACTGCGTGCACTTTGTACGCATGGCAAGTTTCAGAGTGAAAACAAGTGGGTGCTTTTGCTTTGAAAATTGATGAAAAGTCCATGGGTAAAAAGTCTGCACGATGATTTATGTCCCAATGTGGACAGTTTGAAAACTGCCCTCTATAAGAATCTCCCCCTAATGGCGATGTCTGACAAATCTCATTGTTCGATTCTGAGTGTTCTGCTGCATTATACAGCGGCACAGAATATCACATTCATCCTATTGTGTCATGCTGCAGTTTGCAGATGAACATCCTTTACCTTAGCTGGCTTAGCGATGTGGCCTAGGTATGCATACCTAAATGCATATTTTAATTTTTAATTACTGGGAGAACAATTGGCTGACAGCGGAACCACCACAACCAAATAGGTTGAAAAAGTTTGTGATGAGGCGTTTTCCAAGATTCCAGCTAGAAGACCAGTTGATTGGAAGCTTGGCTATGATTGTGTGTATTTTCCACCTCTGAGCGCAGATCCATAGCTTATCAGTGCATTGGAAGAATAACATCAAGATTTCTCCATTCAACCTGGCCTTTGGAACACAATTTTTTTTTTTTTAAATTAACCTTGAAAACAGAAGATAAGGCTTTTGCCTCAAATAAAGTCATATTTTACATAGAGGCCGACAAGCTAATTAAGATAATTCTTATGACACCTCGTCGTTAGATGAAGTCAAGGTTGGCTCGCTCTGTCTGCACGTGTAGCACTGATTAAAAAATAATTACTACCAAGGACAGAACAAGAAGTTAATTAAAAGAATGAGGAACAATGTTAATGAAACTAGTCAGACTGCATACAGTCAGTTGCTCCACAGCGGACCACAGCAGCAGCAGGCAAACACTTTGTTTAAAAGAAAGAAATTATTAATTTGGAACTTTCATCCAATACCAGAAAAATAAATAGGCCAAAGCACAAAAACTTGGCAAGAAATGTTGCTGAAGAAACAAGAGTATTGATAGCTTCCATTCATTACTTTCATGTGAAGCTGTCATCTTTTGGCCGAATTTGCTGTGCACATATAATATAGAATTTCATTGACTAAGAATAGTTCTGTCTTCCTTTATTTCATTTTGAATGAGCATTTGCAGGCTTTAGGAAATTATATGCAATATGTATCAATAGGCACGTGTCTAGTCCATGGGGGGAAAGCCTGATGACCCAGACTCAGCGCTGCAGTGTCAAAACCTAGGACCTGAGTTTGATTCCTGCCTCAGACTTTCATTTCTCAGTCTGGCCAGGGCTGTAAGTGTCACCAAAATAGTACCTCCATGGAGTTGGGGAGTAGGAGGAAAGCAGAGTACCACTATTATAGAAATGCTTTATGACTGACTTAGGAGCCTGTTTACTAAAGGTTTTCTGCTATTTCGTATCTATGGAAAAAATACTTAGTAAATAGGGCCCTAAAAGCATTAATGTCATTAACTCTTCAGAGGGCTGCTTCCTACATGGATAGTTTTGTTACCAGGAGAATAATGAAGGTCATATTATTCAGTGCAGGTCAGTGGTTCCAGCAATACGAAGGTCATGTATCTCCTACCAGAAAAGAGGCAAGGCACTCCAGAACTGTGAAGTGAGATTCCAAAGGAGTGCGTGTGGTCTGGGGAATCATCTTGGGGAGGGGGCACGGCTCCACAAGGATCATTTTGTCAAGGGGATGGGGGGGGGGGGGAGAGGGTGGAAGAGGGGATAGCTACTTGAAGGAAGGTGTTTAAGCTATTGGGGTTTAGGCAGTAGGGAGGTGTATTCCTTTGCAACGAAATAGGAAATAAAGACAATATTTCCTATTTCATTGCATTTTGGGGGGCTGGCAAAACGATAGGAAACCGACAAAATTTCATGTGGTTTTCTTATTTTTTTAGGGGGGAGAAAGGGCACATTAAAAAAAAACCCCAAACCCACCCCAACCCTTCAAATTCAATGAACTACAACCCCCACCCTCCTGACCCCCCCCAAAAACTTGCCGAAAGTCTCTGGTGGTCCAGCGGGGGTCCCGAAAGCAATCACCTCCTCTCGGGTCGTCGGCTGCCACTAATCAAAATGGTGCAGGTGGTCCTTTGCCCTTACCATGTGACAGGGGCTATCGTGCCATTGGCCGGCCTCTGTCACATAGTAGGAACAATGGACGGCAGGTGCCATCTTAAAAAATGGCGCGGGCCATCCATTGCTCCTACCATGTGACAGGGGCCGACCAATGGCAATGGTAGCCCCTGTCACATGGTAAGGGCAAAGAGCTATTGGCGCCATTTTGATTAGTAGCAACCAATAGCCCAAGAGGGGGAGATTGCTCCTGGAACCCCTGCTGGACTACCAGGTACTTTCGGCAAGTTTGTTTTTTTTTTGGGGGGGGGGGGCATGTATGTAGTTGAATTTGAAGGGTTGGGGTGGGGTGTTTTTTTTTGGGGTGGCAGCCGAAAAAAATCGGCCCGAACCGCGGGAAAACGAAATTTCCAGCAGCAGGCTGATAACGAAGGCTGTACCAAAAGGTTCGGCCAAATCACATCTCTTTTAGGCAGAAGGAAGGAGAGAATATGTTAAGTTCTGTGGACCCATTGGCGATGTAATAGCCTTACCTGAACTCAAAGTCCAATCCAATGTTGTGCTCTTGCTCGCGGGCTGTGCCGCGAGCAGACGCCTACCTCGTGGCTTGGAGGCCCCCATCGTGCTCCGCGCAGCAGGAGCTGCCCCCGGACCTCCAGTGTGGCAGGAGCCGCCGCCAATGTCGTTCTTCACGGCCTGGAATTGCAGCCATCTTCCTGCCTCCTCTTCTGTTGCCAGATGGCCGCCATCGGAATTCCTCACGGCAGGAGCCACCCTCAGCCTCTTCTTTGCGTCCTGGATGCCACCGCTCCAGCGTCGGGCCTGGTCATGGCCTGCTCCAGCTCCTGCTTTGCTCTGCAGCAGCATGCTGCTGTTCAGGGTCTTGCCCACTTCCTGCTTCTTAGGTGTGGGGCTGCCCCTCTCTTCTCCATTTAAATGGCCCGTGGCTGGATATGCCCCGGGCCTCACCTTTGGACTCCTCCCTGGGTGTTTCCTGCAGAGTCCTATACCAGGGTTCCTCCATCACTTCATCCTTGCCTTGGCAAGGGGCTAGTCCTCCTGTGGACTTCTTGCTTCCTGCTCACGCTTGACTTTTCCTTTCTTCGTTTTGGGATCCCTTGTCATTAAGTTCTTGGTCTCTGCTCTTGTTCCTGATGTTTCCAGATGTCCCTAATGTCCATCTGCCTGTATCCTGAGTCTGAATCCTTTTCCGACCTTCTGATGTTCTGTGTGTTTCCGAAGGTTCCCAAGGCTCCACGCTGTTCCATCCCTGCATAGTCCATGACCAGCCCGGCTGGGCTGTGTAGGGCACACAGTGATCCGTGTGGTCTGCGACCACCCCGGCTGGGGTGTGTAGGGCGCTCAGTGGGACTATTCCTTCCATTGGGGCCGATGATCCTCCTTGTCCTTCGTCAGTCCACTACCATGGTCCAGAGTTCCATGACATCCTTGCCTCACTCTTCCTCGCTGCCCTTCAGTGAGTGTCCTGGGAGTCCGATGGGATGTCTTGAGCCCTCGCCGTGGAGGTCTGACATTTTAACCTACCTCCAATGTCTTAGACTCTGGCTTCACCTAGCCTCCGGTGGAATGTGCTCAGTGGATAGCCTGAGGGCCGTCCTGGCCACTGAAGCCTCCTTTCCGGCTGAGTGAGTTAGCGTGCTATCCGGATTCCATTCCATCCTGAGATTTATTTGCCAGATTTTAGCATGCCTTGCCTTGCTTTGCCTTGCCATGCCTTGCCTTGCCTTGCCATGCATTGCCTTGTTCCAGTACCTGAGTCTTCATCATTGTCTTCGTCAATGCCTGAGTCTTTGTCCTCATCAACATCTGAGTCTTCATTTTCTTCAACCCTAGTGTCTTTGTCTTTATCAGCACCTGAGCCTGTCCAGTGCCCGTGGCCTTCGTCTACTTCTGCCTCCTGTCCGGCCTGCCGCCTCTGCCGTTACCCAGCAGGAGGTCCGACTGCTTATTATTTAGGTTTGTATGTAACCATGTGGTCTTCACACAAAATGTTGAGAGGCATTGACACAATTTGAGGACTAAGTATCAGACTCTCAGGTTTAAGAGTTCTGCAGTTGAGATCAATCCTATGGTGAAGTAGACCCAGGCTAAAGGTAGTGGGGTATGCTCTTTTTGAGTTAGACAGGGAAATCCCCTCCTTGGATTTCCCTTTTGTGAATCCTGTCCCTCTCTCTCTGCCTTTATTCTCATTGCTGGTAGCCAAGGTGCACCCCAGGTCACAATCCACACTAAGGTATAGGTCAAACAATTAACTTTTATTCCTGGAATTATTAGCCAAGCAACTATTTACAATATTATAGAGGGTAATCTAAAGTCACTATATAGATCAGAATTCACAGGCTTCTCGGCCAAGATACCATTCACAAAATCCAATAAACTGTGATCAACAAGTTAAGGTAGCATTTTCCAACAGTCTTCCCACTCTTTCACAATACTCCGCAGTTACCCTTTGATTATTACCACATAAATATTTTTTATTTATTTATTTATTTATTTCAAAGTTTTTATATACCGCACACTTGGGCATTTACATGTCCGTCTAGGCAGTTTATAATCTTTCGAGCATAATTAAAACAAACAACATAATAATTAAACAAAACAAGTTTTAGGCAAAATGACTTCATAGTGGTACCTAAAAGTGTTAGTTGTTATACTTGTAGGCATCATTAAACAGATACGTTTTTAATACTTTTTTGAATTCTTTACGGCTTGATGTCATTCGGATTGATTCAGGAATAGAATTCCACAGTGTTGGACCTATAATCGAAAAGGCTCTTTTCCTTGTTAGAGCTAGACTGGCTGTTTTGACCGGTGGAATCTCTAGTAGGCATTTATCCATGGCTCGGAGCTGTCTTGGAGGTTTATATATGTGTAACATAGAACAAATCCAGACAGAACTGGGATTGTAGAGTAAATTGTGAATGGTATTGAGGATTTTGCATCTGATATGGTGAGTTATGGGAAGCCAATGTAAATGTTCTTTTCGTGGTAAATTAAAGATCATTCTTGCAGTTGCATTTTTGATTAGTTGCAATGGATGTAATGTGGAAAGGGGTAAACCTATGTATAGTGCATTACAATAGTCTAGGTTTGATAATATTAAAGCTTGTGTGACTGTTCGGAAATTGGATGATAATAGTAACGGTTTCAGTTTTTTGAGCATATGTATTTTGAAAAAGGATTTTTTTACGGTTTCTGATATGTGTTTGGTTAGTGTTAGTTTTGAGTCAATAATTATACCTAGGTTTCTTGCATGATTCTTTATGGTTATGGATTGTCCGTCGAATGTGAAAGTATTTGGGGGTTGATGAGCAGAATCTGGTATGGTTGATAGATAAATTAATTCAGTTTTTGCTGCATTAAGTTTCAATCTGTTGTGGGATAACCAAGTTCTTATTGTTGTTAGGTAGATTTGTAGTAATGAAAATGTATTATTCCAAGAGTCAGTGAAAGGTAGGATGAATTGTATGTCGTCAGCGTATAATTTGAAATTTAAGTTTAAACCATCAAGAAGATGACACAGAGGTAGAAGATATATATTGAACAACAGCGCTGAAAGTGAGGAACCCTGTGGTACACCTGATTTAGTGGTGTACCACTCAGATTTTGAATTTCCAAGTGTTATCCTTTGTGGACGATTTGAGAGAAATGTGGTAAACCATTGTAATGCTGTCTTTGAGATGCCAATTTGTTGTAAGTTGGAAAGTAGTATGGTGTGATTTAAGGTATCAAAAGCAGCCGATATATCAATCAAAACAAGTATGTAGTTTGTGTTGGAGTCAAAGCCTCTTATGATTGTGTCAAGAGCTGATATAAGTAATGATTCTATGCTGTGTGCTTTTCTGAATCCATGTTGGTTACAGTGTAATATGTTGTTTTCTTCAATGTAAGTTGATATTTGGTGAAGAGCAACAGATTCAATTATCTTGGCTATTGATGTGAGTGTGGCAATTGGATGATAATTGGATAGGTCGAGGGGGTCTTGATTTTTCTTTTTAGGTATGGGTATAACAGATGTCTTTTTGATTGAGTCAGGGAATATTCCTTGCGATAATGATACATTTACTATTTCAGTTATAGACGGAGCAATGTGTTCTTTAATATCTTTTAGCAGTTGTCCTGAACAGGAGTTGAAAGGGCTTTTTGAAGGCTTTGATTTTGTAAGAATGTTTATGATTGTAGCGTCGTTTATATTTGTGAATTCTGAAAAGGTGCAATCAAGTTGAGGACTAGTAGGTTTTGGAATCAAATTCAGCAGAGATGTTTTCAGTTTTTTCAATAAAATGTTTTGCAATCTTGTTACATAATTCATCTGATGTGGATGTTGACGAAAGTTCTGGAATTGTCATAAGGTCTTTTACAATGGAGAATAAGATTTTTGGATTTCCATATGCATTTTTTAATTTAGATGTATAAAATGATTTTTTGGCATTTATTATGTCTTTTTTGTATTTCTGCAAGAGGGTGTAATATTCGTGTTTTCTTTCCGGGCGAGGATTTTTCCGCCATCTTCATTCTAAGTTGCATAATTTATGTTTTGTTATTTTAAGGGATTCTGTGTACCATGAGGATATTTTTTTATTAGTGGTTTTCATCAGTTTTAGAAGCGCTACAGTATCTAGACATTCTATTATACCGTTGTTCCAGTAAGTTAACATATCCGATATTTGTGTATGTGGATTTTGATAAATTTTTGGTAATAAAGTGTTTGTAAAAGTTTCAATGTTTAATTTTTTTCGTTGGAGTTTCAGGTATTCTTTTTCATCTTTTGCAGTGATGTTGTTTGTTGTCGGAAGTTTAACGTTTCCTACAGCTTTTATCAAAAAGTGATCTGACCATGGTACTGGGGAAATTTCTAATGTAAAGTTATGAACAGATTGATTAATACAAATTTGGTCTAAAGTGTTACCTAATTTGTGTGTTGGGGCATTTATGATAGTTGTGTAATTTAGGCCGGATAAGGCTTCTGTTAGGTTTACAATTGAGGGGTAGTTTTGTTGGTTATTGAAATGTAAATTGAAATCTCCAGCAAGGGTAGTATGTTCTAAATCACAGGGTAAGGTAATAATTGTTTCAAGAAATGTGGAGAGATTATTGTTGAGGATTCCGGGGGGGCTATAAATTAAACAGATGTTTAAGATGTTGGTCGTGATTAGTAGGATTTCTGTGATGGAGTCATTTTGAATGATGTTTTTTTTTGCAAGGAGATATAGAAGATTTTATTATTGCAAGTAAGCCTACTCCTTTTCTACTTAGTCTAGGTTGTGATATAGGTATATACCCATCTGGGCACATGCTGTTTAAAATAACTGTGTCATGGATGCGAAATTACATATTGATAAAGGTCACAATAAGTGAAACAATCCAATACTTTGTGCAAAGGATCCATTAGGAAGTGGGCAGTAAGAAGTTAAGAAGGGGATAAGGAATAGAGGAAAGATAAGCAAGATAAGATTAAAGGGTATCTGAGGGTCAAGGGAACAAGAGTTAGAGAAAAAGAGAGAAAAATGAGAGGATTAATAACAAACTAAACGATACTAGTGGAGAGAAATGAGCAGGGAAGTGTTGAGATATATATTTAAGATAAAATCAATAATAATATTCTCAATTCTTCTACAGGTTCTGATTACAACTATTGTAATAAAATGAACATTCCTACGATCAAAGGAAACGGGAGATATGGACCCTTGCGAAAAAGATGCCGCAACAACGCCACTTACTACCTATATCAACACTAGGTACATTACCAAATCAACTCACGATACTTTTCGCATCCATAACCATACTACTAATCAATGCTCAATCTATTAGAAAGAAAACCCCAATCATATATGATCTAATTACTTCCACATCTGCTGACATAATCTTAATAACAGAAACTTGGCTATACGAACATGACACAGTTATTTTAAACACCATGTGCCCAGATGGGTATATACCTCTTTTAAAATCTCCTGATTTATGCGAGAGAAGTGGCATTTGTGCACACTAGCATGTTCCCAGTAAAATTTGGCGCACATGGGCATGTAGAAAGGCATATGGGCGTACATTGGCACATATACGTCGGCCTGCATCCGGAGATGAATCCATTTTATAATGTACACGTGTATATGGCCACATGTTAAAAAAATAGCCTTTCTACGTGCCCATGTGTGCCAAATTTTACTGGGAGATTTCCCAGTTTTATCAATTCATTCCCAGTTCATCCAGTTAAGAGATAGGTCCTTCAAACCCCCTTAGTTTAATAGCCTTTACTCCCCCAAGTTAGCCCTGACCCACAGATCTGCTATTTTTCTTTATTTTTTGACTTACATGTCATCCATTGCAGAAGTAAAGTTACATGGCAGGGGGCCTTGCCATATACCGGGTCACATCTCTGATTCACCTCCGAAACACCCATGCCCCGCCCAGATCATGCCCATACCCTGCCCCTTTTTGAAAACGTTTGATATGTGTGACTGTGGGAAATACGTGTGTATCTCTGCAGCTTTTAAAATCCGCTCGGTGCACACAAGCCTGATATAGTCGCGCATCCCATAATTAATGTGCATGTCAGGCTTTTAAAATTCACCTTTCAGAAAGAAGTCATGCTGGTAAATAATTTATGGTATGAGCTGTTTTATTGAATTTTATTTTTAATATATCCATGTTGGTGTAATATCATCTATTTGTTTTATTAACTATTTATGAATGTCACTGCTGTAATCCACTCTGAATAAATTTGGGGTAGTGGAATTTACAAAATATGAAAGAAAGAAAGAAAGGAATGATAGGATTTCAAAGGGGAATGGGATAAATACTGTGGATCCATAAAATCTAGAGAATGTGAATGAAGAGAAGAGGCATGAGGGTGGCTTGCGGGAATGACGGCTACCAGGTGATTAATACCCTTATTCAATAAACATACACATGGTTAATGCAACTCCAACATTGCTCTATGCTTCAACGGCAAGAGGAAATGTGGGAAAAAGGATTTGCATTCACGAAAAAGTGTGGGAATAGCTTGCTTGTTGCGGCAGTTACTACCCCAAACCAATTAAGCCTGATACTTCACTTTGAATACATATCCAGCACAGCTCACTTACTCAACAGCAGGGGGAATGAAGAAAAGATGATTTATATTCAGACAACAACCAACAAGGACTAAATTGCACAGGCTGGGTAAACAAATAAGTGTGGGAGTAGCTTGCTTACTGCGGCGGTTACTACCCCTAACCAATTAGGCTTTATACTTCACTTTGATGCAGCTCCAGCACTGCTCTCTACATCAATGACGAGGGTGGAAGGAAATTAGAACCAAAAAGTTACCAAGAAGGACCCTGAACTCAGCAGTCAGAGTAACAGATAAGTATGAGAAAAATAAGTGTGAAAACTTGCTGGGCAGACTGGATGGGCCGTTTGGTCTTCTGCCATCATTTCTATGTTTCTATGTTACTGTAAACCAGCTGTTATATGGTGGTGTTCACATTAATGAAGGTGAAGAGAACTTGTCACTTTTATGTTATGAAAAAAACCTGGATTGATAAAAAGCTCTCTGTGTTTCATATCCAGTGGCTGGCACCCTGACAAATAAGCTTAGAAACGGCGCTGGCAGGTGGACGCTGCACCATTACTAATGTCTTCCATACAAAATGCAGCAGCCTTGGTCTAGTCTTAGCTGGTCTCAGTTTGCATGGAAGAAACAGTGGCACTAGCCTCAGCCTGCCAGCACAATTTCTAAGCATACCATTGGTAGGAGGAATGACTGAGGATCGCTTCAGCTTTATGAGAGAACACAATTATGGTAAGAGGGTTCTGGGAGCAGGGAAGCACCCAGAGCATCTTATTTTTTTTGTCAGCCGCAGCAGGAATGAGAACATTTTTAAAATGAAATGAAGGAAAATAAATATATAATTTGTTTTTCCTTTGTTTCACTTTCAAAAAATGAATTGAAATGAAACATTTTGTTAAAATGTCCTGTTCTGTTTCCAACGAATGCACATATTTTTTGATTACTCCCCACTTCATTCATGTGAAGAAAACAATTCAACATTTAAAAAAAACCCCAAAACTAAGATAAAAACTAAAATGAGGCCTCCCAGACCCAACACCCACTTACCCAGAAACATGCCGGGGCCAGGATCCCCCATCCCCCATATACCTGGTCCAGTGGAAAACTGTTGATGAGGCCTAGGCCCAAGCCAAAGCCTCAGCCATGCATAGGCTGAGGCCACTGTACGTCACTGAAACCTCAACCTCAGCCTATGCAAGACCGAGACTTTGGCCTAGGCTGGAGAACAGCCCCAGACACAACACCATGGCTGAGGCCTAGGCTCAGGCTGAACACTTAGTCTTGCATAGCCCGAGTATATGGTAGGTCATTACAAACTTGATCTCAGCCTATGCAAGCCTGAAATTTTGGCCTAGGACAGAGCCCATGCCCAAGACTAACACCTCAGCCAGGCCTGGAAACCAGGTTCTGACACCTGGGCCTTTGCCTAGGTAGGAGCCCGGTTTGTGAGAGAAGAGCCAAGGAAACAAGAAGCAGAGGAAGAGCTCCAAGGCTTAGACTCCGAGCCAGGTCAGGCTGTGGCATTGGTGCTCTGGCCTAGACTGAAGCTCAGTAGGGATGTGAATCATTTTTTAACGATTAAAATTATCGTCCGATAATTTTAATATCGTCTTAAATCGTTATAGAACACGATACAATAGAAATTCTAACGATTTATCGTTAAAAATCGTTAAATCGTGTTAGTGCGCACTAACGGGAGTTAGTGCGCACTAACTCCGAGTTAGTGCGCACTAACTGAAAATGATACAAATTGACACTTTCCAGGTCAGTAAAGGTCAGTTAGGAATGAATATGTGTTCCTATTGGCTGGCTGCCCTCTTACCTATTGATGTTAACCAGGTTCCCACTGAGGTGATGGTTGGGGGGATGGGAAATGGAAATGGAAACTCAGGAACACTAACAGAAAATGATACAAATTATTGACACTATCCAGGTCAATAAAGGTCAGTTAGGAATGAATATGTATTCCTATTGGCTGGCTGCCCTCTTATCTATTGATGTTACCAAGGTTCCAACTGAGGTGATGGTTGGGGGGATGGGAAATGAAAACTGTTGGTAGTCGACAAAAAAAGTAATGTGATCAGTCAATATGACTAGAACCTGTGCCCTATTCCTGATACCAGGGGTGTTGTGATCTTCCTGCACTCAGTGCCCTATCCCTGATACCAGTCTGAGACAGCTCCCTCCCTGCATTACTAGTGAGAGGCTGGCTTCACAGACAGGGGGGAGCTGCCTGACCCTCACTCCTCCGGGGTATTGTGATCTTCCTGCACACAGTGCCCTATCCCTGATACCAGGGGTGTTGTGATCTTCCTGCATGCAGTGCCCTATCCCTATTAATACCAGGAGTGTTGTGATCTTCCTGCACGCAGTGCCCTATCCCTAATACCAAAGGTGTTGTGATCTTCCTGCACACAGTGCCCTATTCCTGATACCAGGAGTGTTGTGATCTTCCTGCATGCAGTGCCCTATCCCTGATACCGGGATGTGTGCAAGAAGATCCCAACACCCCCGGTATCAGGAATAGGGCACTGTGTGCAGGAAGATCACAACACCCCTGGTATTAGGGATAGGGCACTGTGTGCAGGAAGATCACAACACTCCTGGTATTAATAGGGATAGGGCACTGTGTACATGAAGATCACAACACCCCTGGTGCCAGGGATAGGGCACTGTGTGCAGGAAGATCACAACACCCCTGGTGTCAGGGTTAGGGCACTGTGTGCAGGAAGATCACAACACTCCTGGTATTAATAGGGATAGGGCACTGTGTGCAGGAAGATCACAACACCCCTGATGCCAGGGTTAGGGCACTGTGTGCAGAAAGATCACAACACTCCTGGTATTAATAGGGATAGGGCACTGTGTGCAGGAAGATCACAACACCCCTGGTGCCAGGGTTAGGGCACTGTGTGCAGGAAGATCACAACACTCCTGGTATTAATAGGGATAGGGCACTGTGTGCAGGAAGATCACAACAACCCTGGTGCCAGGGTTAGGGCACTGTGTGCAGGAAGATCACAACACTCCTGGTATTAATAGGGATAGGGCACTGTGTGCAGGAAGATCACAACACCCCTGGTGCCAGGGTTAGGGCACTGTGTGCAGGAAGATCACAACACTCCTGGTATTAATAGGGATAGGGCACTGTGTGCAGGAAGATCACAACAGCCCTGGTGCCAGGGTTAGGGCACTGTGTGCAGGAAGATCACAACACTCCTGGTATTAATAGGGATAGGGCACTGTGTGCAGGAAGATCACAACACCCCTGGTGCCAGGGTTAGGGCACTGTGTGCAGGAAGATCACAACACTCCTGGTATTAATAGGGATAGGGCACTGTGTGCAGGAAGATCACAACACCCCTGGTGCCAGGGTTAGGGCACTGTGTGCAGGAAGATCACAACACTCCTGGTATTAATAGGGATAGGGCACTGTGTGCAGGAAGATCACAATACCCCTGGTATCAGGGTTAGGGCACAAGTTCTAGTCACATTGACTGATCACATTACTTGTTTTGTCAAGCTACCAACTGTTTCCATTTCCCATCCTCCATATACTGTCAGTGGGAAGCTTGGTAACATGAATAAATAAGAGGGCAGCCAATAGGAATACATATTCATTCCTAAACTGACCTTAACTGACCTGAAAAGTGTCAAATTGTATCATTTTCAATTAGTGCGCACTAACTCCCAGTTAGTGCGCACTAATCGGAAAAAACGATTTTTAATGATTTTTTAACTAAAAAATCGTGCCTAACACGATTTTCTTGCCCTGCCACACGATTTCTATCATTAAGACGATATGGAAAACGATTCACATCTCTAAAGCTCAGGCATGAAGACTTTGCCTCCAGGCTTAGCCCTATCATCAGGCTTGGGTATGGATAGAAGCCCCTTTATTGGGATCTGGCCTCTGGGCCAGGCCGTTACATTCAGTATGAGCCTAGGCCATGGTTGAAGCCTAGGCATCAGGACCTGGCCTTCGTTGGATACTCAATGGATCAGGTAATTTTATTTTAATTTTTATTAGGTCTCAGCTGAGACCCCTGCATCATGTTCTGGCCTACGCCATGGCCCCTGCTTAATACAAATACAACAAATAAGGTTTGTTTCATTCTGGGGCCCCCAAATGAAACAAATTGGCCTTATTCATTGTGTTTTGTGCATTCGTTTTTTTGTTTTTGCTTTTTTAAAATTTTATTATTTTCCCTTTATTAATTATAATAACAATTTGACAAGAAACAAAACATGTCAATAGTAAGGGCATTAAAGCAAATATACCAAATAGGAAATACATAATATTAATATAATATTAATATCGCAGATACCATGCAGTGGGGGAGCCAAGATTCTAAAGAGCATTTCCAATCAGCAAACAAATTTAAGAAAATAAGGAGAGTATCCCTGTTAATTTAACATTGTGATAACTACTTAGCTGTATTTCCTAATAAAGCATAAGAAGCTAGGAAGGACTTCAAATCCAAAGGTTCAAAATATAAATATTTAACGTTATTAATTTTCATAATGCATTTGCAAGGGTATCGAATTGTAATCTGGGCTCTTATTTGTCTAGCATGTTGGCAAAGAGAAATTCCTTCTTCCTCTGCTGCATAGATTTAACAATATCTGGGAAGATCAATAGTTTCTGTCCATAATATAGAACTTGTCTATTACATAAAAATAGTTTGAGAACCAAGTCTCTATCAGATCGAAAAATAAACTTAACCAATAACGTTCCATGTTTTTCAACTTGTTCTTCTCCCGAAGATTCCAAAAAAGCAGACAAATCAGCAATTGGGAGTTCCGAGCCCAATACTAGAGGAGATATATCATCTCTTTTATCAAAGGATATGAAGTAAATTTTTGCAAAAGGTAGCAGCGCTTCAGGTGAAATCTTTAGAATTTTCTGGAGATATTTTTTAAACTGATCCTGAGGAGAGACATGTTGAATCTGAGGAAAGTTCAGCTCTCTTAAATTCAAGTATCTCACTTCATTCTCAATTTTCTCAAGTCTCTTTGAATGTGCCGTGCCACCCTGTATTAGGCCAACTTGGACCTTCTGGATTTGAATCACTTTCTGCTCCATTTCTTCCAGCTTTATGGTGTGCAAAGCAACCAGATGTTCTGTGGTTTGTATACAATTATTTATATCAACTGTTAAAGAAATTAAAGAGGAAATTGACTTTTCCAAAGTCATTATCGCAGACCATACTGAGTCCAATGTAATGACTGAAGGTTTAACAACTGTTACGATTCCTCCTGTAGCTGTGCCACAGGAGGCATCTCACCTTTCTCTGGAAGCCGCTCCGAAACCAGGGCCTCGCCTGAACAATTGTCCGGATCCTGCTCCACGGCCTGGGAGGCCTTCGGTGTTGTTCGGGGCCTATTTGAGGCCTGCTCCACTGCAGCCTGGACATTCTGGTTTGGGTCACGCCCTTCTCCCTAGGGGTGGGCCCACAGCTTCTCTCCAGTTTTATAGGGCCAGCGAGGGGTGGCCCATCTGGGCTCCTCCCAGGGAGTTGCCTGCATACAGCAGTATAAAAGGATCTTCAGTTCCTGTTTGCCTTTGGATTGGATGCCATGCTTGTCCAGGTTCTCCTGTGCCGATCCAGGTTTCCACTGGTTTCTTTTATTGATGGCTCCATGTCCTGTGTCTCTACCTGTTTCCTGATGTTTGTTCCTGATCCCGATGTTCCAGTCCTGTTGTTCCTGACTGCCGGTGTGCAGTACCCTGCTTCTGACTGCCGGTGTGCAGTACCTTGTTCCTGATTCTTCAATACCTTTTACCCTTCCTGCTCTGGCCCCTCTCCCGCGGATGTAGGACAGGGTGGTCCATGACCAGACCAGTGGTACTGGCTGTGTAGGGCGCCTTGAGGGACCGTGCCAATGTCTCAACCTTCCAAGTTCCTTACCTTGCTCCAGTCTAAGTCTACAGTACCTTGTTCTGGAGTCTTCGTCTTCAGTGCCTTGTTTTGGAGCCTTCTATGTTTTAAGGTCTTCGTCTGCCCTCATCTTCTGTCGGCCTGCCACCTATTTCCGTTACCCAGCGGCAGGTCCAAAAGGGCTTGGAACGGTCGGAGTACTGTTCATTGACCAACACTATGTTGCTGGTCATCCTGAGGCAGGCAGGTTCGGTTGAGGGTTGGACCTTCAGTTCTTGTCTTTTACCTTGTCCTGCTCCTGGCTACCCATACTCGCACCAGCTTACCTCCCACGGTGTGTCTTGGGGCTCCTCCCTGAGTCGCGCCGCAGCTCAAGGGCTCACAACACCTGCTTTAGAGGCGACCGTGCTCCTTGCGCTCGTAACAACAACAGCCAGTTTAGGAACAGTGCCAGCCAAGTCCAGAGCATTATAAATTACCACATTACCGTGGGCACTAGCATTTCCTCCTACCCCCATGGGAGTCGACGCCATTACCACCAACTCATGGTATTCTATCTCTCTCCCCAAAGCATGTTGACCTGGTGAGTGAAGTACATTGTTAAAATTATCACTTACTCCTGGTTTCTCAGCTAGGACCGAGGGATTCGCCCCAACAACCTCTGGGGATAGCTGACCTGTTGCCAGGCATTCCTCCAGTCGGTCTAATCCAAAGGTCAGGTCACCAAAAGGGGGGTAGGGAGTTTTCGGTGCTCCAGGACACAATGAGGTTGACGAAGCAGGTGACGCCGCCATTCGCTCTATGGAGGGAGGCACAGCGCTTCCAATGACTGGAGTTCGTCCATGGTCAGCAGTGAAGAAACCCTCAATTCTCTGCTGAACCAGGCCTACTGGGGAGGGAATTGGGGCTACCTCCCGCAGTTTGCTCTTATGCTTAGCGTGTGGCATGCTTTACCTAGCAGCCAAAAAAGAAAAACAGGAAAGAATAACAACACAGAGCAGAGCTAGTCCAAGCACGTCTCTCCTTCAGGATGCCATCTTGGCTCCTTGTACATTTGTTTTAAATCCCTAGAAAATACCATGGAATTCAGTAAAGCGTGGTACTCAGTAACATATAGTAATAAATCTTGTGGAATTTTTCTAGTATTGAAATGCCACTAGGAAAAATTCCATAGTTTTGCTGCACAGAATGGGGATCATGCAATGGTGATGCAATGGCAGCTGTATGGCCCAGGGCCACCATCTTTTAAAGGGCCCTAGTGGCCCATGTAGTGTTCCTGTGACTTTGAAAGCAAGGAATGCTTGTGGACCCGCTGAACCACAAAGGATTTTAAGGTACAAAACCAGAATGGTTGGGGGAAGTGGGGTTTGGGATGGGGCTGTGGCTGTGGCTGGGGGTCTGATGCTGACCCTTTATACATTTATTTCTGATTTGTACTACTTTGGCCACCTCAAGGGGTGATGGAGAGGGTGGGGATGGGGAATAGAGGGTATCAATTGACTCCCTAAGGTTTTACCTTGACCATGGGTAAGGAAGGGGGTGCTATGCAGGCCTCTAGGGCCCTTTAAGAAAATTTCAGGAACTTCAGGATGTGCAATAACATCCTGATGCTCCTGGGAATATTTAACTACAACTCTTGAGGTATAGCTAGCTTTCCATAAAATAACAACATGGTTTGTAATTCCTGATGCAAGCTGTGTTATTTTATTTGCTTAATATTTATTACTAATGAGCTGATTTGCTTGCTTTTGCGTGCCTTTGTGTGCAAATTAGCTCATTTTAATACCTACATTGCACCGGCTTGATAGCACGCAGTATTTGAAATACTGGGTGTTACCTCTCCATTAAAGCATTTACTGCATGATAGAACTTTAATGCAGTTTAGTAAATCACCCCCTAAGCTTGTACTTTAAGTAATAGAGGGTGAAGTGATTTGCTTAAGGTCATAGGAAGCATCACTGAGAGAAATGGGTTCTGAACCTTGTTTTGTTTAGTTTAGTATATTGATGTTATTATACTACTTTCAGAGGAAATTAAAGCAGTTTACAATAAAAAAAAATATATATTTCTCAACAAAGAAAAGTACAAAAAGTCAGGGCCAGCGCAGGCTATTTTGCTGCCCTGAACATACAATTACTGTGCTGCCCCCCCCCCCCCCCCCCAATTCATTCAGTCTCTGTTCCGGGCCCATCAAACAAAGCCCAGCTCTCTCCAGCAATCTTAGTTTTAAAATCTGATACCCTTCCCCAATTAGAACCCTTGGTCAAAGGATGGGTATTAGGTACTCTAGGCAAAACTTTCAGCCTTGCACAAATACACACACCCTTTACAGATGCACACACACAATTCAATTATGGATTTATAATAGACTTTGCATGAACAAAAACACATTCAAAAGTCAGTCTTCTGAGGCAAAAATATCACTTACAACATGCATATCATATTTACATGCACTGCTGTGGTGTGAACCAGAAAACTGCAAAAAATACACTTGGAACTCCTATAGAATTATACTTTTTGTAATGTGTGCTGTATGTGGGCTTGGCCTCTGAAAGCCTTGAATAAATGGCATTACCATTACAATATAATAAACCTCCCATATCAAAACAACTCTATTTGCCAGCACTCAAACAGTAACAAGCTTATCAATGAAAAGGCAACACTGTACACATTACACCAAGACCTATAACACCAATACACCCATATTAGGAAAACAGAATAATTCAGACTGCTATAGATCACGACAGACAAAATATATGGTAGCAGAATACCTCACCTCAGTCACACATGGAGAACACATGCAGACCCTGACCAAATACAGACTAAAGAGACCAGAAAGTATAAATAGAAGCATGCAGAGAAGAACTGAACTGGAACCCACAACAAGCCAGCCTCAATAAGCAGAGCAACAATGGAAAAACAGAAACGTTACCAATCTTCCTAAAACATTAAGTAATAAAATCAAGAAATCATCAATCATAATAGTAAAAATCATAGGGGTAGATTTTCAAACTATGCGAATAGGCCTACTTTTGCTGGCGCATCAGGCGCAAGCAAAAGTACGCTGGATTTTAGTAGATTCGCGCGGAGCCGCGCATATCCACTAAAATCCTGGATTGGCGCGCGCAAGGCTATCAATTCTGTATAGCCGGCGCGCGCCGAGCCGCGCAGCCTACCCCCGTTCCCTCCAAGGCCGCTCCGAAATCGGAGCGGCCTCGGAGGGAACTTCCTTTTGCCCTCCCCTCACCTTCCCCTCCCTTCCCCTACCTAACCCACCCACCCGGCCCTGTCTAAGCCCCCCCTTTGTCGGGGGATTTACGCCTCCCTCTGGGAGGCGTAAATCCCCGCGCGTCAGCGGGCCTCCTGCACGCCGGGACGCGACCTGGGGGCGGGTCCGGAGGGCGCGGCCACGCCCCCGGGCCACCCCGGGCCGTAACCACGCCTCCGGGTCCGCCCCCGAAACGCTCCCGGCACGCCCCCTAAACGCAGCGCGGTTCGGGCCCGCCCCCGACACGCCCCCTCGGAGAACCCCGGGACTTACGCGAGTCCCGGGGTCTGCGCGCGCCAGTGAGCCTATGTAAAATAGGCTCACTGGCGCGCAGGGCCCTGCTCGCCTAAATCCGCCCGGATTTGGGCGGATTTAGGCGAGCAGGGCTCTTAAAATCCGCCCCATAATCATAAAAAGAATAAATATTTCAAACAGTTAACAAACAAAATATCCAAAATTTCCCAAACACCAATAAAATATGACAAAATATCTGTTGAATACAAAAAATCCAATAATTAAAATGTTCTAATATTTCCTCCAAAAACAATAAAATATTCAAAACAGCATCAACATCAAATTACACCCAAAAATTAAAACTAATAAGGATTACAAAATCTCCTGCTCTCCATACCTAGGATCTTTTAATTTCCAGTCACCCTGACATTGTCATGCATTGAGCCTATGACACAGAGGCTCTCACACACACACACATGCAAACAGGCACTAACATATAGGCTCTCACACAGACATGTACACATACACATGAACACAAGCTCTAACACAGACACACATACATGAACACAAGCTCTGAAAGAAACACACTCAAGTTCTCGCATAGACATTCACACATACATATGAACATAAGCTCTAAGACAACACATTCAAGCTCTGACACAGACACACACACACATAGGGATGTGAATCGTTTTTCAACGATTAAAATTATCGTCCGATAATGTTTATATCGTCTTAAATCGTTATAGAACACGATACAATAGAAATTCTAACGATTTATCGTTAAAAATCGTTAAATCGTGTTAGTGCGCACTAACTCGAGTTAGTGCGCACTAACTGAAAATGATACAAATAAACACTTTCCAGGTCACTGAAGGTCAGTTAGGAATGAATATGTGTTCCTATTGGCTGGCTGCCCTCTTATCTATTGATATTACCAAGGTTACCACTGAGGTGATGGTTGGGGGGATGGGAAATGGAACTGGAAACTAACGAACACCAACAGAAAATGAAACAAAGTGTTCACACTTCCCAGGTCAGTAAAGGTCACTTAGGAATGAATATGTATGTATGTATTCCTATTGGCTGGCTGTGCTCTTATCTATTGATGTTACCAATATGGTTGGGGGGATGTGAAATGGAAACAGTTGGAAGCTTGACAAAAAAAGTAATGTAATGATCAGCACTCACGTGACTAGAACTTGTTTGTTTATTATTTTTGTTAGCAGGCACCTGAAATGCTAGTGCATGTTGAATTTGCCAATCACTGTGCATTTTAGAAAGGTGGTCCTGGCTGGAACTGTACACAGTTCAAATATATGTAATTGATTGTTGGTAAGTGTATTTTTTAAGTAGCCACACTGGCACCAGTATGTTTACTTTTCCTCCTACTTAACTCACTAGCTCAGCTTTGTAAGAAGGGCTTCTCTGCTTGTGTGTTGTTTTTGTTTGGTGTGAGGAGAGCAGAAACATCAGATCTTTATTCAATCTACTACAGTCATCTCTTACAGTGCCCTATCCCTATTAATACCAGGAGTGTTGTGATCTTCCTGCACACAGTGCCCTAACCCTGATACCAGTCTGAGACAGCTCCCTCCCTGCATTACTAGTGAGAGGCTGGCTTCACAGACAGGGGGGAGCTGCCTGACCCTCACTCCTGACTTCCCCCATGTCCCAGCTAGTGAATGGTGTGTGGGTGAGGGGGGGGGGGGAGGATGGTGAAGTCTGAGACAGCTCCCTCCCTGCATTACTAGTGAGAGGCTGGCTTCACAGACAGGGGGGAGCTGCCTGACCCTCACTCCTGACTTCCCCCATGTCCCAGCTAGTGAATGGTGTGTGGGTGAGGGGGGGGGGGGAGGATGGTGAAGTCTGAGACAGCTCCCTCCCTGCATTACTAGTGAGAGGCTGGCTTCACAGACAGGGGGGAGCTGCCTGACCCTCACTCCTGACTTCCCCCATGTCCCAGCTAGTGAATGGTGTGTGGGTGAGGGGGGGGGGGAGGATGGTGAAGTCTGAGACAGCTCCCTCCCTGCATTACTAGTGAGAGGCTGGCTTCACAGACAGGGGGGAGCTGCCTGACCCTCACTCCTGACTTCCCCCATGTCCCAGCTAGTGAATGGTGTGTGGGTGAGGGGGGGGGGGGAGGATGGTGAAGTCTGAGACAGCTCCCTCCCTGCATTACTAGTGAGAGGCTGGCTTCACAGACAGGGGGGAGCTGCCTGACCCTCACTCCTGACTTCCCCCATGTCCCAGCTAGTGAATGGTGTGTGGGTGAGGGGGGGGGGGAGGATGGTGAAGTCTGAGACAGCTCCCTCCCTGCATTACTAGTGAGAGGCTGGCTTCACAGACAGGGGGGAGCTGCCTGACCCTCACTCCTGACTTCCCCCATGTCCCAGCTAGTGAATGGTGTGTGGGTGAGGGGTGGGGGGAGGATGGTGAAGTCTGAGACAGCTCCCTCCCTGCATTACTAGTGAGAGGCTGGCTTCACAGACAGGGGGGAGCTGCCTGACCCTCACTCCTGACTTCCCCCATGTCCCAGCTAGTGAATGGTGTGTGGGTGAGGGGGGGGGGGAGGATGGTGAAGTCTGAGACAGCTCCCTCCCTGCATTACTAGTGAGAGGCTGGCTTCACAGACAGGGGGGGAGCTGGCTGACCCTCACTCCTGACTTCCCCCATGTCCCAGCTAGTGAATGGTGTGTGGGTGAGGGGGGGGGAGGATGGTGAAGTCTGAGACAGCTCCCTCCCTGCATTACTAGTGAGAGGCTGGCTTCACAGACAGGGGGGAGCTGCCTGACCCTCACTCCTGACTTCCCCCATGTCCCAGCTAGTGAATGGTGTGTGGGTGAGGGGGGGGGGGGAGGATGGTGAAGTCTGAGACAGCTCCCTCCCTGCATTACTAGTGAGAGGCTGGCTTCACAGACAGGGGGGAGCTGGCTGACCCTCACTCCTGACTTCCCCCATGTCCCAGCTAGTGAATGGTGTGTGGGTGAGGGGGGGGGGGAGGATGGTGAAGTCTGAGACAGCTCCCTCCCTGCATTACTAGTGAGAGGCTGGCTTCACAGACAGGGGGGAGCTGCCTGACCCTCACTCCTGACTTCCCCCATGTCCCAGCTAGTGAATGGTGTGTGGGTGAGGGGGGGGGGGGAGGATGGTGAAGTCTGAGACAGCTCCCTCCCTGCATTACTAGTGAGAGGCTGGCTTCGCAGACAGGGGGGAGCTGCCTGACCCTCACTCCTGACTTCCCCCATGTCCCAGCTAGTGAATGGTGTGTGGGTGAGGGGGGGGGGGAGGATGGTGAAGTCTGAGACAGCTCCCTCCCTGCATTACTAGTGAGAGGCTGGCTTCACAGACAGGGGGGAGCTGCCTGTCCCTCACTCCTGACTTCCCCCATGTCCCAGCTAGTGAATGGTGTGTGGGTGAGGGGGGGGGGGTGGATGGTGAAGTCTGAGACAGCTCCCTCCCTGCATTACTAGTGAGAGGCTGGCTTCACAGACAGGGGGGAACTGCCTGACCCTCACTCCTGACTTCCCCCATGTCCCAGCTAGTGAATGGTGTGTGGGTGAGGGGGGGGGGGGAGGATGGTGAAGTCTGAGACAGCTCCCTCCCTGCATTACTAGTGAGAGGCTGGCTTCACAGACAGGGGGGAGCTGCCTGTCCCTCACTCCTGACTTCCCCCATGTCCCAGCTCGTGAATGGTGTGTGGGTGAGGGGGGGGGGGGGGGTGGATGGTGAAGTCTGAGACAGCTCCCTCCCTGCATTACTAGTGAGAGGCTGGCTTCACAGACAGGGGGGAGCTGCCTGACCCTCACTCCTGACTTCCCCCATGTCCCAGCTAGTGAATGGTGTGTGGGTGAGGGGGGGGGAGGATGGTGAAGTCTGAGACAGCTCCCTCCCTGCGTTACTAGTGAGAGGCTGGCTTCGCAGACAGGGGGGAGCTGCCTGACCCTCACTCCTGACTTCCCCCATGTCCCAGCTAGTGAATGGTGTGTGGGTGAGGGGGGGGGGGAGGATGGTGAAGTCTGAGACAGCTCCCTCCCTGCATTACTAGTGAGAGGCTGGCTTCACAGACAGGGGGGAGCTGCCTGACCCTCACTCCTGACTTCCCCCATGTCCCAGCTAGTGAATGGTGTGTGGGTGAGGGGGGGGGGGAGGATGGTGAAGTCTGAGACAGCTCCCTCCCTGCATTACTAGTGAGAGGCTGGCTTCACAGACAGGGGGGAGCTGCCTGTCCCTCACTCCTGACTTCCCCCATGTCCCAGCTAGTGAATGGTGTGTGGGTGAGGGGGGGGGGGTGGATGGTGAAGTCTGAGACAGCTCCCTCCCTGCATTACTAGTGAGAGGCTGGCTTCACAGACAGGGGGGAGCTGCCTGACCCTCACTCCTGACTTCCCCCATGTCCCAGCTAGTGAATGGTGTGTGGGTAAGGGGGGGGGGGGGAGGATGGTGAAGTCTGAGACAGCTCCCTCCCTGCATTACTAGTGAGAGGCTGGCTTCACAGACAGGGGGGAGCTGCCTGACCCTCACTCCTCCGGGGTATTGTGATCTTCCTGCACACAGTGCCCGATCCCTGATACCAGGGGTGTTGTGATCTTCCTGCATGCAGTGCCCTATCCCTATTAATACCAGGAGTGTTGTGATCTTCCTGCATGCAGTGCCCTATCCCTATTAATACCAGGAGTGTTGTGATCTTCCTGCATGCAGTGCCCTATCCCTGATATCGGGATGTGTGCAAGAAGATCACAACACCCCCGGTATCAGGAATAGGGCACTGTGTGCAGGAAGATCACAACACCCCCAGTATCAGGAATAGGGCACTGTGTGCAGGAAGATCACAACACCCCTGGTATTAGGGATAGGGCACTGTGTGCAGGAAGATCACAACACTCCTGGTATTAATAGGGATAGGGCACTGTGTGCAGGAAGATCACAATACCCCTGGTATCAGGGTTAGGGCACAAGTTCTAGTCACATTGACTGATCACATTACTTGTTTTGTCAAGCTACCAACTGTTTCCATTTCCCATCCCCCATATACTGTCAGTAGGAAACTTGGTAACATGAATAAATAAGAGGGCAGCCAATAGGAATACATATTCATTCCTAAACTGACCTTAACTGACCTGAAAAGTGTCAAATTGTATCATTTTCAGTTAGTGCGCACTAACTCCCAGTTAGTGCGCACTAACTCCCGTTAGTGCGCACTAACTCGAGTTAGTGCGCACTAATCGGAAAAAACGATTTTTAACGATTTTTTAACTAAAAAATCGTGCCTAAGACGATTTTCTTGCCCTGCCACACGATTTCTATCGTTAAGACGATATGGAAAACGATTCACATCCCTACACACACATGACCTCCTTTCTTCAGACTCCTGGTGCAGCCACATCCATCCTTTTCTTCACTTTGGGCCATGGTAGGATGAACTCTACCAAGCCCCGCTAGCCTCCTTCTGCCTTAAGATTGGGCCGTGGTGAACCATGGTCCCACGGGCTTGTCTTTCCTTCTGACTCACTGGCCTTCTCGCGATTGAGCAGGATGGGCGGGGCCTAAAAAGCTGTGAGTACATGCACACGGCTAACAAAGGAAACTGCTGCGACATTTCCTCAACCTGCCGGTGACTCGCCTTTCTTCTTCCCGGCCTTTTTTCAGCTGCCAGCGGTTTGAGCCATACCGACAGCTCCATGTCCTCTCCTGCTGCCCTCTCATTTGTGCCATTCCATGCAAATGCACGGTGTGCACATCTGGATGTGCCGGACCTGTAAAAAGTATAACAATATAAAACAAGCATAATGCCCCATGTCCAACTTGTGAATCAGGTGAAGGAATGAGTTATATTTTAGGGATGTAGGCCATATATTCCTGCTGAAAGCTGGTTCAAAGAATAAAATGGGAGAGAGTTAGGGATGTGAACACATTCCTGTAGGGAGTAGGTTTTAAAGGAGGAAAAAGGGAAGGATGGATGAAAGGGGAAATATCCTGTTGGAGGTATCATAATTCTTGTAGTACATTTTAAGTGATGTTTTAACCATAACTTGACTGAAAATCCTATTGAACTTTGAATTATTCAGTAGAGGTAGGAAGAAGAAAATATTTCGTTTCATTCTTTATTTCATTTTTGGATCTTTGATTTCCCATAAATTTTATCAAGACCTCCTGAGTCCAAGTCTAAATGGGGGACAATGGGGGGGGGGGGCTATTACCCTGGGTCCCTGGCATGGTCAGACTCAACAGTAGCTGAAGGTTAACATTCTAGCTGGAAGATCTCCACAAGGTGCAAAATTGTCCAATATAAGAGCAAGGAAGCCAAGATAAATAATTAAAATGGGTAGGAAATACATTTCAAACCAGCATCCATCTATTCAGCTAGAGCACTGGGTACAAACAGGAAAAATCAGAGTTCAAAAATGGTGTTCACGATAATCCGTTTACTGCAACAAAGAAAAGTATCCAGGCCAAAATCACAAAAATCAAAACCAGCATCAAACAAATCACCACAATGAAAAATATGGTTTCCTTGTCCATTTTAGATCTTCTCGCCTCTCTCTTATCTCTTGCACCTTCATTCATAGAAAACATATCTTAACCATGAGGGTGGGATAACAAGAGTGTAGCTCTAGAGTAAACTGGTCAGATGGAAAAAAGATCCCCAAGTTCAAAAACTGGTAAACTGAGTTCAAACTTCGATTGCAATCCAACCTCTCATAACATTCAAGTCTTTTGAGTGTGAGGGAGTGCCTTACTACCGCTCTTTAACCTGTGCAGGACTAGGCTAGATGCATGGTCCACCTTAAATCCTCACAGAGGGAGGGAGCTCTGTGGGCGAGACCCTGATGGCTAGGAAGAGTCCTGTGGGTGGGACCCAGCTGGGAAGGTTAAGAGGCAGAGCCAAGCTAGGATCAGCAGACCAGGCCCCGGTCCCTAGGAGAAGGCAGCTCCTGTATACATTGCTGAACTAAGGTGAATCCTGTATGTGAATGGTGATTGTTAGTGTTACCAAAAAACATTGAAGCTTCAGTAGACAAATGTAATGACTTTGCAAAGTTCTTTGATCAAAACATCCAAAATTTAACAAAATATTTTCCTGAATCCGTGGATCAATCCATTAACTGTAGAAGCACTGCCATGGTCAGAATTTGAATACACATCAGATCTAGAAATTCAACAAATATTAAAGAGACTAAATACAGCCAACTATAGATGTGCTTTCCATTAATTTGTTAAAGTTTATATCTGAATTGGTGATACCTCATATCACCAAGCTGGTGAATCTATTGCTAGCAGAAGGTGAAATCCCACGTTCATTGAAATACACATCAATTAAGCTAATTTTAAAAGGAGATAACTATGACAGTGAGGCACTAAACAATTATAGACCAATATCAACTCTACCAGCCATTGCTAAAATAATAAAGTAATCCATCCACAATTAACAGATCATCTCGATATAAATAATATATTATTCCCGTCACAATTTGGCTTCTGAAAAAAATTATAGTACTGAAACACTATTACTAGCCTTAACTGATACAGTACTCCAGGGATTTGATGCAGGGCAATCATATATACTGGTATTATTAGATCTATCTGCAGCCTCTGACACTTTGGATCATAACATTATGATTCAAAGACTGGCAGAAATTGGCTTAACAGGAAAACCCTTATTTTAAGTCTTTTCTATCAAACCGAACATTGCAAGTGAAAATAGGATGTGCTTCCTCTAATGCAATAAATACAAAAACAGGAGTACCCCAAGGATCATCACTATCTGTAACTCTCTTTAATATATACATGCTTCCATTATGCCGGCTATTGACAGGTATGGGAATTACCTATTACATCTATGCCGACGACGTTCAATTTATTGTCCCAATAGAAACATCAATCGAACATTCTCTGTAGACCTTAAAAGTTTATCTCTCTGCACTACAGCAATTGTCAAAACACATGAAGTTAGTTCTTAATAAACAAAAAACAGAAATCATGTTACTAAATAGAAAGATCCCTACAAAATCCCATATACACTTTCTATTAGACGTCACTAAAATAGACTTGACGGAACAGGCATGTAACTTTGGAGTTGTTATAGATAGCAACCTGACTTTGAAAAAACATATTTCAAACAAAATAAGAAAAGGTTATAATTATTTTATTTTTATATTCTGCTTTTTGGCACTTCAAAGTGGATTACATTCAAGTCCTATAGGTATTTCCCTATCCCCAGAGGGCTTACAATCTAAGGGGGTCATGCATCAATGCAGTATGGCATTTTTGCATGCGATAACACGTTATTGTATGCAAAAAATGCTGTAGTGCACAGTGCGAATGCAAGTTTTTTGGGGGGCGGGATTGGGGAGGAATATTGGGCAGGAATTAGTGGCCATATCTCAGCATGCGATAGCTGGAAATAACTACACCTTTTTCCCTGGCGTTAAGCTGTGCAAAATGGCCATAATGCAATTTGCGATACATTTTTGGAATTGCATTTTGGCCATTATCTTTGGGGGGGGGGGGAGGAGGAGGAGGGGAGGGGGAGGGGGAAAGAGAGCCTCTCACTGTGTGCACCTATTTATATCTCTATAGGAGGGCCACCTGATAGGTCGAGGTGAGGTGTTAGTGGTGGTTTAGGGGCCAGTTTCACATGTAGAGTTAGATGTACAAACAGCACAGTACATGTTGGTGAAGATTTGACATCATTTGGAGTAAGGAAAATCTCAAAAAGATGCAATTTTGCACTATGTTATAGAATCCATCAAGCTACGGTAAGAGATATAAATACTTAATTACTATGAGAGCCTTGTAGATAGGCGCTCTCTCTACACATGCATTATCAATGAATCTAGGCCTAAGTTTGTACCTGAGGCAATGAAGAGTAAAGTGACTTACCCAAGTTCACTAGGAGCAACAATGAGACTTGAGTGCTGGTCTTTCTGGTTCATAGCCCACTGCTCTAATCACTAGGCTACTCCTCCACTCCTAGCTAAATGTACTTAAAAGACTGAAGCCATTATTGAAATATAATGATTTTAGGACCGTTTTACAAACCCTTATATTCACTGAATTTGACTGCTGCAATTCACTATTTGTTGGATTGCCAACAAGAACAATCAGAACACTGCAGTTGCTGCAAAATGCTACAGCAAGAGTTTTGTTAGGTAATAACAAATACGACCATATCACACCAATTTTGAAATTGCTACAATTGGCTACCGGTCAATTTCAGGGTATACTACAAAGTATTATGTATACTTCACAACATGATCAACAAAAATAATACTGATTGGTTAAGCGCAACATTACACTTATACACTCCACAACAGAATCTAAGATCAGCTAAAAAGGACTTACTTCAAATACCATCATTGCACTCTGCTCATTTAAGTGAGATGAAAGAAAAAGTGATCTCAATTGCTGGGCTGAAAGTATGGAATACGGATGCCAGTCGAACTACATGTTCAGAAAGATATAAAGCAGTTCAAGAAATATTTAAAAACTTGGCTATTTGGTCTTGCATAAGCTGGATGGATGAGGGAATCCTCTGCTGCAGTTCCTCAGGCTCCGTCTGTGACCACCCCCCACTTCACTGCCAGCAGTGACATTCGCCCCAAAGGATTCAGACAGGCAAGGGATCATGAAAGAAATCTGTGATCTGAAGCCATTTTCAAATGAGGGAGGACCTACACTTTGCACAAAGGACATCAGCTGAGGGAAGCAATTGGGCCACTTAAGCAATTCTGGAATGGAGCATCACCTGAAGAAGCAGCATCCCATTCAATATGCACCTAGGGATGGTAGAAGTAGTAGTAGTCAGGAGACCCTTCTGCAAGACAGAGGACACTAGTCCTCAAGCTCCTTTCAAAACCTCAGATCCTTCTACCTGTCAAGTAGCATGCCAGCAATAGTAGTCCCAACTATATCTAAAAAGCTACAGCCCACAATGGAGGAAATGGGGTAGTGTTCACTGCCACTGTCATGGGGAAAGAGGCAGGCAGCATCCAAAGTGGTGACAAGAATATTGGTGAGATGATTGCTTTAGATGATATGCCCCTGCATTTTATTAAGAATGTTGGTCTCAGGTGTTTGCTGCAGCTCCTAGTGCCAAACTATAAAGTGTCCTCCAGGATCACTTTCAGCAGAAAGGTTTTCCCCAATTTGTACAAAATTGTTGTAGCCGTGTGCAGACACTGTTGGTGAAGGCACAGGGGAGCAGTGTGCATTTCACAAGTGGCATATAGATATCCACAAATGCCTCACACTCTTTCCTCTCTCTGACAGCACCCTGGTGGGACCTGGCCGAGGTAGAGGCAGGCAACAGTTCTACAGGGGCTGGAGCAATAGGATGCAGATGGGCTTTGTTGCACACTCACCTGGTGGATAGTTCCCATACCTCTGCCAATATTTTAGCAGTGATTCGAAAAATGCTGGAGGGCTGGCAGCTGGATCAGAAAGCCAGAAGTCTCAACGCAGGGTCCTTTATCATTGACAATGGCTCTAATATGGTCAAGGCAGTATCTGACTGTGAATATCAGAGTGCATGATGCTTCACTCACACCCTGCACTTAGCAGTGAGGGAGGTCCTGGGGCTGGGGTCCAGGGATCCAGAGCATGCATACCTGTGCAGCTTAATAACTGTAGAAAATTAGCTGAGCACTTCCATCTAAGTGTGAAGGTGAGTGACCTTCTCCGTGAAATGCAGGAGTAATTAGAGATGCCTTACAAGCATCTCATTATAGATGTGGGTACCCACTGGAATTCAACCTACATGATGCTGCAGAAGCTAGTGGAGCAGCAGACACCCCTGCATGATCTGTCTTGGGAAATGGAGATAGGTGTGAAGGCTCCCCTAGGGCATCATGACTTGTCAGTCATGAGACAGCTTGTGAAAATCCAGAAGCCCTTTAAGGATGCCACAGAGGAGCTGAGTACTACAAGCATCACTTTGGGAAATGTCATCCCGATAGTAAACATCCTGTTAGAAAAGTTGGAAGGCTTTCAACAGGAAAAAGGAATGAGAGGTGAGGTGATATACTGTTTGGTGTTCTTGGAAAAGCAGATGACAGAGAGACTAGGACCTCTGACCAGAAACATCACATACATGCACGCTACATTATGTGATAGAGATGTCAATCGGAACAGGAATCGGCCCGATCGCGGTTTTGTTTATCGGCTGGCCTGAGCCGATAAACAAAAAAATCCACCCGACCCTTTAAAACTGATCCCTTAGCTTCCCCCACCCTCATGAACCTCCCCAAAACTTTTAACAAGTACCTGGTGGTCCAGTGGAAGTCCTGGGAGCAATCTCCCACTCTCGGGCCGTCGGCTGCCACTAATAAAAATGGCGCCAATGGCCCTTTGCCCTTACCATGTGACAGGGTATCCGTGCCATTGGCCGGCCCCTGTCACATGGTAGGAGCACTGGATGGCCCGTGCCATTTTTGCCAAATACCACCATTGAGGCTTAACTCCTGACATCCCTTGCCTTCTTCACCCCAATCAGTTGTTGAGGTGAACTAGGCAAGGAAGGTCAGAGGAATCAGGTCTCACTGTGACGTTTGACAAACACAATTGGGGCATGACTCCACTAAGATCCTCTTCCTCTTATACTAAAAACCAACACTTAATAATAGAGATGTGAATCGTGTGATTGATCGTCTTAACGATCGATTTCGGCTGGGGGGGGGGAGGGAATCGGATCGTCGCGGTTTTGTTTTTTTAAATATCGTGTAAATCGTAAATCGGGGGAGGGCGGGAAAACCGGCACACTAAAACAACCCTAAAACCCACCCCGACCCTTTAAAATAAATCCCCCACCCTCCCGAACCCCCCCCCCCAATGCCTTAAATTACCTGGGGTCCAGTGGGAGGGGTCCCGGTGTGATCTTTTACTCTCGGGCCTCCGGTGCATTGTAGAAATGGCGCCGGTGCTACCTTTGCCCTGTCATATGACAGGGCAAAGGTAGCGCCGGCGCCATTTTGTTTTTTGTCCCCCGACATCAGGAGCGTAGGAGATCGCTCCCGGACCCCCGCTGGACCCCCAGGGACTTTTGGCCAGCTTGGGGGGGCCTCCTGACCCCCACAAGACTTGCCAAAAGTCCAGCAGGTGTCCGGGAGCGACCTCCTGCACTCGAATCGTTTTGCCGTACAAAATGGCGCCATTTTGTACGGCAAAACGATTCGAGTGCGATCAACATATAGATAGGGACAGGGGCATTGTATGACATAAATGACTGAGGTAGAATTACATGTGGTGGTGGACCTTTTGTAATATACATGTCCAGTTGTGGGATGATGCCATTCTGTGCCTTCTATGGTTGTGGCACACATATCACATTGCGCACATTGTTTATGGTGACCTACTGTCTTGGATGGTGTCCGGAGATTCGAGTCTGCTCGGACTACATGGTCTTTGAGATTTTGACTGCGCTTGTAGGCAAACATGGGATACTCTGAAAATATGGAGTGCAATTGTAGGATGTGCCAATGTTTTTTGATGCTGTCCATGATTAAATATGTTGGTCGCACGAGCAGGAAAATCAAAACCCGTCTCTATGAACATAGGAGCCGGCTTAACACAGGCAATACGGAGGCACCTATGGTAAGTCATTGTATGACCGCTGGACACACTTTTGACCAACTGCACTGGACAATTTTAGAACAAATTGACAAACATCCTCGCGGAGGTGATCACAACTTCACATTAAACTATCGTGAACAATGGTGGATATTCACATTGGCTTCAGAATCTCCCCACGGTTTAAATGACACTGTCGAATGGTCCTCATTGTACTAGCATTCTATTGGCTCCCACTCTACCTAACTCTTTTTCTGATTGGTTCCTTCTCAAGAAGCTAGTAGGTTTAAAACCTGCATTTCAAATGGCGGATCCTGCTGTCCGGCGATAGCTGTACCCTGGTAGCAGAAGCAACCTTCGCACAGACGGTGAAACCGTATGTATAACAGTGTATAACAGGTTTTGTGAAGCCAGCTTTTTTCAACAACAAGGTAAACCCTGTTTCTTTAAATTTAGACATGGCAATCTGTTGGCCCCTGAGGAAGAGTAACAGAAACACGAATCGTGTCGGGCCGTGGCCATTTACAGAGCTATCTTATTCCTGCTACACTAACTCACCGCATTGCCTGGACATTGCAAATGCAAATACAATACATAAATAATGTCAAATATTCTCGCAGAGTAACCAGTGATTATAAATACTTGGTGACGTAAAAATGTACCACCTTCATATGTATGGCATAAAGGCTTAACAATACGAGCCCGCCATAAAAATTATATGAGGTTAACTCTGTTATGAGAAATCTTCAGACTACATTGGAATAGCGCGCTTAATTAGTTTAAATATATGATGCTGTTTTGAATTTATGTTCCAACCATTAGCAATGAGTCCTGTCACTTTACAGCTACAGCATGCTATGATCCAACTATTACAAATGAGGCCTGTCACTTACAGCAAGTACAGCATGCCAATTTCCAACCATTACCAATGAGGTCTGTCACTTACAGCTATAACATGCCATGTTCCAAACATTACCAATGAGATCTGTCTCTTACAACAGCTACGGCATGACATGTTCCAACCATTAACACTGATGTCTGTCACTTACTGCTATGTTTTTCCATGTTCCAAACTTTACCAATGAGGCCTTTCACTTACAGAAGCTATGGCATACCATGTTCCAACCATTACATTACCAATGAGACCTGTCTCTTACAACAGCTACAGCATGATATGTTCCAACCATTAACACTGATGTCTGACACTTACTGCTATGGTTTTCCATGTTCCAAACTTTACTAATGAGGCCTGTCACAGAACCTATGGCAAGCATTGTTCCAACCCTTGCCAATGAGGCCTGTCACTTACAGCTAAAGCATGCCATGTTCCAACCATTAACACTGATATCTATCACTTACTGCTATGGTATGCCATGTTCCAACAATTACAGCAGCTATGGCATCCCATTTTCTAACCATTAACATTGAGGCCTCTCACTTTTAGCTACGGCATGCCATGTTCCAACCATTAACAATTAGGGATGTGAATCGTGTCCTCGATCGTCTTAACGATCGATTTCGGCTGGGAGGGGGAGGGAATCGTATTGTTGCCGTTTGGGGGGGTAAAATATCGTGAAAAATCGTTAAAAATCGTTAAAAATCGAAAAATCGAAAAACCGGCACATTAAAACCCCCTAAAACCCACCCCCGACCCTTTAAATTAAATCCCCCACCCTCCCGAACCCCCCCCCAAATAACTTAAATAACCTGCGGGTCCAGCGGCGGTCCGGAACGGGCTCCTGCTCCTGAATCTTGTCGTCTTCAGCCGGCGCCATTTTCCAAAATGGCGCCGAAAAATGGCGGCGGCCATAGACGAAAAAGATTGGACGGCAGGAGGTCCTTCCGGACCTCCGCTGGACTTTTGGCAAGTCTCGTGGGGGTCAGGAGGCCCCCCACAAGCTGGCCAAAAGTTCCTGGAGGTCCAGCGGGGGTCAGGGAGCGATTTCCCGCCGCAAATCGTTTTCGTACGGAAAATGGCGCCGGCAGGAGATCGACTGCAGGAGGTCGTTCAGCGAGGCGCCGGAACCCTCGCTGAACGACCTCCTGCAGTCGATCTCCTGCCGGCGCCATTTTCCGTACGGAAAATGGCGCCGGCCATACGCGTATGGCCGGCGCCATTTTCCGTACGAAAACGATTCGCGGCGGGAAATCGCTCCCTGACCCCCGCTGGACCTCCAGGAACTTTTGGCCAGCTTGTGGGGGGCCTCCTGACCCCCACGAGACTTGCCAAAAGTCCAGCGGGGGTCCGGAAGGACCTCCTGCCGTCCAATCTTTTTCGTCTATGGCCGCCGCCATTTTTCGGCGCCATTTTGGAAAATGGCGCCGGCTGAAGATGACAAGATTCAGGAGCAGGAGCCCGTTCCGGACCGCTGCCGTTCCGGACCACCGCTGGACCCGCAGGTTATTTAAGTTATTGGGGGGGGGGGTTCGGGAGGGTGGGGGATTTAATTTAAAGGGTCGGGGGTGGGTTTTAGGGGGTTTTAGTGTGCCGGCTCACGATTCTAACGATTTATAACGATAAATCGTTAGAATCTGTATTGTATTGTGTTCCATAACGGTTTAAGACGATATTAAAATTACCGGACGATAATTTTAATCGTCCTAAAACGATTCACATCCCTATTAACAATGAAGCCTGTCACAGCTACAGCATGCCATGTTCCAGTCATTACCATGAGGTCTGTCTCTTACAGCTACAACATTCATTTTCTAACCCTAACCACCTGAGGCCTGTCACAGCTACAGCATGCCATGTTCAAACCATTACTCCTGAGGCCCTAGCCATACATTGCATTACAAACTTACTGGAACATTCCACAGGATTTTAATATCATTCTTCATCTATAGTACTTACCTCCTTGCTCTTACCACAGCTATCCATTCTTTTGCACACTTGTGGTACCGTTTCATGAACCATAACGTTTATGGCCCACTAGCAGTTCCAATGTACTGTGCATTTGGGTACCTACCTACTACCTAGTTATGAGGTATGCAGCTTACTCCATGACACAAACATATCCTACTAGATCAGCCAGGTGCAGCCATATTTTGACAGGAAGAGTCATATCCCCTCTCTATGGTTG
This sequence comes from Rhinatrema bivittatum, assembly GCF_901001135.1. Taxonomy (NCBI): domain Eukaryota; kingdom Metazoa; phylum Chordata; class Amphibia; order Gymnophiona; family Rhinatrematidae; genus Rhinatrema; species Rhinatrema bivittatum. Next base: position 316,797,962 of record NC_042618.1, on the reverse strand, counting down.
TCTGCGTGCTTCAATAGATTGACTGGTATCTCCCATTCCACTCTGCCTTAATGCTATGCCCCTCATCCTATGCCTTCAGATCCTTATGCTGCTTAGCCTTGCTGCAATATGTAAATTTTACACCTTGATATTCTTAACTTCTTTCTGCCTGTATGTTCCTGGCATACTCCAGCTCTTATACTTTGAGGACTTCTTGCCAATCTGGGGTGCTGCTGTGAACCTCTCCTATGCTTTTGAATTCTTTATCTTGATACCACTCTTTCTGATTCTTGGTCCCTTTATCTGTACCCTGGGATTTTTTCTGCCACATTTTTTCTTCATTCCACCTTCATGGTGCCTTAGGGTCCTGATGCCATTTTTGGTGCCACTTTGCCTCTCTTCATGCCATCAACTGATTATGACACAATTGCTGGGCAACCATCCTGTTTCTAAACTTTGAGGTGTTCTTCCTCCTCTTACTGCTTCTTTGCTTCACTTACATTGCATTAGGGAACTCCTGCCAATCCTGTAAACCTTGCACCGCTTTGCAAAGCTTTAGGCTACTTTATGCCACTCTTTTTATTCCATTATGCCACATTCTAAAGTACCGTGCATTCTTTCCCTCTTTTGATGATTTCTACTCCCAAGTTTCATTTTGATTGATATTAAAAAATCCATCAGCCCCTTCCTCTGCATGCCCACCACTCAGCAACTGCCCACTTCCTCTGCCGGCATTCAGTAAAGTGCAGCTGCAACGCAACTGGACCGAAGAGAAGGCAGCCTGGCTACCCGCACCGGAAAGAAGCTTAGGGAGTGTGCGGAAGGCGCTCCCACCCCCACAGAGACAGGAAGCTTCTCAGGTGGGTGCCGGTGCCAATCCATCAGTACCTCCCTCTGCCCGCCCACTATTCGGCGACTGCACACCTCCACCACCAGCATTCACTTAACTGCAGCTGCAACGCTGAAGGTGCTTGCATTGACAGGTGCATGCCTTTTGGCACACACACATGAAGGAGCACAACAAAGGAGCTTGCCCCTTTGTGTTCTCCTTCGTGCACGTCTGAAGTGATACCTGAAGCAAGTAATTTCTAGCCACAGCCATAACCTAGCACACTTTAAAATGGAGCTGATTTGGCCCATTGAAACAATCACTAAATGAAGAAACCACTGAATTCAACAGACAACTCCGAAACAGAAGTGAAAAGAAGAGATAGATCTGATCTATCCTAAAATAAGTACCAATTCTCCTGGAATCTCTTCCAGCCTAATGTTCACTAATGCTCAGTCGCTAGGAAAAAAAAATCCCTCTTTTAAATGACCTGCTAGAGGAGCTAAACTCCACTATCTGCTGCATTACTAAAACATGGCTGAAAGACTTTCATAACATCCTCTTAAACCAAATTGGTCACCCCAACTATGATATCGTTCACTTACCCAGACCTAAATGAAAAGGTTGGGGTCTCTTAATGATCTGCAAAAAAGACCTCAAACTAATACCATACAAAGTTGAGATAAACCTACCCAATGAAGTTGCCATACTAAAATCTCCACTATTAAATATTGGTCTTATCTATAACCCACCCAGTACACTACAAAAAGACTGTTCTCCTTTAATCAAAATCTTCCCTAAAGTGTTCCCAGATCCAGAAACAACTCTAATCGTAGGTGACTTTAACCTTCACGTAGACAGCACACCAAAATCTATATCATGCGAAATCTTTCTAGATACTATGGAAGCCATGGGGTGGACACAGTTTGTAACCATCCCCACCCACAAAGCAGGTCATATCCTTGACCTAATCTTCACCAATCGCAATAACTGCAAAATCTATTCTTCCCACGCAATACTACCATGATCTGATCACCAACTAATAAAGATAGAAGTAACTCTCCTCACCACACAACAAACAAATTCACACAATAATCAATCTTTCACGTATTGAAAAAAAGATAGAACCTAAAACACTCGAAGAAATCATTTAAAACAAAATAACTGAGTTTGATCATGATATTTATTTATTTATTTATTTATTTATTTATTTAAAAATTGTATATTGCCTTTACAAAATAGTATTTGATCAAAACGGTTTACAGCAAAACAAACATAACTGTAGAATAAATAATATGAAAAGTAAAAAACAATAAAATAGTAAACCATAAAATAATATCATCTACAACAAAACTTAACCACAAAATAATATCATATACAAACAAAACTTAACATAAGTGCCAAAATTCAACTGCCAGGTTTGAAAAAGGAAATAGAAGGAAAAAGGAGGAAAGGGAGGGAGGAATGGAAAATGGATGGAGGGGAGGTAAGAAGGAAAAAACTGTCAGATTATAACTAGAACTATGAATCCAGTCAGTACTGAATTTATTCTTTTATCAGGTGTTGAAATGCTTTGTTGACTCATGGGACAAAATCATCAATGAAAATAGCCGATACCCTATGCCCAATCCAGGAAACATTGTTCCAAAACAATGGCTACAAACTAAACAAAAGAAACCTTGGTATAGTGAAGAGCTAAGACATGCTAAAAAGGCACCTGAGAAAATCTGAAATGCAATGGAGGAAATGCCATTCTATGGAATATCTAAACAAATACAAATCCCTATTAACAAAATACCATGAACAAATCAATAAAGCTAAAAAGGAATACTACACAAAGCATATTCATGGTGTAATATTTAATTCAAAACCACGCTTTGAAACAGTTAAAAACTCAATCAAGGATCCATCCTCCTTCATCTCAAACAACTATAACTTCACAAAGATCTCATGCAATGAATATGCTAATTTGTTGTTAAACAAAATCAATACACTTAAATCACAATTCTCCCTTGACCAACCAACAAATTAACCAGGAAAACAATCTGTCCAAGTAAAATTGAACTCATTTGACCCAGTATCTAAACTTGAAGTAAACCAAATAATCACTAAAATGAAGCCTGCAACCCACCCACTGGACCCTATCCTGGCAAGTACCCTGATAAAAAGTAAACAGTGTAATAATCCCAATAGTCACAACCATAATAGAAGAAGGAATGGTCCCCAATGGGCAAATCAAGCTGTAATTAAACTGATTCTAAAAAATAAAACCGGCAGAATTGATGATTGGGACAACTACCAACCAATATCAAACCTGCCTTTCATCGCGAAAGTCCTAGAAAATGCAGCTTTATCACAATTAGAGAACCACCTTAAGACAACAAAATACTATACCCAAACCAATTCGGATTCAGAAAAAAATCGCTCAACAGAAACCCTACTCATCTCTTTAACTGACCCTGTGCTACAAGGCTTTGACAACAATGAATCATATATCCTGGTACTAATAGATTTAAAAGAAGAATTTGACACAGTCAATCACACCCTGCTATTACACCAGCTGAAAGAAACTGGAATAAGCGGAAATGTCAACAAATGGTTCTCTTCCTTCCTAAAAGATAGGACATTCCAAGTCAAGCTAGGTAATCAAATTTCAGACACCTTTCCGATTGATACAGGCATCCCCCAAGGTTCATCACTCTTAGCCACTCTATTCAACATCTATCTCTTGCTTATATGTGCTCTACTAGCAAACCTGGGAATCAACTTCTTCCTATATGCAGACGATATATAATTCTATATCCCTTTCGACAAAACATTCAAAAACAACTGCAGCAACTCTGTCAACATACTTGAAGGCCATACAACATTAACTTTCCCAACTGAAACTAACTCTAAACACAAAAAACCCCAGAAATGTTATGGCTAAGGAGAGATAGCTCGATAATCAAACTGCCAACCCTAAACCTAGGAATTACCAATATTATTCATCAGATGAGGTACGAGACCTAGGAATTCAGATCAAAGAGAATTTCACTATGAAAAGCATATAAGAAAATTAATCAAATCAGGATTCTCCATCTACTAAAACCTCTGTTAACAATACATTGTCCTGCAAAAACGTATATTTTCAAACTTAGACTACTGCAACTCCCTTTCACTAGGCCTCCCCTCAAAGTCTACTAAAGCTACTACAATTACTTCAAAATGTTCTGCAAGACTCCTACTAGGGATAAGGAAATTTGAACACATCGCCCCATCGCTGATAGCCCTGCACTGGCTTCCTGTACAATCCAGAATTCAATATAAAGTGTTATCCCTAAATTTTAACATCAACAATATTGATCCATGCTCATTAGGAGTGACACTTCAACACTATACACCAAAGAGAGACCTATGATCACAAAACAAAGGCCTTCTAATAGTACCTTCCACTCAGAACACATACCTAAGCAAATAAGAGATCAAATGTTTGTAATAGCAGGCCCCAAACTATGGAAGTCACTCCCAGAGCCATTATATCAGATAACAGATAGAGTTTCAAGCGCGAACTGAAAACATGGCTCTTTAGAAATGCATACGATTTAACATAAACTACTATCATGCTGATAATAGAATTTAAAATACCAGAGATAACACTAGTCAAACATGCAATTTATGAATGTTATAAAAATAGTATTAGTAGAATTAGAATTAGTATTCTCTGTTGTGTAGACCTATAAAGAATTAATTTGATCAAGATTATATAGGAGCTACTGTGATATCCTAGAATATGGATGACTATGAACTAGAATATGTATTCACTGTGGTGTTGAATTAGAAGGTGATCCTTAACCCAAAGCATATGAATATTGACCATGAATTTGAATGCTAATACTGTAAACCGTTGTGATCATTATTTGGAATGACGGTATATTAAACACATAAATAAATAAATAAATAAATAGATAAATAAATATTCTAGAGCCTATTATAGATTGTAATAATTCCCCCATGTGTTTTAATGGAAAATGAATAGAAGTAATGAAACGAATAAACAAAAACTTCATATTAAAACTAATGAAATGAATATAGGTGCCAATGAAATGAATGAATGAATGAATGAACCAAAATGAATTTTTTAGTTCTACACATCCTTAATAGAAGTCCCCATAGGCCAGGAGGCACATTTAGATGAAGTAAGAGAATGTGCTTTCTCCATAACTGGACCCATAACATGGAATACAATATCTGAGTATTTAAGAACCACCAAATATGGTAAATGATATAAAAAGGCCCTTAAAACTTGGCTATTCAAAAAGGCATTCAGCCAAGAAAACTGTTAAAACTCCTCATTTATAAACTAAGGCAGTTCTTGTCCATCAGTTCAGCAATACCTCAAGGAAGCCTAATGAAAGGCAATTTACACATCAGCAAAAAATTCAACAAGGTCATGATGTAATTTCTTTTCTGTTTAGATTTGGGGGGTTTTTTTGTTGTTGTTTTTGTGTTTTAAAATATTATGTAAACCACTGTGACATTAATGAACATGCAATATATAAATAATTTTAAATAAATAAATAAATAGATATTCAAAACCATTTAGACAGATAACTTGTGAATTATCTGTCTAAATGGTTACTTTCGAATATTCCCCTTTCTTATCCGCATAAAAGTTAGCTGGATAAGTCTTTATCTAGCTAAGAATTACTGAATGATAAGTTTTTTTTCCCCAAAATCTAGATGCTCTTGAGATCAGGTCTAGTTATCCAGAAACATGTTCCTGTAAAACTTTAGATATAGCCAGATATAATCAAAAGAATATAGCTGGATAAATAGTGAAACGGGACTTTAAAAAAAAACTATTGCTGCTTAGTTACAGTAGAAGTGGCAGGCCCGGATCACAGTAGGACGCTACCGACATCTGGGCTGAAGAGTCAACAGATTGGAAGGACCGGGAGAGTGGTTGGGTAAGGGTTGGGGGGAGAGGAGAGGAGGGTCCTAAAACTTACCAAGTTTTGAGAATTTTCACCAGACCTGGGAGTGGGGTGGGTAGTGGAGGGGGAAAGACAAGGCTGGCACTGAAAATTTTAACTTTATTCAAAGGAGGGGGTAGGGGGATACAGACTTGCGAGCATTTAATCCTTGAATAAGAAGGAGGAGAAGGGATGTGTTTGGCCCAGAAGGCCCACCATCTATTTTTTTTTAAGTCTAATTTCACTACTTAACCGGCTACATTCTTTTGAATATAGCCAGTTAAACATAACAGGATAACTTTAAAATCGGGGTGTTATTCAAAAGAATATCTGGTTATGTTTACATTTATCCAGCTACAGTTAACCGGATAACTTTAATCGGGTATATTCAGTAAGACGTTTATCCCACTGAATATCTAGGACAAGTTATCCAGCTAACTGTAACTGGATAACTTGTCCACTCAGCGGCTTACTATACTGAATATGGACCTGGCAATATACAAGGTGTGGCACTACGATCACATTACTGGAATCAGGACCTGTGAAGGAGCACACTTTATATGCAAGTTCAAATATACTGTGGATTCCACTTATGAGAAAAACGGTTTGAAAAACATTCTTTCAAAATCTCAGCTCCCTCCCTTACATGTCTCCATTGATCCCAGGAGTTTTCTTATTCTAATAATCATTTTTTTCTGATGAAAGCCACCCACACTGTTCGATAGAATTACAGCTCTGAGTGGCTCTGCATGTTCTTGAACTTGCAGACTTCACTGAAGCAGCCCACATGAAAGCAGCAGACTAGCTGTAAGCTTACAAGGCAGCCATAAAAATCCTCCATCAGTGCTGCTGAATAGAATTCCACTGTTAGCAATATCTCGGCACTACTACTGACTCAAAACTGTGTGACTCCATTTATCCGTGATTTAAACCTTTTGTCAAATCTTCTTTCTCTCAAATTGTTTTGCATTTAATATTCTCCACTGAGACATGCCAGAATTACTAAAATGCTTGGATATTTTTCTTCTTTTTGCAAAGTGCACAAAAAGCTTGATATTTAAATACTAGCTGAAAGAGCCGATCAAAAATGTCAGGCAAAAAAAGGAAAATTCCCCTATGTACTCACTATTCGTATCTCCTCACAGCCTCCCTCCCAGTCACTCCCCCACATTCACCTACTCCCTATCACATTCTCCTGTCCCTCTCACAGTCACTCTTGCACCCCCCTCCCCCCCCAGTGCTGTCTCCTACTCTTCCTCTGTCTCATACATCCTGTCTCTCTGGCTTACTCATAAAGCCATTTGTTTACCTTTACTGCACACAGGTTTGCTTCAGCATATGCTATTTCCTATTTGCATCCTCGCCTATGCTTTAGAACATGCTACGGCAATCTGGTGCACATTTTATTCCTTTTAGTGAATGCTATGTTGCTTGGATATGTTATACTTCATTTTATTGCATATTGTAGGCATTGTCTGTGCTTTATTTCAGCAAAGTGTGCATTACTTAGATTTTGCATGTGCTCTGTTGCCTCAGTACAATTCTCCAGGCATTTTGTGTATGTTACTTCACTGGACTGCATGCTATTCTTTGTAAATTGCTACCTAGATTAGGATAAATACCAAAATTTCTATTTATCTGCTAAGTCCCACTACCACAGGCCAAATTTCAATGGTTAATCATCAGGTGACCCTAAATTCTACCAATTAGTCACCAGCTAAATAGATTAGGGTTTGTTGAGCTTGGAAAAGAGATGGTTGAGAGGAAATATGATAGAGGTCAATAAAATCATGAGTGGAACAGAACAGATAAATATGAATCGGTTATTTACTCTTTCAAATAATTCAAAAACTAGGGGACACTCCATGAAATTAGTAAGTAGCACATTTAAAACAAATCAGAGAAAATATGTGTTTACTCAATGCACAATTGCCAGAGGATATAGTAAAGGCAGTTAGCATAGCTGGGTTTAAAAAAGGTTTGGACAAGTTCTTGTAGAAGTCCATACACTGTTATTAACCAGATAGACATGGGAAAAGCCACTACATATCCCTGGGCATTAGCAGCATGGGATCTATCTACTGTTCAAGATCCTGCCAGGTATTTGTGACCTGGATTGGCCATTGGGCTTGATGGACCCCTTGGTCTGGCCAAGTATGGCAATTCGTATGATGAACCATTAAGTTCTGGGAAATAAGAGTTTTGAGTATGATTGACAAAGTGACCAGCACACAAATGCTAGCTAATTATATATGGAAGGGGGACCTCAAATTTACCCCTTACTAGCATGGCCACATTGGTTTCAACAGACCTGATGTGCAAATAGTGTAGGATCAGTGACCTTTCTAGTGAAGTTAGTGTAGGTGGGAGTGTTTGGGATTAACGCTTCCCAGTAGGAGAGTTCAATAAAACTCCTGTGCCATGTGATACAGTGGGCCGAGGGAAATCAGAAGTGCCTCTTCTTGCAGAAAATGCTCAGAAGGGGAAAGGCCTAGAAGTTTGAAGGAGCCAGTATGCAGTCTGAGGTATTCATCTTTTCACCAAGTCATGCCAGAGAGGCCTTGTTCCTTCGCAGGGAAAAATCCAAAGAAGCACATTCTGCCTAAGGAGGCATGCAGAAACAGAAGAGATCCTGTCCAGGGAAGACAGTTGAAGCCTGAGGTTGGGTTACCCAAGTTTTATGGGATGGAAGGAGCCTTGGGAGTCAGGAGTGAACACCTGAATGTTTTCCTGAGTAGAGGAGTCTTGGAAGGAGATGTCAAGTCAATGTATCTCATCTTGTCCTGAAAGATTTCTTGGAGAAGTGTGTGACAGAGAGGATTCGTCCCTGATGGGAGTTTGCAACTAGAACTGCCCAAGTGAGGAAGATTCCTGTTAGAGTGCCTGTATGAAATAACAGTCAGCCAGAAGCTCAGAAGTGTTGGAGTAAAGGACAGAAGTGCTGTCCTACATTGAAAATGTGAAGAAGAACAAGAGAGGAACAAGCTGACATGCTTAGAAGTGTTAATACCTAATGTTGTAAAAGGGACTGAAAATTATCGAGTGTTTTTCCCTTTTGCTTTGCTTTATGATACATTAGCCTGTAGTGTATCCCTATTTTGGACTTTGTTTTACCAGCCACCAGTTTCAGTAAAAAACCAGTCGCATATTCTCCTGCCAAGGTCAAACTCTCATAAGAAGTCAAAATTCCCAGTTAACTGCTCATTCTACTGTTATTTATCCTATGGATAAATCAGTATGTCCATCCCTTTCTCTCTTTCCTACCCTCCACCAGAAAAAAAGACCAGGCCATTTTCTTTTCAGAATTTAGCTAAACCCCTCAACGCTAGCCAGAATGTAATTATTCCTGAGTATTGCTAATGTCTGAAGCAGCTTTCAGAGTAGAAATTTGAAATCTTAAAAATAACAAGAAACCTCATGAAGAATTCACCTTTAAACACAGACCAGAGCAAATCTAAGCAGCATCATACTCCACAGACATAACGTAAATATGCATCTGTCAGGTTCTCTCATATCCTGGCTGTCTGTAGCAAATGAATCTTCTCAAGTATTTGACATTTTAACATGTCAAGCTGCTCCATGTTCTCTGACATACTGTATCATGCAAGCCTGAGTTCACTGTGAACCACTGTTCTCAGGAGACACGAGACAGCAATTTTTGCTCTATTAAATTGTTCTGCAAGACATTCATAAAATATAACAATTAAAGATGTGCAAATGTACTGAAAAAATGTTTGTGATCTAGTTTATTTGCATTTATTAGTTTTATTTACCAACATTTGATCTGAGATATCACATTGGTTTACATTCAGGTACTGTAGGTATTTCCCTATCCCCAGAGGGCTTACAATCTAAGGGGCGGATTTTAAAACCCCTGCGCGCGCCGGCGCGCCTATTTTGCATAGGCCGCCGGCGCGCGCAGTGCCCCGGGACGCACGTAAGTCGCGGGGCTTCCTGCCGGGGGCATGGCGGGGGCGTGGCGGGATGATGCGGCGTTTAGGGGGCGCGGTGTGGCGTTTCGGGGGCGGCGACGTGGGCGTTCAGCCCGGGGGCGTTCCGGGGGCGTGGCTGCGGCCTCCGGAACAGCCCCCGGGACCGGACCACGGAGCGGGGCAGCCGGCCGACGCGCGCAAAGTTACGCCTGCTAAAAGCAGGCGTAACTTTGCCGACAAAGGTAAGGGGGGTGTTTAGATAGGGCCGGGGGGATGGGTTAGGTAGGGGAAGGGAGGGCGAAGGAAAGTTCCTTCCGAGTAAATTGGAGGGAACAGGCAGCGCGCGCTGGGCTCGGCGCGCGCAGGTTGCACAAATGTGCACTCCCCTTGCGCGCGCTGACCCCGGATTTTATAAGATACGCGCGGCTACACGCGTATCTTATAAAATCCAGCGTACGCGCGAACAAAAGTACACGCTCGCGCAAGTATTTAAAATCTGCCCCTAAGTTTTGTACCTGAGGCAATGGAGGGTAAAGTGACTTGCCCAAGGCCACAAGGAGCAACGGTGGGACTTGAACCCTGGTCCGTAGCCCACTGCTCTAACCACTAGGCTATTCCTCCTCCCCCCCTTTTTTTTTTATGAACCCACAAAAATATTTCAGGTTTGTTGAGTTGTTCAAACTTTATTTTTTTTAATCCAATGCAAAACCCTTGAATTGGAGAATCTGTAAAGCAATTTAAACAGATTCACCTGATTCATGGGGATTCACAGCAGGAAGATTCCCCTGAATCTGCAAGTTCATAGTGGACATATAGTTAGACTACAATGAACTGTAATCCTTAATTGTCCAGTCACCAACTTTTGCCCATGAAAAGGGAAACCTGGGGGGGTAAAGGTTACATTTTTTAACAGCCTTTCTCTAAAAGCTCCCAGATGCCAGTGCATGCCAGTTAAAGATTAGACTTCTTTCTCTCACTGAATAGATTTCAAACATGCCTGTACAGTGGTCAACTGCCCAAATTAAGCATTCTTAAACCATTGTAGCCATCCCTTTCCTGTACAAGTGTGTCTCCTGCAGAGACTGCTAAGCACTGACAAACTCATTGCAGCATCTGGCACATGGATTCTGTGACAGAGACAGGCTTAACCGGCAGAGTCCTAAACAGGATCATTCTAAAAACATAAACAGTGTATTTGTATTCCAAAACAGAATGCATTTTACTGAAAAAAAAAAATGGTCCAGCAGTATAAAAAATAAATATATAGAAATACAAGCAGATAGGATAAACAATCTTCTCCAAAAACACTTTTTAACACAGTCCAAAGTAGCTTGTAGAGGAAAATCACCAAAAGAGTTCTTGCTCTGCATGAATAGTTGGGGAAAAATACAGAGATCTCCTAGATCTAAAAAAAAAAAAACAACAACTCTGTCTCACTTAGCTCCTCTGAAGTCAGGAAAATCAGAGGAGCTAAGTGAGAAAGAGTTGTTGTTTTTTGGTGCCCCAGCTTCTCCAGAAAAATTCCTATATCCTTTGGATCTTGGAATAGGAATCCATCCTGGTTCTGGCAATGAATGGATTTGCCATGGAACCCATTCCAATCTGTGGATGAAAAAAAGAGGATATAATCCTCTCCCTTCCAGGAGCCCTGTGAGGGCCACAGCCCATGGCTGCCTCCCACACCAGCTCCTCTGGATGTCGAGGAATCTCACCCAAGTGGACTCCTGCTTACTGACACACCCTTTAGGGGAAGGACCCTTACTGTCACTCCTAAGACCATTAACACCTCCAACAATCCCATCTCTGCCATGCTCCTCCTTTTATAGTACAGAGGTGCCTAGTCAGCCCTACACCACTGTCAGTCCCTAACAGTCATGATTAAACATGGGGTTTTCCCATCATGCTTAAGGGATAGATAGGGTTATTTTGAAAGCTCCAAAACCCTTTAAGTCTGAGGGGATTTTAGCTCCCTAACTGCTGCAGATGAGAGAGAAAGAGAAAACCTCACTTTTCAGACAGTCTGCTTTGCATGCTTTCACCTTGAAACTTGAGACAGGTCAAATTACCCATGGACATTTGCACCTCCTTTTTTTTGCGGGGGTACTTTTTCCAAGGAAAATAATGGATGTACAGTTGAAAATACAATCCACGGGCATTATTACCCTCCCCTGACCTAAACATGCTGTCAGGAATGCCTCCTTTAAATGTGGCTGAAGAGAATGCACATTGTGGAACCCTGCACATACTTTTAGTTATATTGAGGGAGGGCATGTTTTCTGAACTGCTTTGAACTGGACTATATCTAAGGAAGCCGGTCCACAAATATAACACAGCATAGTGATATTCAGATAGTCATTTTACCCACATAAATGGCTTTTAAAATTGTCCTCAGTATGTTTTCTGTCAGTACCTAGCCTATATGATACCTAGGAATGACTAAGAGGTTCCCTGATGTGTTTCAAAATTTGCCAAACTCTGTGGACATATTTAAAAATTAAGATTGATCGCATTAAATATAGTGGATCAGTCTCTCTCTCTCACTCTCTTTCTTTTGTGTATATGTAGAAAACCAAAATGGTTCTCTACTAAAGAGTTTAATTGAATTCTTTGAGAGGGGAGCAGAGTGAGTAGTAGTAATAGGTTTTAACCGAATCTGCAAAAGAAAATGAACAGGGTCAATTCATTTCTTTCACAGGGCCCCAAATAAAACAAATCCTATTTGTTTCTTAAAAAAATAAAAAAATCTCCTGCCAATGTTCCCTCTAAAGATTGGGTTGTTGTGTTGCTTGTGAGCTAAAATTTTTTGTTTCATTACCCTGTGAGCTCTACTTTCTTTGATGCAAAAAGCCTATCAATTTTATGCAAAGCCTTCACTGCCAAACACTTTGAGAATACAAAATCTTGCAAAACAAAAAAAGACACCTAGAACCTTGTCATACCATACCAGACCAGCACTATCTCAGGACGCAAACAGTAGCAGCCTTATTTATGACATGACAACAGTGCAAATATTATACCATGCCCTAGAACACTAATATACCACCTACTGGGGTTAACAAAATAAGCTGTACTGCTACAAAGCCCTACAGAACATAAGAAAATAAGTACATAAGAAATTGCCATGCTGGGTCAGACCAAGGGTCCATCAAGCCCAGCATCCTGTTTCCAACAGATGCAAAACCAGGCCACAAGAACCTGGCAATTACCCAAACACTAAGAAGATCCTATGCTACTGTTGCAATTAATAGCAGTGGCTATTCCCTAAGTAAACTTGATTAATAGCCATTAATGGACTTCTTCTCCAAGAACTTATCTAAACCTTTTTTTTTAACCCAGCTACACTAACTGCACCAACCACATCCTCTGGCAACAAATTCCAGAGATCTACTGTGTGTTGAGTGAAAAAGAATTTTCTCCGAATAGTTTTAAATGTGCTACTTGCTAACTTCATGGAATGCCCCCTAGTCCTTCTATTATTCGAAAGAATAAATAAATAACAGTCACATCTACTCGTTCAAGACCTCTCATGATCTTAAAGACCTCTATCGTATCCCCCCTAAGCTGTCTCCTCCAAGCTGAACAGCCCTAACCTCTTCAGCCTTTCCTCATAGGCTGAAGAAAAACTACATGCTAGCAGAAATACTGCACTTCAGTTATAGACAACCCCTTACCTAATAAGGAAGAAGGGACTACAAATTAGAAACAGAAACATACAGACAAAAATAAAATGGAAAGCCCGAAAGAACAAAATACAAATACATACAAGTACATTTTCAAAGGGCTACGAGCGTAAATTTTGGGGTTTATGCACGTGACTGGGTCTCGCGCACACCGCGCGCATTTTACAACGAGCCTAGCCATGCGCATAAACCCTGGTACGCACCAAAATGCTGGCCAAGGAAAAAGGGGGTGGCTCGGGGGCATGGGCCGTGACAGCGCCATTAGCTGCTGTCCCGAGGAAGCGCACGCCAGATTACTTCTGCAACAGAGGAGCAGTAAGTAACAAAATAAAAAAATTAGGGATAGGTAGAGTTAGCTTAGAGGTTGAGGAGAAGAGGAGAAGAGGTAGGAAGGGTAGGGTTAGGAACAGGAAAATCTCCTCCTAATCTGCTCTTTAACTGGAGCAGACCTGGAGGGAAGGCCCAACTGTGTTGCCGCGCATTGCTTTTCTAAAGTCGTCCCGTCCCCCCCCCCCCATGTACACGAGTTGCGGGCCGCTCACACATGTGCGTGGGATTTTAAAATCTGGTGCACGTGTACATGCACCGGGAACTGCGGGTGCACTTCTGGTAAAATGGACCCCATTATGCACATTCCCAAAGATAACATATGCCAATGACTAAAAATTCAATTTTTTTTTTAACCTTTGCTGTCTGATCTTAATTTTCTAATCAGTTGGACCTTTTTTGGGTCTTTTCCCAGTTCCTTTTACAGTGTCTCTTTTTTTCTTTCTGTTTCTTCTTTCTCCACTTTTCTTCTTCCTTTCTTCTCTCAAACACACACTCAGGCTCTCATTCTCACATGTTGTCTCTCTGTCTCACACATACATCACACACACAGGCTCTCAAATGTTGTCACATACAAGGCTCTCACTTTCACATTCTGCCTCTCTGTCATACATACACACTAGCTCTCTCTTTCACATGCTGCTCACTCACACACACACACACACACACGCACACACAGGTTCTCACTCCTACATGCTGTCTCACACATACAGGCTGTGAATTTCACATGATCTCTCACACAAACACACACACACACACTCTCACATATATGCTGTCTCTCACACACATACAGAAGCTCTCACATGCTGTCTCTCTGAACATACAAGCTCTCACTTCCACACACAGTCTCTCAACTCACTCTCATACATACACACACACACACACACACACACACAAAATCTCTCAACTCACCCTTGTACGCACACACTCTACAGGGCCTCAGCATCTCTCTCCTCTGGGCCTCCTCTTCGTGGGTCAACATGCAATGAGCTCCACGACGGCCCCACCAATCTTCCTGCACAGGGGGATAAAAGCTGTGTGTGTGGCTAAGAGAAAAACTGTGCATGGCCACACATGCACGCAGCTTAGAGGAAACAGTGATCCCTTCTAGTCTATGCCTAGGCCCGAGGCTGGGTCCTCAGCTAGGGAATAGGCAAAGGCCCAAATCAGAGGCTGTGGCCCATACCAGAGCATGACATTGGCACTTTGACATAGCCCTAGGTTCTAGGCCGGAGCCTTCTCTAGGCTTATGCTGCAGCCCAATGCAGGGGCAGCTGCCTATGCCCAAGCAGAATGCCAGGGTCTCAGCCTAGGCCTGGGCCCGACACTGGGGTCTCAGCTGAGACATGATCAAAGGCCAAGACCCGAAAAATTTGGCTGGGGTCAGGAAATTTCCCGAACCCCCACTTCTCATCCATCGGTGATCCAAAGACGAAGACCAGTTACTGATGTCTGAGCCTTGGCCCAGGCACAGGCCTGACACCAGGGCCCAGTTCAGAGATTGGGTCCCGAGGCCTAGGCCAAAGTCTGGATCCAGGCCCACCACTGGGTCTGTTCTGGAGACCATGTCCCAATGCCTGGGTCTCTACCTAGGCCAGAACCTGGACCCAGGCCTGACGCCAGGGCCTGATTTAGAGAACTGGTCCCAATCGCTAGGCCTTGGCCCAGGCCCATGCCAAATGCCAGGGTCCAGGCCAGAGACTGGGTCCCGACACCTGGGCCTCAGCCTAGGCCAGAGCCCAGACTCTGGCATTGAGCCTGGGTCCAAGCTCTTGCCAAGGCTAAGGCCCAGGTGTTGGGACCCGGACTTGGCTTTGCAAAGGGTCTTGGCTGAGATCACAGTGACATACCGCGGCCTAGGCTTACGCAAGGCCGAGGTGTCATCATCAGGTCTCCAAGCCTGGGCCTTGTGTAGGGCGTAGGCCGAGGTCTCGGCAATTTACTGTAGCCCAGGCCTAAACAAGATCAAGGCTTCAGCCTCGGCCTAATCCTCACCAGCAAATCCCCCCTGGACTGGGTAAGTGGGGGCCGAGAAGGATCCTCGCCCCCATATTTTTCCTGTTTGGAGAGATGGTTGGTAGGGACAGGAGGTCTTGGGAGACCCCCCGTATCTTTTTCTTCTGTTTTTGTTTTTTTTGGGGGGGAGGGTAGTGCTCATTTCGGGCTTTTTTTAACTAAAGAAATGAAATAAATATTAAACAAAGTGATATTGGTGGGATATCCCCCCATCAAATAAATGAAACAAAAAACAAAACACATTTTTTACCCATTTGGGAGATTCTGATGGTGTACTCTAACAATTTATATTCCCCTTTCACAATGTCAGGACATTGATTCTTAGTTTAATTTTCCTTGATTGACCCCTTTTAGGGGCAGCATATCTTTTGTTGTTCCCAGTTCTGATTATTTCTGTAGGAAAAGGGCTCTGGGGGTCTCTTGACCATGGGTTTTAGAAACCTTTTTGTTCTGAGAGGGGGATGTTTTCTCCATCCTTCCTGCCTTTTACCTTGTTTCCCCTTTCGAGTAAAATGTTTCCTTCTTTTTTTTATTTCATTGGCTGAGTGCCCTACGGCCCCAGGGGCTCAGACTGCATAACATCTGGAGGAAGTGGTGGTTTTCACCTAGGAAGATCCTGTCATGCACGTCAGCAAGGAGAAATGGATTCATATCCTTTACCAGAGAGAAGGAGGGTTGGGAGTGTAATTTAAGAGCATGTCACTAGTGACCCAGGAGAGGAACACTTGGGAGGGGAGGAGTTGAACAGTGCCAGCTAGGTAGTACAAGGAGAATAGGGAAGATTTACAGGGAACTGAGATTCATTTAAGTATCTGGGACTAAATTTCTACCCATTTCACAATGGGAAGAGCAGAACATTAATTTCTTTGATTGGCAAAGCGAAGGAGCTAAATTATTAGAGAAACTGGCTTTAACATCGGAGGACTTGTGCTGGAAGTTTAAGGTCACAAATTTATTGAGAATTCAAAATGTAAATCAATCAATTGGACAGTAACAGCAAGAACTGTAAAGAACCATTCATTCAGTTCTATAAATTATCAGTAAAACTGAATTGGAAAGCAGACCAGCTTCCAGAGTAATAATTATTGCTGCTGTCTGTATTTGCTTCATCATCAGTACTGTTTACAAGGGAGTAAAAGGGCAGTTTAAGTCTAGGCAACTTCTAGGGCCTAGAAGTGAATTTCCCATCTGCCCTCCCCCACCCCTCCCCCGCAGGAATTCTGGACACTCAGAGTGATTTGACACCTTTTCGAGAACTGAGCAGTGAAAATCAGAACTAAAATATGTGTCTCGGGCCCCTATTGATGACTACCCAGCCCAGTGGTTACACAATAAGCACACACACACACACACACACACACACACACAGTAGTAGGGATGTGAATCGTTTTCCAACGATTAAAATTATCGTCCGATAATGTTTATATCGTCTTAAATCGTTATAGAACACGATACAATAGAAATTCTAACGATTTATCGTTAAAAATCGTTAAATCGTGTTAGTGCGCACTAACTCGAGTTAGTGCGCACTAACTCCCCGTTAGTGCGCACTAACTCGATTTAGTGCGCACTAACTGAAAATGATACAAATAAACACTTTCCAGGTCACTGAAGGTCAGTTAGGAATGAATATGTGTTCCTATTGGCTGGCTGCCCTCTTATCTATTGATATTACCAAGGTTACCACTGAGGTGATGGTTGGGGGGATGGGAAATGGAACTGGAAACTAACGAACACCAACAGAAAATGAAACAAAGTGTTCACACTTCCCAGGTCAGTAAAGGTCACTTAGGAATGAATATGTATGTATGTATTCCTATTGGCTGGCTGTGCTCTTATCTATTGATGTTACCAATATGGTTGGGGGGATGTGAAATGGAAACAGTTGGAAGCTTGACAAAAAAAGTAATGTAATGATCAGCACTCACGTGACTAGAACTTGTTTGTTTATTATTTTTGTTAGCAGGCACCTGAAATGCTAGTGCATGTTGAATTTGCCAATCACTGTGCATTTTAGAAAGGTGGTCCTGGCTGGAACTGTACACAGTTCAAATATATGTAATTGATTGTTGGTAAGTGTATTTTTTAAGTAGCCACACTGGCACCAGTATGTTTACTTTTCCTCCTACTTAACTCACTAGCTCAGCTTTGTAAGAAGGGCTTCTCTGCTTGTGTGTTGTTTTTGTTTGGTGTGAGGAGAGCAGAAACATCAGATCTTTATTCAATCTACTACAGTCATCTCTTACAGTGCCCTATCCCTATTAATACCAGGAGTGTTGTGATCTTCCTGCACACAGTGCCCTAACCCTGATACCAGTCTGAGACAGCTCCCTCCCTGCATTACTAGTGAGAGGCTGGCTTCACAGACAGGGGGGAGCTGCCTGACCCTCACTCCTGACTTCCCCCATGTCCCAGCTAGTGAATGGTGTGTGGGTGAGGGGGGGGGGGGGAGGATGGTGAAGTCTGAGACAGCTCCCTCCCTGCATTACTAGTGAGAGGCTGGCTTCACAGACAGGGGGGAGCTGCCTGACCCTCACTCCTGACTTCCCCCATGTCCCAGCTAGTGAATGGTGTGTGGGTGAGGGGGGGGGGGGAGGATGGTGAAGTCTGAGACAGCTCCCTCCCTGCATTACTAGTGAGAGGCTGGCTTCACAGACAGGGGGGAGCTGCCTGACCCTCACTCCTGACTTCCCCCATGTCCCAGCTAGTGAATGGTGTGTGGGTGAGGGGGGGGGGGGGAGGATGGTGAAGTCTGAGACAGCTCCCTCCCTGCATTACTAGTGAGAGGCTGGCTTCACAGACAGGGGGGAGCTGCCTGACCCTCACTCCTGACTTCCCCCATGTCCCAGCTAGTGAATGGTGTGTGGGTGAGGGGGGGGGGGGAGGATGGTGAAGTCTGAGACAGCTCCCTCCCTGCATTACTAGTGAGAGGCTGGCTTCACAGACAGGGGGGAGCTGCCTGACCCTCACTCCTGACTTCCCCCATGTCCCAGCTAGTGAATGGTGTGTGGGTGAGGGGGGGGGGGAGGATGGTGAAGTCTGAGACAGCTCCCTCCCTGCATTACTAGTGAGAGGCTGGCTTCACAGACAGGGGGGAGCTGCCTGACCCTCACTCCTGACTTCCCCCATGTCCCAGCTAGTGAATGGTGTGTGGGTGAGGGGGGGGGGGGGAGGATGGTGAAGTCTGAGACAGCTCCCTCCCTGCATTACTAGTGAGAGGCTGGCTTCGCAGACAGGGGGGAGCTGCCTGACCCTCACTCCTGACTTCCCCCATGTCCCAGCTAGTGAATGGTGTGTGGGTGAGGGGGGGGGGGAGGATGGTGAAGTCTGAGACAGCTCCCTCCCTGCATTACTAGTGAGAGGCTGGCTTCACAGACAGGGGGGAGCTGCCTGACCCTCACTCCTGACTTCCCCCATGTCCCAGCTAGTGAATGGTGTGTGGGTGAGGGGGGGGGGGAGGATGGTGAAGTCTGAGACAGCTCCCTCCCTGCATTACTAGTGAGAGGCTGGCTTCACAGACAGGGGGGAGCTGCCTGTCCCTCACTCCTGACTTCCCCCATGTCCCAGCTAGTGAATGGTGTGTGGGTGAGGGGGGGGGGGGGAGGATGGTGAAGTCTGAGACAGCTCCCTCCCTGCATTACTAGTGAGAGGCTGGCTTCGCAGACAGGGGGGAGCTGCCTGACCATCACTCCTGACTTCCCCCATGTCCCAGCTAGTGAATGGTGTGTGGGTGAGGGGGGGGGGAGGATGGTGAAGTCTGAGACAGCTCCCTCCCTGCATTACTAGTGAGAGGCTGGCTTCACAGACAGGGGGGAGCTGCCTGACCCTCACTCCTGACTTCCCCCATGTCCCAGCTAGTGAATGGTGTGTGGGTGAGGGGGGGGGGAGGATGGTGAAGTCTGAGACAGCTCCCTCCCTGCATTACTAGTGAGAGGCTGGCTTCACAGACAGGGGGGAGCTGCCTGTCCCTCACTCCTGACTTCCCCCATGTCCCAGCTAGTGAATGGTGTGTGGGTGAGGGGGGGGGGTGGATGGTGAAGTCTGAGACAGCTCCCTCCCTGCATTACTAGTGAGAGGCTGGCTTCACAGACAGGGGGGAGCTGCCTGACCCTCACTCCTGACTTCCCCCATGTCCCAGCTAGTGAATGGTGTGTGGGTAAGGGGGGGGGGGAGGATGGTGAAGTCTGAGACAGCTCCCTCCCTGCATTACTAGTGAGAGGCTGGCTTCACAGACAGGGGGGAGCTGCCTGACCCTCACTCCTCCGGGGTATTGTGATCTTCCTGCACACAGTGCCCTATCCCTGATACCAGAGGTGTTGTGATCTTCCTGCATGCAGTGCCCTATCCCTATTAATACCAGGAGTGTTGTGATCTTCCTGCATGCAGTGCCCTATCCCTATTAATACCAGGAGTGTTGTGATCTTCCTGCATGCAGTGCCCTATCCCTGATATCGGGATGTGTGCAAGAAGATCACAACACCCCCGGTATCAGGAATAGGGCACTGTGTGCAGGAAGATCACAACACCCCCAGTATCAGGAATAGGGCACTGTGTGCAGGAAGATCACAACACCCCTGGTATTAGGGATAGGGCACTGTGTGCAGGAAGATCACAACACTCCTGGTATTAATAGGGATAGGGCACTGTGTGCAGGAAGATCACAATACCCCTGGTATCAGGGTTAGGGCACAAGTTCTAGTCACATTGACTGATCACATTACTTGTTTTGTCAAGCTACCAACTGTTTCCATTTCCCATCCCCCATATACTGTCAGTAGGAAACTTGGTAACATGAATAAATAAGAGGGCAGCCAATAGGAATACATATTCATTCCTAAACTGACCTTAACTGACCTGAAAAGTGTCAAATTGTATCATTTTCAGTTAGTGCGCACTAACTCCCAGTTAGTGCGCACTAATCGGAAAAAACGATTTTTAACGATTTTTTAACTAAAAAATCGTGCCTAAGACGATTTTCTTGCCCTGCCACACGATTTCTATCGTTAAGACGATATGGAAAACGATTCACATCCCTACACAGTAGAACACCAAAGCTGATCTCTATTAGTGCAGGACCTGGGTAGACTGAAAAAGAGCCTTTACATTTACACAATACATTATTAACATAATAATCCTAAACAAGTTGCTGCCACGGGTTACAGCTTCTGTATCCAATTTGTATCACGTTTAAGACAAGGGATGTTACAATATGCTGCCCATATATTATACAATTAGGGGAATGTTTCCCATTACGCTTTTAAAGTCTGAGTTGTTATGACATAGAGTCATAGACCATGCTACAGGCAGATGTTCCAGTACTGCCGTGTTGCAGAAATCAACTCCTTTTGGGCAGTGAGCTTCTGCTCACAGGGGCCAAGTGAGGTCAGCAGGAAGTGCTTCCAGGTTCCATGGCATATTGATTGGGCACAGCTTTCAAGACAGCTATGCTCCTGGAATCTACCGTTCTGTGCTTATTTTTAACTCTCCCAGTTGGCAGGAGTCAGGCAAACTTAAAACAGATGGACCTTTTGTTCTCGTTACCACTGAGATAAACTGATTTTAGAATCTGCCCAAGAGATGCTGGGAAGATATGTTAAGACTCAAGTTTCTGCGAGAGTAGCATGAAAAATGCTTAACATTTCCACCATGAATATTCAAGACCCGTACCCCAGTAGAATTAAAGCATGAGGCGCAGGATCAGTACTCAACCCCGGGTCAAGTGCTGACTCTGCGTGTCTTGGGAAAGGCACTTCAGAGCATCTCCCTACAGTTCCGGCTACTAGCCGTATCTGGAAAACAATGTGATTCATTATCCTCACCTAAAAATCTATCAGCCAGCTGTCTGCCATGGCAATGGCAGCTATCCAAGACAATGGTTACATGTATACATTTATGAACTGTTTTCATTGCAAAAGAGCTTTGCAATCTTTTTCTTAGGTACCTTTTAAAACCAAATTTTCATTTTCAAATTGTGGAGTTTACTTTGCTTGGAACAATTAACACTGAAAATATGCCCCTCTCAATAAGGGAACTTTTAATCTGAAAATCAAACTGGCCTATCAAAAGCCCACTGTCCCTTTTTTTTTTTTTTTTACAGCTACCTTAAGTCCGTTTTGGTGCTCATTTAACAGCAGAGTTAAAAAATCTTTCTAACAGATTACAGAGATTTAATTTCCTCCATAAATCTGCCAACTACTTGTGAAAGGTCAAAGTAATAGTATGAATACTTACTTCATGAGGACTTCATAACACGCCAGTGCCACATTAATGAGAAAACCAGTTCTTAAACGAATGCAGCTATATTTTCCAGAGGCACCATGAACAAAGCATGCACTTTTAATTAAAAAGTTGCCTAAAGCAGAAGGATAAATCCTCCGAATAATACCCTCTTTAGCCGCTGACCCAATATGGCAGCCATATTCATGTTTGACATTGATCAATATACTGTATGCATACACACTAAAATATCTCTAGTTTAAGGAAGGAAAACCTTATGTACAAAATACCTATTGCACTGGTTGTGTATATTAGAAAAGCTTCATCTGCTTTATTTGCAACTGGATGCACGTGGATTTATTGGCATTGTCGTCTGCTTGTGTTGCAAAGAAATCACCATTGCTTTAGTGCCAATCATTAGGAAGCTACAGCATTTAAGGATGCATGAAAAATACAAATTGTTATTTTGCAGATATCACCAACAATATGAAAATTGTAAATATACTCTCCATAAGACATTAATGGGAGAATTTCTTTGCAGCATTCTGCTGAAATATAATCAGCTGCAGTTATAGATATAAGTAATGTGCCTCCTCCTTCAGCAAAGTACTGTAGCTTTGCTTCTTATATGCAAGTGTGCATGTGTAGGGTCTACAAAAGTTGACAGCACAGCTTGGATATCCATTAGATTATCTAAATCCCAGTTAACCAAAACTAAACATCAAACTTCTCCCATTCTAAACCCAGTTGTGCTCAAGCAATAATTCTAAGACAGGTTGGAGTCTGGATGTTAACATGGGTAGGTGGGACAACTGGCCATTCCTCCCAGCATCCGCTTTGCAAAATACACAAAACACAATTTGTAGGTTAAATCAGGCCAAAGTTCATTAACACATCAACCGGAACCCGAACCTCACAATATGCCCACATCGAAACCAAATTACCTCCTCCCCCCCCCCATTCTAGCAGTGTTCTGTTTCCACTCCCTTCCCCCAAACCCACCCTAGCTCACCAGGATCCTTATTACCCAGCCAGTCCTCTCCTGCCATGCCCCAACGTGAGAGGACCAGCCAACTGGGCAGTGATCCATCCCACTGAAACCAACTTCATGTATTGGCCCCCTATAAACAGACATTTCTGCCCTGGTTACCCACCATAAACAAGGACACCAACCCCCAAGTGTCCTTGTCCCCCCAAACTGTGGCTCCCATGAATAATGCTTTAAACAGTCTCCAGTACCTTCTGCAATGAATTATTGAATAAGACAATACCCATATGAGACAAAAGGATCCCATTGTCCCAATGCAAACCCGATGGCTGACCATTCATGCCTTGGGATGGCATGAATGGTCAGCCATCCCAAGACCATTCATGCCACACCCTAAACCTCCTTTCTGACTCTACACAAGCCCAATTTGCTAACCTCCTTCTTCCATAATGGCTGATCATTCAGCGTTGACCGTATTATAATATCAGACCATACAAAACGAGTGTCTGGCATCCTATTCATCAGGCAGCCTAGCTCCTTCTTTACTACTTCTATAAAATTGTGACAAGAGCGCAAACCCATATCATTCCCACCCAGATGTATGACTAGGATCGCAGGCCCCAGCCGGTACTGCAACATCTCTGAAACCATAGGCAATAGCTGGTCCCATCTCATTCCTCAAATACCAAACCAGCTCACCTGCTTGCCATTCCCAGATGTTCACTGTATGGTCAATCAATGGCCCATTTTTGAGCCCAATGAACAAATGAGTGACCCACGATCCAAGTACACTCATTGTCTATCACGCCACCCTGAACCCCTGTAAAAACAAAACACAATAGCAACCAGCTTATATCTGCATTAAGAATCCCCATCCCGAGGACAAATTTACCCAGTGAAAACCCCTGACCTCCAACGACGAATGTGTTTGATCTCCTCTGCACCCAGTCCCGCACCTGCAGCACTTGTGGCCGCCCCAATACAAAAGGAAAGCAATTTAAAAACTTCCACATCCTAGCCTGCCAGCTGAATCAATTGCTTCAACAGATTAATAAACTGATACCACGTTAGTGGAGACCCATCAAAATGCACCAAAAATAGCCCTACGACTTTTGGACGCACCTTCCTAAATTCCATCATAGAGATTACCGGAGAAGTTAAACCTCCCCCCCCCCCAAAAGAAAACAGTGTAACCACCTGCCCCTTACCCATTTGATCTATCTTTGAACAATGTATGTGCAAGTGCATGTATCCCGCTTTGATCTGCACATTTGAATTGAGCAGCCTGCTAACCCCAGGATACATCCCCAATCCAGTCACTAATTCCTCGACCCTCATGACCCCAAAAGAGGTCAGGACATTCGCTACCTGACACAATGCTACCTCATATGGTGATCAACACACCTGAGGTAACAGCCTCAAGATTACTACTAATTCTGAATAACCTATCGACCATCTTCTGTCCAATACCTGACCTCTACTCCTCTCCCAACCCCTAAGTGCTCGTGTAACAGAGAAACTAGCCATTGGATTACCCTAACCCATTGCCTTCTGAAAGAAGGCAAAACCGGCCATATGCAAACACACAGTCACCAACAAATAACCCGAAGCCTTCGCCCAGATCACATACTGAAGTAACGAATCGTCCTGTACCGAACTGAAAACCCACCCCCACGCCATTAAAAATTCAGCCACAGCAACTCTGCCTTTTTTCTGCTATAGTATTATTCACACTGGGAACATACTTAGCCTTAGCAGTAATATTTCATTGTAGACATAATAACACGAATTCCCTCAATAACGCAGACACTCTTTTGCATTTCACTGACCACCTATTGATAACTTGAACCACTCCCAACTCCATAAAACTTTGCAACAAATCTGCGGAGGACCCACAACAAGAAATCATCCAAATAATGAACCATGCTAATGCACCCTACCACCCAAGTAGTCACCCAATGCACGAACAAACTAAATGCTTCAAAATACACGCAGAAAATTGCACAACCCATAGGCAGACAGCAATCTACATAATAACAAAAAAAACCTCAGCAAATGGAAACTACTGGAGTATGTGGGCAGCAAATAAAATGCAGATTCTATGTCTGTCTTAGATAAAAGAGTCCCTTTACTTGCCTCCCTGACTAAAGATACCATGTCCTCAAAAGACACATATCAGACCAAACAGTGTTCTTTTGGAACAAAGTGATTAACCGCTGTGCCTGGAGGAAAAGGATAAATTCAGAATCCAACAAAATTTGACTGCCTCCTTCTTGGGCACTATCACCAGTGGAGACAAATTCATGGCCTCAAATGGAGGAAAAGAAAATGGACCTTCTATTCTCCCCAACCGTATTTCACTGTCCAGTAAAATAATTAAATTCCATAAACACCCCAGGAAACCTGCTACTAGACCTTGAATTCTTTACAGAACTCCCTCTCCCAGAGTCTACAGATGGAATAGGGAACCCACATCCAAACACCGACTGCAAAAGACCCACCACCCCCTTATCAGGACACTCATCTAACCAATCGCCCATTGCTCCTACAACAATGGGCATTGGCTTCCTACATGTTAATAACTCAAGCCTTACCCGCCCCCCCCCCCCCTCCAGCCTGTCTTCCCCCCAGGGTCATTTTCAAAATTTACAATCCAGGAACAAACAGGCTGATTTATTAAATCTCCAGCAAACATCTGAATGACCACTTGACTCTTTGAGCTGGGATTCTGACTTCCCAGCAGCCTCGCTGTTCTGAATAGTCTGAAAGGAATGATTCTGCTACCCTATCCCCCCTTGCCTCTTCCCCCACCACCTGACCTTTTTCCTTTCATCTGAGTCAATCATAAATTGATATCCTGGATTACCTAAGACATAAAACGGTTCCCTTCCATTTTATCTTGGAATCTCTCATCGTAATTTAGCTAGGTCCAACCCTCATAGTCCCTGTATGCACCTAGTATACCATCCGCATAAGCTAACAAAGCCCCATATTGTGATGGGTCAAAGTGACCCACTATACTGGCCAACCTCAAAAAAATATCTAACCCAATTTAAAATGTTCCTCGGCACTTTCCTCACCACATTGCCCTCCTTATGCTTTTTCTTCCCTTTCTTTTTATCCTTCCTGCTACCCCATTTCCCTTCCAACAACTTGAAAATGTCAATCTAACAGTTTTTCTTTATCTTCTTTCTCAGCCCCTTGAGCACACCCTCCCATAATTCCATAAGTGTAACTAGGGCAGGGTGCCCTATTTCCTGTCTAGGACTACCTGACACCTCCTCAATAACCCCCTTTGGGAGCGCATTCTCTGATGAGGAAGAAGAAGAAGATGAGAAAGAACTTGAAAAAGAAGAACCTTGCCTCTTTGATCTTTTCCTTTTACCTCACTTAATCTGCACTAGGGGTGTGCATTCGTTTACGACGTATTGGCAATCCGCAATGTATATGTCCCTATTTGTTATATTCGTGGGGAAGCAAAACGTATCGCGACTCCCCACGAATATAACATATCATCAGTTTCATCCGTTGCATGGCGCCTGGCACACGGCGTTTGCACGAGCTTTTCTTCACCGCCATTTGCAATCGGAGGACGCCATTTGGGTGTATCCAGAGCCAAAAACCAGCCCTTTCCTGTGAGTCATCAGTGACCTCACAGCCCTGTCAGAGTGGGTCGGACAGGTTGGCATGGATACAGGAATGCAGCGTATCAGCGATAACATTTTGTGAAATGCACTGAATGCAGTCAATCATGCTGTCATTCAGTGCTCAGTGACGATTTTCCTGATGACCCAGCACTATATATACTTAAGCATGAGGCGTGCCACACACTTTCTTTGCAGTGGTGGTCTGGGGAGGTGGTCTCTGCAGAAGGTGGCTGAACTCTGAGCTAATCTGAGTTCAGAAATCTCTATTCAATTGCTAGCTAGGCTAGTTACTTAAAAGGAAAATATATTTCTTTATTTTGCTGCAGTGCAAAATAGCCCTGTTTGTTTATTCAGCAGTTTATTTAGGTGATCTGAGATGGTCTCTCCGTGCCAGGGAGAGAAGCTGCTAGCAGTGCCATTTTGTTTAATACACCCTCTGGGCTAGGCTGCAAGCATGGGTGTTGTGGCTGGGAGAGATATATTCCATTTTTAGCTAGTTTGCTAGAATTTCCATTGGAAAATATATTTCGATTATCCTGCTGTGCCAACAATTCCAGCTTTTTAAAACAGAGTTTGTTTAATTCAGCTCAGCCTCTCTGTGCACTGAGCTTAGGTGGGCTGGCAGTTTAGCAGACTGAACTTTATTATTGGGACAGTTTGTGCAGTGAAATCCACAGTCTGCCTCTTTTGTGCTCACATGCAAGCTGTGTGTGTGTACACACCACACATGTTACATTAGTGCATAGCAAGGCACTGTGAAAGTGAGCAGTGGGCAGATTAACAGACTGAACTTTATTATTGGGACAGTCTGTGCAGTGAAATCCCCAGTCTGCCTCTTTTGTGCTCACACACAAGCTGCGTGTGTGTGCACACCACACACGTTACATTAGTGCATAGCAAGGCACTGTGAAAGTGAGCAGTGGGCAGATTAACAGACTGAACTTTATTATTGGGACAGTCTGTGCAGTGAAATCCCCAGTCTGCCTCTTTTGTGCTCACACACAAGCTGCATGTGTGTGTGCACACCACACACGTTACATTAGTGCATAGCAAGGCACTGTGACAGTGGGCAGTTGGCAGATTAACAGACTGAACTTTATTATTGGGACAGTCTGTGCAGTGAAATCCCCAGTCTGCCTCTTTTGTGCTCACACACAAGCTGCGTGTGTGTGCACACCACACACGTTACATTAGTGCATAGCAAGGCACTGTGACAGTGGGCAGTTGGCAGTTTAACAGACTGAACTTTATTATTGGGACCATAGGCACTAGGCAGTAACAGTAAATCCATAATGTCAGGGAAAGTTGACCTGATGCCTAGGGGCGCCACGGCGCGGCCCCGCCTCAGGTACCAGAAGTGGCGTGAACCTCAGGGGCGTCTCCCTGAGATGACGTCATCCGCTTCAGATATTTAAAGGTCTCTGTATTGCTAACAACTCGAGTTAGGAAGGATAATGATTCGTTCTATCTATGCTACTCTGCCTCCTCGGACTAACCAGGGATACCCGCTCCTCGGGGGCCTTGTTCTCTCTTACTTTGTAGATTGCAGTCTGGAACCGGTACTCGCTCCTCGAGGGCCCTCATTCCCAGACTTCTTCGGAATTCACTTCTGCCTGGAAGTCATCACTGCCTACTACATCTGTGAGTTACCATCGCTCTCTCAGAACTTTCCCTGGAACCAGGTACTAGTTCCTCGAGGGCCTACTACATTCCAACTCCTTGGCTTCTATGAGACATTGTGTGAGTGTTACCATCAGGTTCTATCCATGAACTCTGAATACCCTGCCTACTCACTATACTTCAGTTTCTCTACAGCTCAGCCTCCAGGGATCGCTGTTCCAGTATCTGCGGGACTACAGCCCAGCCGGGCATTCCAGCTCACTACTGCCACCTCTGGTGGTTCAGTATACTGTCTAATAAAAGAACTAGTGTGTGCTGTCTCCTAACCTCTCGGGATCTTCCCCCAGGGGTGTGGTCATCTGCCACCTGTCCAAGGATCCACCCACAACTCTCCTAAATAGTAACAGATTGCTAACTCCATGGATCCGGCACAACTCAATGCCTTGAAGGCCATACCGGGCCTGGCCCAGCACATTGTGGAGCAGCAAGATGCCTTGGAGAAACTTACAGCAGCATTTCATCAGCTACACACACAGAAGGTTCAAGGCACAGCTTCCAACCAAGAAGATCAGTTA
Organism: Rhinatrema bivittatum; assembly: GCF_901001135.1. Lineage (NCBI taxonomy): Eukaryota > Metazoa > Chordata > Amphibia > Gymnophiona > Rhinatrematidae > Rhinatrema > Rhinatrema bivittatum. Next base: position 316,769,198 of record NC_042618.1, on the reverse strand, counting down.
CTGGATGTAACTTTGAAGACTGCTGTACCACTGGCGGCTCTAATCCGCTTTTCCGGAGAAATCCAGAAGACCCGGGGCTTTTTGAACCAGTGCTGCAGGCACTTTGCCTTACAGCCGTCTCTATTTCCTACAGCTCTCTCCAAGACTACCTACATCCTTTCATACCTGGATGGTAGGGCCCTGTCTTGGGCATCCACCTTGTGGGAATGCAAGGACTCTATTTTGCAAGACATAGAAGGATTTATGGACTTGTTTAAATCCGTTTTTGATGACCCTGCTCGAACATCTGTAGCCGGTTCTGCTTTAGTGGATTTGAAGCAAGGCAACAGATCATTGGCTGAATTTGCCATAGAGTTCAAAACTCTTGCGGCAGAACTTCGCTGGGACCCCAAATGTCTCAAGACTCTCTTTTGCAGAGGCCTGGATAACCGTTTAAAGGACGAGCTGGCTGCTCGCCAAACACCTGACTCGCTGGACGAATTAGTAGCCTTGGCCACTTGGATTGATCACCGGCTCCGGGACAAGGTGAAGGACCTCCGGCCTAGGGTGCTACCCGGGTTGAAACAGGTCAGTGCTGTCTCTACACCTCGGATGGTTCCAGTAATCCCTGCTGCTGATACAGATGAACGTATGCAACTTGGTCATGGACGCTTGACTTCAAAGGAGAGATGATTTTGGAAGAAGCGCGGCCTTTGCATATACTGTGATCAACCCGGCCATGATGTTTCTACATGCTCCATTCGTCTGGGAAACGGACGGGCCTAACTCCTGCAGGAGGACTGTTCTTAGGCCATACCGCGACATCTCCTCTGCTCTCTCTCCCAGTCTCTTTGACTTACGGACCGATCACGGTTCAGACTCCTGCCCTGGTGGACTTAGGGGCAGGAGGCAACTTCATTCGCAGACATCTAGTGGAAGATCCACTATTGTGTTGCAATTTGAAGTGGGCTTTGGACGTTCCCCAACTTCGCCACTTCCACTGAAGATCTCAGTGACGTCCACAGCAGCATCCATCGCTGCTGACATCTACAACAACATACTCAGCGAATTTTCTTCCAAGACTCAAGATCCGCCTGTCATCTATGCAGAAGACGACTTAGAATACAAAGTCGAAGAGATTCTGGATGTTCGTAAAAAGGCAAGACTTTTGAATACCTTCTAATGAGGGAAGGTTCAGGCCCCGAAGAAGACTCTTGGGAGCCTCAGGCCAATATCCTGGACAAAGAGATGTTTCCTCAGTTCCATCTCGCACATCCTTCAAAACCTAAACCTGGTACCCGAAGAGGAGATCGCCCTTTGAAGGTGGGTACTGTTGCGACCGTCACTGCCCAACGTCTCCAATCCACCCACCTTACTGCATTGGTGATTCCCTCTGGGGTTGATGGAAGGCTGGCTGCCGCGGCGTCTTTTGGCCGCCCTCGTCCGGCGTCCCTGGACCGGCCCGATGCTGCAATCCGCCATGTTGACCTGATGGTTAGGGGCACGCGCGCAGTGCGGCGCGGCCCCGCCTCAAGTACCAGAAGTGGCGCGAACCTCAGGGGCGTCCCCCTGAGATGATGTCATCCACTTCAGATATTTAAAGGTCTCTGTATTGCTAACAACTCGAGTTAGCAAGGATAAGGATTCATTCTATCTACGCTACTCTGCCTCCTTGGACTAACCAGGGGTACCCGCTCCTCGGGGGCCTCGTTCCCGGACTTCTTTGGAATTCACTTCTGCCTGGAAGTCATCACTGCCTACTACATCTGTGAGTTACCATCACTCTCTCAGAGCTTTCCCTGGAACCAGGTACTCGCTCCTCGAGGGCCTATTACATTCCAGCTCCTGGGCTTCTATGAGACATTGTGTGAGTGTTACCATCAGGTTCTATCCATGAACTCTGCATACCCTGCCTACTCACTATATTTCAGTTTCTCTACAGCTCAGCCTCCAGGGATCGCTGTTCCAGTATCTGAGGGACTACAGCCCAGCCGGGCATTCCAGCTCATTACTGCCACCTCTGGTGGTTCAGTATACTGTCTAATAAAAGAACTAATGTGTGTCTGTCTCCTGACTCTGAGTCTGACCGGTGGTCCCTCTCGGGATCTTCCCCCGGGGGTGTGGTCATCTGCCATCAGTCCAAGGATCCACCTACAACTCTCCTAAATAGTAACAGTCTTCTATTGGACAGGGGATTGAATTTATTGGGAGGAGTTTGGGAGTGGGATGGGACATCACCATGAGGTGCTTTTTATCTATTTTTAATCTTTTTTGGTGAAGACACCTTCAATGGTGGCCGAAGAGTGGGCGGGGGTCTAATAAGACCCCAGGTAGCTTTTTTTACACTTTAGGGTGGGGTTCATGTTAGGCCACATGGCCCTTTAATTCTAGCATGGAAGCATCAGGACCCGTGTTAAGTTCCCAGTGCTCTGGCGCTAGAATAATTGTTTCACAAAAGGCATAGATAAAATAACATGGCTAAAAATTTGTAAGTCAGCTGCGTTACTTTATTTACATAGAATTTACTATGCATTAGCTGCTTTGGGCAGAACATGCAAAATAAAGGCACAACATTGCACGATATTGCCGCAATATATTTATTTATTTATTTATTTATGGTTTTTTTATATACCGGAGCTCCTGTATACAATACATATCGCTCCGGTTCACAGAGAACAGTAATAATTACTGCCGGGTGGCAGTTTACATGGAACAGTTTACATGGAACAGTTTACAAGGAACAGTTAACATGGCCATTTACATGGAACAAATCAGAATACTCGATCTAAGTAATAAGAAAACAAAACTAATTAGTCTATATATCATGCAATATACAGCATTTATCGAGCAATAAATACTGTTCAACACATGTTATAGCACTATGTTGCTTTTTATCTATCTATCTAACATAGTAATGTAGTAATTGTTATCAACATTTAGACCACTCCAAAATCCCTACAGTAATGACAGCAAGGATTTTACCGCAGTAACCACAGGCAAGGAAGTAGGATTTGTCCACTTTGCTTCAGTTTGTGCCAGGTTTATCACTGTCTGACCCACAGATGGAGATGTTGCTGGACTCCCAGTTAAGCTGAGGAGAAGAAAGAAAATAATTTTCAGGTCCTTCTAATAAAAAGATTTAAAACAATCAGTTTCTCTTACAGGGAGAGAAGACAATCAGCTGATTTTAATCTGCACTGGGGAAAGGACCAGCAGTAATTGACTTCAATTACAGCAGAAACAATTTAGGGTAGACATTAGGAAGAGGTTTACAACTGTGACAATATTCAACTAATAGAACAGGGATTGGCAACTCTCAAAGCCCTTCCAGCCGGCATGCCGCTCAGTGCAAAATGCCAACATTGCAAGTATATTCAAGTCCTCTGCTGATCTTGCAATGCATACAACTCCTGGGCCAGCTCTATAGGCCAGGAAATTTCCAATGATGATTGAGGGGGACCCTCGTCCCTGCTGGCATGGCAAGAACGCAAATAGTTCTATTGCCATTTTTTGAGCACCAGATTTATAAAAAGTTGCCAACCCCAGTATTACAACAAGTTACTCGAGAGTGACCCTGGAAGCTTTTAAGAACAGGCAGGATGAATAATTCTAGGATGACATAGGTACAATGGATAGGGGGATGGACTAGATGTAGATGGCCATTTGAGGTATCTTTAAGCCCTAACTTTCTGTGATTCTATGACTCCAATTGTAGGTTAATGAAAATACAAACTGGCGCCTGCCCAATGGCACAATGGCAGTACAGTGTATCTCAATGTAGGAGATCTAGGTTCGCTCCTGAGCCCAACTTTGGCTTGTCAGGCTGACCAGAGACAGCATTTATGTATTTAAATTTAGACATTTGATTTATGAATCTCAGTGTATCAAAGAGCATATGGTGATAAAAAAAAACCCAATAGCATTTCATCATACAAAACAATGCTCCAATTAGCTTAATAAAACATGGCAGCATAATAGCACTACAAGTAAAATAGCACACTAAAATAAGACACCAATTCTCAACCACTAAGACCCAAAACATCTTTGGCTAAATACCATGGTAAACAGTCAGGCCTTCAGATGTTTGTGAAACTTCCGGTAGCCATCAATACATCAAATCTCTAATGGAAAGGAATTTCAAAGCTTAGAAGAAGCCACAGAAGAAGACTTTCATCTAAATTTTCCCAACCTGATCTCATAGAACCATGTATGTAACACCCTGGTGGGGCACATAAAATGATAAGAGAGTCTGATGCTTGCTTGTGAGCCATGCCCCAGTCTCTGGAGTCAAAAGCAAAAATGGTCAAGGAAAACTTTTTATTTCACAATTCTGGGATTACCAACAATCAGAAAAAAAAGCCCTCATAAAAATCACTGATTTATCCGAGTACACGGGTTTCTTACAGCATCAGTAGGAACAACAACAAAACTCATTTCCTCCGAGAGCCTCCTTTAGCACAGCATTAATTCCTTTCTCTTCTTCCCCTTTCAATAGGCACTAGTTCCCCTCTTGAAAATCAATGATTCCTCCCGGTTTACTCACTAACACTGTCCGGGAGTATATTCTGCATCCCCTGGACCATGGCCCTGCTGGACACCAGTCACTTGCTGCATGGAAGGAGAGAAGGACTCCTCCCAACCTTGACTTCACGCCAGCTTCCTGCCAAGCTCTCCTATTCTCGGTCTCAAATCCCATTGAGCACCAACTTACTGTATATGAAGCCTGAGTACACTTACATGCCTACCAGTGGTTTACCCTCAAATGCTCCCTTAAAGAGATATATAAATCCCTATGAACCTCTGCAATAGTGCACATTATTGGACCCAAAAGGAAAGACCAAGTGCTTTCTCCCAGATTTTCTCCAAAGGCCCTTGTAGTGATTAGGTCTTGTTTTAGGGCTCCTATCACATGTACACAAAGCAGGCCCTGCTGAGAAGTCTTTAAGAGCCTTGAAGGAACATAATAGAGCAATCTATCAGACAAATAGGAGGGAGTCGTGTTATGCAAGGCCTTGAAAAGCAGGAATAAAACCTTAAAATGAATGTGAAAATAGGCTGGTATCCAATGCAGTTCTTGAAGTAATAGAGTTACAGAATCCCTCATAGAAATATTCTGAATAAATTGCAATCTATTCAGAATCTTTTAGGTAAGCTAAGGACAAATGCATTGCAATGCTCAATCCTAGGTAAAACTATTGACTACACCACTGACCTCAAATCCCAGAAATGGGGGGAAGTGAGTGCAGAAGGAGACCGGGCCCCAAGGCTGGTTCTAACTATACTTTAAGTCCAGAGAAACAGGAGAAAAGAGCCAAAAGAAAAAATATATATATATATATCAATCCATCAAAAGTAATTTCTGGTTTAAAGGGGAGGCTTTGAAAGTTATCAGTTTTTGCTGCTTTAAGCAATGCCAAGAATGTGCAATAAATATATGAAGATGATGATGATTTATTGTACCAGAGAATTTCTAGGCTTCTAATTAATTTCTTCAATCAATTTACAAGCATGTTTTGAGAGGTTTGGTAAATGCCGGCACTAACCTCTGTTCAGGGCCACATGAGATTCATTATTTCACACTACAAGGGCAAAAAGGTAATGGAGAAAAAAACCCATAACATGAAAACCTAATACAATTATTTCTTGCATGTTTAAGAAAAGAAAGGATTCTACTCAAACAATAGCATTTCTTACTGTTTGATGCTGAAAGGGTGTAGAGAGAGCGCAGAGACTTTTTAAGAACTTCTCTTTCATTAAGCTATGATTACTTTCCAAATATGAAAAATAAAATAACAATAGCTCTCTTGGGCTATTTGCCCAATGACCGTGGCTTAGGGACCAAAACTGAAACTCTGCTGCCATCTGCTGGGTATAAATGGATAAAATGCATTGGAAAAAATTAAAAAGCAGCTTGAATCCTGATTCCTTGATATATGAGCTCCTAATGCAATTTAAGATCGTGGTCAGATGCTGCATAGTGCAGTTTTCCTTCATGATGTCATCACATTGTAAAGCTTATTATCATTAAGTGCAGCCGGATCCCTTTAGCTAAAATGAAAATGTGGCGCCACCGAGGGCAGAGAGGACTCATCAGGTGCCTTCCTGGCTTACAGCACAAGCTCTGTCTCTAGTCCTGTGCTAGAGACAGAGCTTGAAAAACCATTTAACTTGAAAAACCATTTAACTTGAAAAACCATTTAAACTACAGCAATTCAGAAAAGGCTGGCAAGATTGAAATGGCCCCATGAAATGCCTTGCATGTGCAAAAGAGAAAAATAACTTTCTTATTTTAGACTATCTCCCCTTACTTACAGATCCCATGGAAATGTTACAAGTAATCCCTCCTTGTGCAAATCCTGTTGATTCAGGCTGCATTTGATTAGAGGTTGCTGCACAGAAGTTGGAGTAATGGGGGCCATTCTGAGTCCCCTTCAGCACCTCCAGATGCTTCTGGCATCCATACTCCCTAAAAACACACCAGCACTCTCCCTCTCAGCAGAGAATTGCCCTGGAGAAATGTCCCTGCCCCGGAGAGGTTTCCTGCTGCAGCCCCTGCTTGACTGGATCACTTCTCATCACATCAGGGGGTAAGGGGATCATACCATTTCCCGGAGCTAGGGTAATGGATTTGTATAGCTAATAGGCCAAGTGGATCTTACACGTGTGTAACAGCTTCTCCCCCTCCCCTTTCTGTGGCACACATAAAATGGGAGAATGTCTGATGCCTGTTTGAAGGCTATGCAGCAGTCTCTCGTGGGTTCACAAAAAATAAAAACTGCTGTAGTGGACCTGATAGAAAGACAAGAGTAGTACGTATCAAGATGGAGAGGGAACACTTCACAGAACATTTCTTTCCCCTCTGTGAGACTTCTGACAGCAACCCAGCTTCTTCTGGGAACCGACAGATGCCTCTCTTGAGCCCCACACGTTGGGATAAAGGGGGGAATCTCACACAAAAGGTATCTTCAACAAAACGCAGCTTTTGCTTTTGGGGTTTGCAGAAGTCCAAGTTAAACAATATCAAAATTCACTGTATTTATCAGGGTTCACAGGCTCTTACAGCACTGATTTATCAGCAACAACAGCAAAACATTCTTCCTCCAAAAACAGATGAGGTCAATTTCAGTCACTATCCTGCTGAGCATGTTAGCTGGAAAAACGTATCTGGTTAACTTAGTTGATATTCAGCAGCGCCAAATCTTCAACCAGTTTTTTTGTTTTTTTATACTGGATTAACGTTCCCCCTCAAGACATCTCCCTCATACCTCTTAAAGGAGACCATACCCATAAGAATCTATTAAACATTCTTCCCACCTTCACACAGTGCAAGTGCAGCATGTAATTTTACCAGAAGAGAGGCCATCTAGTGGCCATTGAGAATATCACACTTTCCACAAATAATTTGTATCAAAAGACAAGCTCCTGCTATCCTACTGTATCTCCACACTCCTCATCAATTTCCTCTGCTATAAATTTGACATCCAGCTGGGGCCAGGTAGCTTCCTCCATCCAGAATCCTTTCCAGTAGTCTCTCTGGAAAAATGTGCTTCTTGTTGGGAGACCCATCACATTTGTGTCTGTCATGCATTCATTTTCCATTAAAGGTAATGGGGAAGCAATTCATTCTATTTTGGGCTCTAACATGGGTTTTCTATTCAGACTTTCAGATAGGAATATCAATCAAATAAACAAATAACTAAATACAAAGGTATCAGCTGCATTCCAAGACACCAACAGTGGTCCAAAATGGCATCAAGAGTGGCAAACTTTGACAATTTAAACTTATGCTGTTCCATGTTAAACTGATTCATATATTATACTGTAAATCCAAGAAATGTGAATCACAAATGTCAATAGTCATATCAGCCTGTCTACTAAATGTTGTCCAGGAGGGCACTTTGTACTGGGGGCTAAGAGGTGCAGCAGCCTTTTATATCCCTCGTATCCACAATATGCAGGATGCTGGTCACTACCTTTGATGCTGCCTGCATCTTACTATGGAATGATGTGATAAAACCCTTCCCATCTGCTCCATAGTGGCTTGCAGCTGACATTAGGGGTGTGCATTCGTATTGACCGCATATGTAAAACACTACTTATATTTTTTTTTTTTAACTTAAAAAAGTGATGAGACATAAACGATCGGATTTCCCACATATCCAACATAGCTATGTTGGATATGTTGGAAATCGCGATTGTTGATCCAAAATAAAAATTTAAACTCCTCACCTTCCTTAATCCCCCCCCCAAAGACTTACCACAACTCCCTGGTGATCCAGCGAGGAGTGAGGACGCCATTCCTGCAATCCTTTGCGAGGAGCACGTGACATCGGCGCCACGTCGAGCGACGCGGCGTCACGTGATTCCCCGCGGGTCAGGAGGCCCCCTCCAAGCTGGCCAAAAGTTCCTTTTCGGCGAACGAGCGTTCCGGCGCGACCCCGCGGGAATCACGTGACGCCGCGTCACTCGACGTGGTGCCGACGTCACGTGCTCCTCGCAAAGGATTGCAGGAATGGCGTCTTCACTCCTCGCTGGATCACCAGGGAGTTGTGGTAAGTCTTGGGGGGGGGGGGGAGATTAAGGAGGGTGAGGGGTTTAAATTTTTATTTGCACATATGGACATATACTCAACTCATTGAATTCTGTTTATGTCCATATTGACCGCAAATGGGACCCCCTTTGGACATATGGATATATGGACATAAACATTTGCTCTGCACATCCCTAGCTGACATGGGGTTGGGGGCTTCTCACCTGTCACCTCATTAGATGAAGGGGACAGGGGTCGGCTTAAGAGACAGATTTACCATTTTCTCTGTCTTTTCTGCTGCTGGTGATGCTTTGAGTGGTAGATGGTATCTCCAGTCTAGTGCTGGCAGCCTCCCCTGAAATCAACACTCATGAATATTTATTTTTTACTTTAGTGAATGCAGTCTGCAAAAAAACTGGTCCTCCTTAATTCTAACTTGCTTCTACACCTCTGAGGTCTTGCAGGATTTCATCTCCCTCTTTGGGTCATTGGGTACTGATGCAGGGACTGGGCTGAAAGTGGACCAGGGAGGAAAAGGCCATGTGCATTTCTCACATTCTCCACTACTTGTTGATCCTGAGTAGGAACATTTCTTTTTCATTGTGTTGTAGCGGGATCCCCCTTTGGGTTTTAGCTGCATCTAAAGAGCTACATTTACTGTGGTACATCCAGTGTGTGGGGGGAGGGGAGATAAACTTCCAGGGCCCTAGGCATATCTAAGGAAAACTCCACTGCTCCAAGCCTCTGTACTCTGGGGTGCCACTGAGGTACAGGGGTAACCACAATAATCACTGAAAAATAACAACAAACACAGGTGTCAGAAGCAAAAATAAAAGGGCAGAGTCCACATTGGTGATCAAAGTAAAAGTTTACTTGCAGAAAAAAAATAAAGGCCCAAGCAGTATGGAATCATCAAACTGCATAAAAATCATAATAGTCAAAACTGCACCCACAAAAAACTAGGAAAATAGAAAATTTCAAAATCCATAGAGTACATAATTATCACAATCTCTATAAATCTCCTTGTCTTTGCTTTTGCATTGCAGTGTGTGCTTAATGATCAGCAACTCAGCCTTTCCAGATACAAGGGGGAAGCCCTACCTTCCAAAAATCTTCTTCAAATCTAATGCGGACTCCTTCTCTTCCAATCAAAACCCCAAGGGATGAGGCTATGACCACATCATTCTATTCCCACATCTGTCCCTCTCTTCTCCAGGCCTCAGGGGCCTAGACAGGGATATGCACCAACTCCACACCCTCTCCCTTCCAGTATCACCTGCCCTCTGACTCTGAGCATGCTCATAGGGATATTTATATCCCACACAAGCCTCCCACAAAAAAGGTGGGATCAATGAAAGGGCAAGGTCCAAAAAAGGCAAACATCGTTCCCACTGCCCATAGCTGGAAAAACTGGTGGTAATTGAAATAGTAACGGGCATAGCCCCCGTCACAGTGTAAACTAGGCAGTCACCTAGGATGGTAAATGTTTCGGAGTAGGGGAATGGCAAAAAACGTCCAGATGCTGCCTACCCAATTTAATGCACAGTACCACAAGAGAGAAGGGAACAGACGCTGGGCAGATGAGGGGGTGTGGAGACAGAGAGGAAGCTGGGTAGGTGGATGGAGAGGGAGAGGGGAGAGGGTGCTGGTCAGATGAGAGTGGGGTTTGAGAGAGAGAGAAAGTAGATTCTGGTCAGTAAGTGGGTAGAAAAGGGAGGATTCTGGGCACAGTAAAAAGGGGGGCAGATTGACTGGGTTGATGATGCTGAGCTGAGCAGGGAGGGAAGGGGAGAAAGATGAGGATGCTGGGTGAAATGAGAGATGAATGGGACTGGACGGGGGGTAGAGAGAAGGGATGCTGGACACTATAAGGGGAAAAGGGAGTTAGATGCAAGATCTGGAAGAGAATGAGAGGAGAGTGAGTAGTGGATGCTGAGTGGGATGAGAGAGAGCGATGCTGAGCCAGATTTGCCACCAATAGGCAGGTGGGTAAGAGGAAGGGCACAAGACTGAAGATTCTCCTAGGTTGCCCAGTATCCTTACACCAGGCCTATTCCTAAGGGAGCCCTGTTCCTTAGGGAGCTCTTTGTCCCAGCAGTACCACTTTCTGCCTCCTGCAAGTATTCACTAGAGGATAGCATGCTAGTAGAGTCCCCAAACCCTCTTGAGTTACTAGAAGTTCAGTATCTGCTGAGAACCCTTCACGTGATTCATCTGAATCAATACTTTTTCCAAGTATCTGCTGCAGACACTGGGCAGAAGGAATTGGGTGGGGGGGGGGGGGGGGGGTGCTATGCTGCTTTTGGGTGTCCATACTCAGTGTCCCTGTCTCTTCACTGCTGATGCTTCCCTTCACTGACTCGGCCTTCTCCTGTCCCTGCACCATAGGATCAGGGGTGAGAATGAGAGCAGGTGGCAGATGTTCTTCCAGCTTGAATTTCTTACATGATCCTAAAATTGTTTTACAGCTGAATTACTGTATACAGCCATAAAACAACTTGGATCTGGCTGGCCCTGAGACTGGCACCATTTTTTAACCACAGCCAGTAAAGCAGGAATGATGGGGGGATCGTGTCTGCTGCCTTTCATCCTCAGAGAGCTATGGAAGAGGTAAGGAGTGGCAAGAAACCACAGGAGGACTGTGGGGGGGCTGCAGGGAAGGCAGAAGCATTTCTTGCTATTCTATTCTGTTTTGTTTTTTTATTTGTTTATACGCGCCAAACAAAACTAAATATTAAATTAACTTAATCCCGAAACCTTCCTCTCCAGAACCAAAAAATGAAATGAAACAAAAACGTTTGCGTTCCACATTGGTAGGATTTTACAGATTGCTTGCCTTTGCAGCCGTGCACCCTACACCCACCCCCAGAACTCTCATCCACTTCCCTAAAAAGACCTTTTCCTCTCTACAAGCCCCCTGCCCTCCCCCACGGCCCCTTTCTTCAGAAGCAGGGGCCAGTTCTAGGTGAGGCCAGCATAACGGCAGCGGCAGCAGCATCAGGCTGTGAGACTGCACAGCCCGGAAAGGAAGCAGTACATGCGCCGCTGCCAGCCTCTGCCTCCGGCATGGAAGCCAGAAGAGGGCGAAGCCGCTACAGGCCTGGGAGTGGAGTGTGCAATAGCTCAAGCCTGGCTCGTATGCCTTCCGAACTTGTTGCTGCTGTCACCATCGTTACCACAGTCAGGCCTAGGATTGGCCCCTGTTTCATAAAAAAGGTACAGGAAGGGTGGGGCTTGTAGGGAGGAAGAAGTCAATGGGAAGAGGGAAGTTCTGAAGGGAGAGGGGTTCAGTTGAGGTGGAGGGGAGAAATACATTTTTTAATTTTTCAAATTTGCCGGTTCTAACAATCAAAAAGTAAAGAAATCAATTTTCTACGGGTTTTGGGGCCTAACTTTGGGAGTTTGGCCCTTAAATTGGCACTTTTGAAAATTCACTAGCACTGAGTGCCTAAAATCAGGCTCTTAGAGGCCAATATTCAAAGGGTTTGTCCTGGTAACATTTTGAGTTACCCAAACAAACCCAGAATTTTAATTTCCTGACCCGCCGAGGAGATAAATTTTAGCCAGGTAAGTCTTGACACAGCTAAAATGTAACCAGATGCAAAGAGGTAGAATAATTACGGCTCCAGGATTGTAGATACAAATTTGCTGCCTGGCACGATATTCAGCACCAAACAAATGAACTGAGCCGAGTAAGTCTGGTCAGAGAAAATGCTGACCAGATATAACTTTACCTGGATATATATGAAGCAGAACACTTAACTGGATGTGTTCACCTGAATATCGGTAAAATTAACTAGGTAGACTTATCCAGGTAACATCTTCAGTCCTTTGTTTACTCAATACGGACTTCTTAGTTTCACTGAGACTGATATTCAAAAAAAGCTAAGCCCCTAAATTTAGTCTCCTGGGTTAGGTCTCCAAGAGCTAGATGCACTGAGCCACACTGTTGTTTTATGGGAGGGGTCCTACTATCGCAGGGGGGTGTCACCATGATAGTGGGCCCTTCCACTGAAAAATCAGCGCAACTGAATTGCCGTGTTGTTTTGTCTTGCGGCAAAACACTGCAGGGCAAAACAATGTGGCACTGGCCCTATAGGTGAGAAGGTGGCCCCAACCTCATGGGGCTCCCATTGCCTTAAAGGACCATGACACAAAAAAAAATCCTGTTCAAAAAAGTAAAAATTGTGCAGGGGTCGAAGCTGACGCCCCTGCTCACCCCAGGGCCACTACTCAATGTGGCTCCAACATACCAACAGCCCCCCCCCCCCCAGTCCACCAACCCTATCAACATGCCATAAAGTGTCTCCCCCCCCACTCCCCATTTCACAACTAATATGTCCCGGCATGGTTTGCCCCACCCATTCAGCACTCCCCCACCCCCCAATGATAAAAAGTACTTGTTGGGTTATAGGATCCCCCAAAACCTCCCCTTCCCCCTGATCCCCCAAGACAAAGAAACCTTGTTGGTTTCTAGTGGGGCCCTCCATCCCCAAACCCCCGTCCCTAACCTCAAAATAGCAAATTGGCTCCCGCGTTAGGGCCCGGGGCACCCCTTAGCCCTGGGTCTGACCAATAAAATGTTTCAAAATGGCTCCAGCCAGACCTTACTCTAGTCATATGACTGGGGAAAGGTCCGGGCACCAGACCACAGCCATGTGTTCATGTGACTAGGGCAAGGTCTGGGTACTGAACTGTACAAGGTCCGGGCACCGTGGCCAAGAGAAGGCAATCAACTGTGCTCATTCTAAACTAAGGAAAGATCCAGTAGTAACCGGCTTAAATTACAACAGGAGCAATGTAGGGGAGACATTAGGAAGAAGTCTGTAACTGGGACAGTAGTCAAGTACTAGAACAGGGATCAAGACAGCAACCCCCGAAGGCTCTCCAGTCGTCCTGCCACTCCATAAAAGGGTAATTGTGAGTGAAATGCTAAGCTTTTGAAAGCTACCCACATAATGTATAGGTACACTTCGCTGTGTATGTCCTCTTCACACTTTACCCAGACTAAACAGAGGAATTTCTGGAGGCAAAGATGGGAGGGGCTTAGATGATAGAGGTGTTTAAAATCATGAGAGGTCTAGAACGGGTAGATGTGAATCGGTTATTTACTCTTTCGGATAGTAGAAAGAGTAGGGGGCACTCCATGAAGTTAGCATGGGGCACATTTAAAACTAATCAGAGAAAGTTCTTTTTTACTCAACACACAATTAAACTCTGGAATTTGTTGCCAGAGGATGTGTTTAGTGCAGTTAGTATAGCTGTGTTTAAAAAAGGATTGGATAAGTTCTTGGAGGAGAAGTCCATTACCTGCTATTAAGTTCACTTAGAGAATAGCCACTGCCATTAGCAATGGTAACATGGAATAGACGTAGTTTTTGGGTACTTGCCAGGCTCTTTTGGCCTGGATTGGCCACTGTTGGAAACAGGATGCTGGGCTTGATGGACCCTTGGTCTGACCCAGTATGGCATTTTCTTATGTTCTTATATACATTAGATCATTCAAACAAACGAGCATTAATTTTTACAAACTCTTTCTGCAAACTAAATGACAAGTTTAAATGTGAGAATGTAATTGTGGGCTAATTTTCATAGCGGACCTCTATGCATAAGTCTGCTTTGAAAATTGGTGTAATTTAGTAAATGTATGCCTGTATTTGGCTGCTAAATGATACAAAATGAAACAAAGTTACCCACTAAGTGATTTAAAAGATTGAAGAGGGGAGGAGGAGCAAGAAACGATGGTGGAAGTCCTGGCGCCACACTTGGCAGAGGAGACCAGACGCAGTGGAGCAACAGATAGAGAGCTAAGAGTGGAGGCAGTGCAGCGGTGATATGGATGTAAATGATGGAGCTGCAGAGAGAGTTGATGGAAGTAGGACAGAAGTTTAATGTCGGGGGATGGGGGGGGCAGTGATGCCAGGTGGTACCTGCTGAACAGTCATAATTTGAAAAGTGAACACAATTTGAACAGAGGACAATAAAGCTCCATTGACTGCAGGAAGCAAAAGCCAGTATCCGTGGAGTTCGAGGACTAGCAGTGTTTTTATTTGCCATTAGCTGGCACTGTTCAATTTGAAGGTTGACTTGCACAAAGCAACATCATCCATGTTAAGACCACCCTAAAACTGTGGAGCTGCAGCAGCAGCAGCCTTTTGCTGATGCTATTCACTAGGGATGTGCATTCGGATTGACCGCATATGGAAAACGCAACTCAATATTTTTTTTTAACTTAAAAAAAAGATGGGGCGTATACGAGCAGATTTCCGACATAAATGAACATAGATATGTCGGATACGGCGAATCGCCATGCGCGCGCTTTCTCGCCGCCATTACCTGCGACTCGAGCTCGGAGCCCCGGATTACCTGAAAATGGCTGCGCCCCTGCGGTAACCATGCCAACCTGTCTGACCCTGTCCTCTGAGTCTCAGTGACTCACAGGAAAGGGTGGGACAGGTCGGCATGGATACCGGAACGCAGCGAATCTGCGTTCACCTTTTCAGAGAAGCACTGAATGCAGCGAATCGCGCTGTCATTCCGTGCTTCTCTGAGGATTTCCTGACGAGCCAGCAGCACTATAAAAGCAGCAGCAGCACGAGGACTGACGGACATTGTCAGCGATTCAGTGGGGAGGTGGGATCGGGATCGGGATCGTGCAGGGTGGGCTTAGGCAGGCTGAGGCAGAGAAGATAGCAGAACCCGATTTGATAGACAACACAGAACAGAACCAGATTTGATAGACAACACAGAACAGATTCTTTGTTAGGGAAAAAAAAAAAAGAACATTCTTATTGAGTGAGTCTGTACATTTTATCCTGGGCAGTGCCAGGCAGGGCTGGCAGTACTCTGCCTCATATTTGCTATTTTTAAACAGACTTAAAAGCATTCTCCTTGAGTGGTTCAGTGCTGGCTGGGCAGCAGTTCCAGGGCTGGGAGTACTCTGCCTCATATCTACTTTAGTTCTATGTGCACTGCAGTGCACACAGACAGACACATTCCGTGCATTGCCAGGCAGACAGTGAGGCAGTGGGCATTGTAAACAGAGTGAACATTGCCCTTCAGCGAGTCTGTTACATTTGCTATTTTAAACAGACTTAAAAGCATTCTCCTTGAGTGGTTCAGTGCTGGGTGGGCACTGGGCAGCAGTTCCAGGGCTGGGAATACCCTGCCTCATATCTACTTTAGTTCTATGTGCACTGCAGTGCACACAGACAGACACATTCCGTGCATTGCCAGGCAGACAGTGAGGCAGTGGGCATTGTAAACAGAGTGAACATTGCCCTTCAGCGAGTCTGTTACATTTGCTATTTTTAAACAGACTTAAAAGCATTCTCCTTGAGTGGTTCAGTGCTGGGTGGGCACTGGGCAGCAGTTCCAGGGCTGGGAGTACCCTGCCTCATATCTACTTTAGTTCTATGTGCACTGCAGTGCACACAGACAGACACATTCCGTGCATTGCCAGGCAGGCAGTGAGGCAGTGGGCATTGTAAACAGAGTGAACATTGCCCTTCAGCGACTCTGTTACTTTTGCTATTTTTAAACAGACTTAAAAGCATTCTCCTTGAGTGGTTCAGTGCTGGGTGGGCAGCAGTTCCAGGGCTGGGAGTACTCTGCCTCATATCTACTTTAGTTCTATGTGCACTGCAGTGCACATAGAACAGACACATTCCGTGCATTGCCAGGCAGGCAGTGAGGCAGTGGGCATTGTAAACAGAGTGAACACATTCTCCTTCAGTGGTTCAGTGCTGCGTGGGCAGCAAGTTTCCAGTGCTGGGAGTACCCTGCCTCATATCTACTTTAGTTCTATGTGCACTGCAGTGCACACAGACAGACACATTCCGTGCATTGCCAGGCAGGCAGTGAGGCAGTGGGCATTGTAAACAGAGTGAACATTGCCCTTCAGCGAGTCTGTTACATTTGCTATTTTTAAACAGACTTAAAAGCATTCTCCTTGAGTGGTTCAGTGCTGGGTGGGCAGTGCCAGGGCTGGCACTGGCAGTTCTCTGCCTCATATCTACTGAAAAGGAAGCTTGTTCTCTGTGCACTCACTGCACACACACAGACAGACACATTCCGTGCATTGCCAGGCAGGCAGTGAGGCAGTGGGCATTGTAAACAGAGTGAACATTGCCCTTCAGCGAGTCTGTTACATTTGCTATTTTTAAACAGACTTAAAAGCATTCTCCTTGAGTGGTTCAGTGCTGGGTGGGCAGTGCCAGGGCTGGCACTGGCAGTACTCTGCCTCATATCTACTGAAAAGGAAGCTTGTTCTCTGTGCACTCACTGCACACACACAGACAGACACATTCCGTGCATTGCCAGGCAGGCAGTGAGGCAGTGGGTATTGTAACAGAGTGTGAACATTGCCCTTCAGCGAGTCTGTTACATTTGCTATTTTTAAACAGACTTAAAAGCATTCTCCTGAGTGGTTCAGTGCTGGGTGGGCAGTGCCAGGGCTGGCACTGGCAGTACTCTGCCTCATATCTACTGAAAAGGAAGCTGGTTCTCTGTGCACTCACTGCACACACACAGACAGACACATTCCGTGCATTGCCAGGCAGGCAGTGGGCATAAACAGAGTGAAGATTGGCCTTAAGCGAGTCTGTTCAATTTGTTATTTTTAAACAGACTTAACCGCATTGTCCTTGAGTGGTTCAGTGCTGGGTGGGCAGCAGTTCCAGGGCTGGAGAGTACCCTGCCTCATATCTACTGAAAGGAAGCTTGTTCTCTGTGCACTCACTGCACACACACAGACAGACACATTCCGTGCATTGCCAGGCAGGCAGTGGGCATAAACAGAGTGAAGATTGGCCTTAAGCGAGTCTGTTCAATTTGTTATTTGTAAACAGACTTAACCGCATTGTCCTTGAGTGGTTCAGTGCTGGGTGGGCAGCAGTTCCAGGGCTGGGAGTACCCTGCCTCATATCTACTGAAAAGGAAGCTTGTTCTCTGTGCACTCACTGCACACACACAGACAGACACATTCCGTGCATTGCCAGGCAGGCAGTGGGCATAAACAGAGTGAAGATTGGCCTTAAGCGAGTCTGTTCAATTTGTTATTTTTAACAGACTTAACCGCATTGTCCTTGAGTGGTTCAGTGCTGGGTGGGCAGCAGTTCCAGGGCTGGGAGTACCCTGCCTCATATCTACTGAAAAGGAAGCTTGTTCTCTGTGCACTCACTGCACACACACAGACAGACACATTCCGTGCATTGCCAGGCAGGCAGTGGGCATAAACAGAGTGAAGATTGGCCTTAAGCGAGTCTGTTCAATTTGTTATTTTTAAACAGACTTAACCGCATTGTCCTTGAGTGGTTCAGTGCTGGGTGGGCAGCAGTTCCAGGGCTGGGAGTACCCTGCCTCATATCTACTGAAAAGGAAGCTTGTTCTCTGTGCACTCACTGCACACACACAGACAGACACATTCCGTGCATTGCCAGGCAGGCAGTGGGCATAAACAGAGTGAAGATTGGCCTTAAGCGAGTCTGTTCAATTTGTTATTTTTAAACAGACTTAACCGCATTGTCCTTGAGTGGTTCAGTACTGGGTGGGCAGCAGTTCCAGGGCTGGGAGTACCCTGCCTCATATCTACTGAAAAGGAAGCTTGTTCTCTGTGCACTCACTGCACACACACAGACAGACACATTCCGTGCATTGCCAGGCAGGCAGTGGGCATAAACAGAGTGAAGATTGGCCTTAAGTGAGTCTGTTCAATTTGTTATTTTTAAACAGACTTAACCGCATTGTCCTTGAGTGGTTCAGTGCTGGGTGGGCAGCAGTTCCAGGGCTGGGAGTACCCTGCCTCATATCTACTGAAAAGGAAGCTGGTTCTCTGTGCACTCACTGCACTCACACAGACAGACACATTCCGTGCATTGCCAGGCAGGCAGTGAGGCAGTGGGCATTGTAAACAGAGTGAAGATTGCCCTTCAGCGAGTCTGTTCAATCTGCTATTTTTAAACAGACTTAACCGCATTGTCCTTGACTGGTTCAGTGCTGGGTGGGCAGTGCCAGGGCTGGCACTGGCAGTACTCTGCCTCATATCTACTGAAAGGAAGCTGGTTCTCTGTGCACTCACTGCACACACACAGACAGACACATTCCGTGCATTGCCAGGCAGGCAGTGAGGCAGTGGGCATTTATTTAATATATATTTCTATACCGGACTTCACAAATTCATTGTAAACAGAGTGAACATTGCCCTTCAGCGAGTCTGTTACATTTGCTATTTTTAAACAGACTTAAAAGCATTCTCCTTGAGTGGTTCAGTGCTGGGTGGGCAGCAGTTCCAGGGCTGGAGTACCCTGCCTCATATCTACTGAAAAGGAAGCTGGTTCTCTGTGCACTCACTGCACTCACACAGACAGACACATTCCGTGCATTGCCAGGCAGGCAGTGAGGCAGTGGGCATTGTAAACAGAGTGAAGATTGGCCTTCAGCGAGTCTGTTCAATCTGCTATTTTTAAACAGACTTAACCCGCATTGTCCTTGACTGGTTCAGTGCTGGGTGGGCAGTGCCAGGGCTGGCACTGGCAGTACTCTGCCTCATATCTACTGAAAAGGAAGCTGGTTCTCTGTGCACTCACTGCACACACACAGACAGACACATTCCGTGCATTGCCAGGCAGGCAGTGAGGCAGTGGGCATTGTAAACAGAGTGAACATTGCCCTTCAGCGAGTCTGTTCAATCTGCTATTTTTAAACAGACTTAACTGCATTGTCCTTGACTTGGTCCGTTCATTTTGTTATTTTAAACAGACTGAGCATTCTTCTTGAGTGGGTCTGGTTAATTTAGTTATTTTAAACTGACCGAACATTATTATTGTGGACAGTGGGCAGTGTTACCACTAGTACTCATTGACATTAAATCCATAATGTCAGGGAAAGGGAGATTGCAAGCGACTTAGTGGGAATGGCAGCGGAGGCACCGCAAAAGACACCAGCGCAACACCACCAGTACAGGTAAAAGGCAACTGTCGCAATCAAACGTCTTTGTAGGGGATGGCAGTTCCATGGCAAAAAAAAAGAAATCAGACCATGAAACTTTGCAATCGCCAGCACGTGTTTCTGGCACTGTAGTTTTGGAGGAGAGTGAAGAGGAGGCAGAGTCTAGCCAGACAAAAGTTACACACCCAAGAGCAGCTAGGGACAGAAGTGTCCTGCAAAACTTCGCGGTGGGTGACAAGGTAGCGCTGGCACTGGTTAGCTTCTGATTCAGAAGAAGAATCTTCTTGGATGGGATTCTCATCAGAAACGGAAGATGTAATACCTGAGCAATCTTCGGTAGAATTGTCAGTTAGTCCTGTTTTAGCCTCCACCTCCAGAAATCTGCGGCAGGGGAGACATTCCACTGATATCGAGGGAGGAGGAAGAGCTGTCAGAAGGGAGACAGAGGGTGACTGTTGCCCCCGCTGGCATTGCTTCGCCGGGTGCAGTGGGTGCACCACCCACACCCAGCAGTACCTCACCTCCAGTGCCACCATCCACCCCAGGGCGGGAAAGAGAGGAGGATCACAAAAGAAATCTGCGATCTGGGCACCATTTTAAAGTGACAGAAGACCCGCGTTATGCTCGGTGTAATTACTGTGCCAGGGATATTAGCAGAGGCAAGCAACTGGGACATCTGTCAAATTTTGGCATGGAGTATCATATTAAGAGGCAACACCCAACAAGATTACTGCCATCTGGGGATGGTAGCATTTTCCGTCAGGGGACCCCTTCCCCTTCCAACCAGGGTGCAGTGGTAGGAAGCAGCAGAGTCAGCCCACGCCCTCATACCCTTCTAGCAGTCAGGCGGCAGGCCAGAAACCCACTGACATGTGGGAGAAGCGACAATGCACCATGGAGGAAATGGGGTGGAGTGCGGTAACGCTATCCCGGGGTAGGAGGCAGGCAGCCGCAAAAGTAGTAACCAGGAGCATTGGGGAAATGATTGCCCTTGATGACCAGCCCCTGCAGTTAGTGGAGAATGTGGGTTTCAAACGTTTCTTGAAGGTCGTACTTCCAAATTACAAAGTCTCCTCCAGAACCACATTTAGTAGAAAGGTCATCCCCAGCCTGTACAAGCACTGTGTCAGTCGCGTGCAAGCACTGCTAGGAAAGGCAGACGGAAGAGTGCATTTCACCTGCGATATCTGGACCGCCATGAATGCTGCACACTCTTACCTCTCTCTGACAGCACACTGGTGGGACATGGCAGAGGCAGGGGCAGCCAGCAGCTCTATTACTGAACAAGCATCAGGGTGGAGGTGGGCTTTACTGAACACCCACCTGACGGACCATTCCCATACCGCTGCCAATATTCTAGCATGCATCAGAAAGATGCTGGCGAGCTGGAAAGTACACCAGCGAGACAGTAAAACGCGGGCAGGCTTTTTTGTCACAGACAACGGTGCAAACATGGTTAAGGCAATAAGCGATGGGCGGTTTAAGAACATCCGATGTTTTGCACACACACTCTGCATCTGGTAGTGAAGTCAGGTTTGGGCTTGGAGTCCAAGGACAAGGAGACTGAATACCTGCGTAGGTTAATACACAAGTGCAGGAACATAGCAGCACACTTCCACAGAAGTGTCAGGGCGGGGCAGGTTCTCCGAGAAAAGCAGACTGATTTGGATATGCCTGAGAAGCGTCTCATTCAAGACGTTCCCACCCGGTGGAATTCCACCTTTATGATGCTGGAGAGGTTATTGGAGCTGCAGACACCCCTTCATGAACTTTCTGGTACAATAGACATAGGTGTACAGAATCCCCTAGGGCATCACGATTGGTTAGTCATGAGTCAGCTGTTAAAAATCCTGCAGCCCTTCAAGGACGTCACGGAGGAGCTGAGTTCCAGAAGTTCCACCTTGGCTGACATCATCCCTATTGTGAAATTCCTGGATGACCATTTGGAAGGCATTAAACGGCAAGAGGGAATGACTGCTGAGGTGCTGCAGTGTGTGGACGTTTTGCAGCAGCAGGTGAAAGACAGATTAAGGCCTTTAACAGAGGACAGCACATACATGCTCGCCTCTGTCTGTGATCCCCGTGTGAAAGGTAAACGCCCTACAGACCAATTGTCTGTCATTTGTGAAGGAGCTGGTTAGCACAGGTCCGTGAACAGGAGCACCATAGGCGGAGACAGATTAGGCTTGAAGCACAGGTGGAAACAGCAGGCACGTCACAGAGTTGTGCTGCTGCTAGCCCTGGCAGGAGAAGGACTGTGTCAGTGACAGATACTATTATTAGTGCGTCCACCTCAACGTCAGAACGCCCAAGGCATGTTGGCCATAAAGATACATCAGTTGTGCAACGGGCGAGAGAGAAAGTAACTGGATTGAGTGACTCTCAGCCCTCCCAAGCACAGGAGGAGACAGCAGCAGAGCTGTCAGTGACACGGTATCTCTCAGAGCCGATAGAGAACACGCAGACAGATCTGCTGGCATATTGGGCACACAAGTCCACTGTCTGGCCACACCTAGCCAAAGTGGCTGAAGGATATCTGTCATGTCCACCAACCAGTGTGCCCAGTGAACATGTTTTTTCAATGACAGGGGATATCATGAGCCCTCACCGCTCAAGGCTGTCACCGGTCTTGATGGAAATGCTAGTGTTTTTGAAAGTAAACCTGCCATTGCTTGGCTTTCCCGATTTTCCTTGTGAATGGCAAGATGAATAAAAGCTATTGAAAGGAGCCTTGCAGCAGTTCCAATTGCCTCCTATGCTCAAGATAATGTAAGCACTGCAGCACATGTTCTTGACATGAATCGCTGTGCCTGACCGGCATCTACTGTGCAGCCCTTGTGTTCCCACAAGTGTTTTAACTCCGTTGCTGTTCCTGCCTGTACCTCCAGGCATTGTGTTCCTACTGGTGTTTTAACTCCATTGCTGTGCCTGCCTGTTCATCCAGGCCTTGTGTTCCCACAGGTGTTTTAACTCAGTGGCGGTGCCTGTTCATCCAGGCCTTGTGTTCCTCTGGGGATAGGGAAATACCTACAGTACCTGAGTGTAATCAAGTATGACGTGCTAGAAACGTTTTCGAATAAGAATATAAATACATTAAAAAAACACATAATTACTATCCGAGTATCCGTGTTCATCCAGGCCTTGTGTTCCCACAGGTGTTTTAACTCAGTTGCTGTGCCCATTCTTCCGGGCCTTGTGTTCCCACAGGTGTTTTAACTCAGTGGCGGTGCCTGTTCATCCAGGCCTTGTGTTCCCACAGGTGTTTTAACTCAGTGGCTGTGCCTGTTCATCCAGGCCTTGTGTTCCCACAAGTGTTTTAACCTGGTTGCTGTGCCTGTTCATGCAGGCCTTGTGTCCCTAGCTGGAATTGACCTCTGTCCTCGAATGATGTACCTGTTCATCCAGGCCTTGTGTTCCCACACGTATTCTTATTTGTGAGAGATCCTAGGCTCCAATTCGTTTGTCATCAGCTGAAGTGCGTAAGTACAGTCTGAATTCACTAGACGCCAACGGAATTCACTAGACGCCAACGATATTCACTGGACGCCAATGTAAACACCGGGTACACACAACTCTAGGGGTGGACCCGTTCCAGGGAGTCCTTCCCTGAACAAGCATGAGGGTGGAGGTGGGCTTTACTGCACACCCACCTGACGGACCATGCCCATACCGCTGCCAATATTCTAGCATGCATCAGAAAGATGCTGGCGAGCTACCAGTGTTTTAACCTAGTTCCTGTGCCTGTTCATGCAGGCCTTGTGTCCCTAGCTGGGATTGACCTCTGTCCTCGAATGAAGTGCCTGTTCATCCAGGCCTTGTGTTCCTACTGCTGTTTTAACTCCATTGCTGTGCCTGCCTGTTCATCCAGACCTTGTGTTCCCACACGTATTCTTATTTCTGAGAGATCCTCCAATTCCTTTGTCATCTGCTGAAGTGCGTAAGTACCGTCTGAATTCACTAGACGCCAACGGAATTCACTAGACGCCAACGATATTCACTGGACGCCAATGTAAACACCGGGTACACACAACTCTAGGGGTGGACCCTTTCCAGGGAGTACTTCCCTGCACAAAGGAAAGGGAACTCTCTCCTGGGCCAATTGATAAGAAAACCACAATTCTGCAGCCAAAAATAGGCTGGAAATCCTTCCCCCATTGACTTTAATGGGCGACATATGTACATATACCCAACTCATTGAATTTTTTTTATGTCCATATTGACCACAAGTGGGACCCCCTTTCGGACATAAGAAATATGAACATAAAATTTTGCTCTGCACATCCCTACTATTCACCCACTTCTTGACGCGAAAATGTGCAAAGTGACAGCTTTTGCTCTCTCCCCTTTCTGATGCAGAAGCGTGTCCGGTAGTCTCCTCTTCTCACACTTCCATCCACAATTTGCTCACTGATTTCAGGGGACTGACATCGGCCTCTGCGTCTGCTGCCCCAGCCCCACAGCATCGCCCCAACACACCTCGCTTGTAGCGCACTGCTTGGATACAGTGAGATCTCCATAGTGATCCCCAGTGTCAAGGAGAATGTGTGCTTGAGACAGTTGACCTAGGTATCCCATCTGTGCATAAAGGGGTAGATTTTAAAAGGGTTACACGCAAAACCCCCCTGCGCGCGCCGAGCCTATTTTGCATAGGCTCGACGGTGCATGTAAGCCCCGGGATGCGCGTAAGTCCCGGGGCTTTCCAGGGGGGCGTGTCGGGGGCATGTCACGACGGCGCATAATTTGGGGGCAGGGCTGTGGGCGTGGTTCCAGCCCGGGGGCATGGCCAAGGCCTCCGAAACGGCTCCCGGCCCTGGGAATCGCGTGCCGGTGGCCGGCCCAGCGCGCGCAAGTTACGCCTGCCTCGGATAGGCGTAACTTGTGCAACAAAGGTAGGGGGGTTTAGGTAGGGTTGGGGGGGTGGGTTAGGTAGGGGAAGGGAGGGGAAGGTGCGGGGGTGTGGAAGGAAAGTTCCCTCCGAGGCCGCTCCGATTTCAGAGCGGCCTCGGCGGGAACGGAGGCAGGCTGCGCGGCTCGGCGCGCGCAGGCTGCCGATTTTGCACAGCCTTGCGCGCGCCGATCCCGGATTTTAACAGATACGTGCAGCTACACGCGTATCTAATAAAATCCCGTGTACTCTTGTTTGCGCCTGGTGCGCGAACAAAAGTACGCATGTGCGCAAATTTGTAAAATCTACCCCAAAGTGCTCAAGGCATGCACAGGATCAATGAGGGCCTGACGAGGAAGGGATCTCGCTGTCAGAGGATTGATAATACACAATATAATAAATCTCCAGCACCCCTTGCAGTCACTCCCTGCCAGTCAGAGAAAAGGAGGGAATATGCCAGCAGTCCCAATGTTAATTCTGAATGAATAAGTACTGCCCTGGGACTGTACAAATGTTAGGAGGGCAGGGCTTTGACTTGAAAAGAGAATGATAAGGTCCATATTCAGTAAGCCAGAAGGCGGACAAGTTAGCCAGGTGATTGTCTCAGATTTAGCAGGACAAGTCTCCTGCTGAATATACTTAGTTAAATTTATCTGGGTAACATTACCCAGATAACTTTCAAAACTAACAGGTTACAACTGAATATAGCCAGTTAGCTTTAAAGTGAACCTGATATGTATACCCAGATAACTTTAACCTTAACCATCTACATTCAAAAAATAGATTAGGAAAAAATATCCTCCTGGGCCAGGAGGCTCAATCCTCCACCCCCACCCCCTAAAACCAGTATAAATTATGTCAGGTGTAGCACCTGATCTCTCATCCCCTCTTCCTAAACCCCCCCAAATAATGGTTTTTTTTAAAGTTGCAGGGAATGGCACCAGAAGAGCATTCACGCCCCTCCTTGATTTTCTAAAAAATTCACGTTGGCAGTCCCCTGCTAACCCCCACCCTCCCCACCTCCTCTAACACAACCCTCCAAAAGCCCCCCAGCCCCTGGAAGTGTGGTACATGCCTATCAGTCCAGGTGGCTTCTTGCATCCCTCTAAAGTTATCCACATAATCCCTTTGAATAGGGACCTCTTAGTGCTCCAGTGGCTCAGTGACAGCGCTGAGCACTGCCATGCAGGAGACCTGGGTTCATGCTGGCCAGGGCCAGGAATGCTGACTAGGCTGTGTTCACAGTCCCTGATGGAGAAGAGTTATGCTCATGGTACAGTGGTGACACCTAGTGGACAGACTCCGTGCATATGCATGCATGATTCCTATTTATAATGTCCAGGTCAGGAAAACTAGAAAAAAGAAAAAAGCATTCTTGTAAATGCATACGAGAATTAAAGCAACATCTCATGGTGATTTACAGTTTGTTAGAAAATGAATAAATCAGGAGATCACATCAACTATAACTATAAATTTGAAAAGTTAGCCTTGAAACTTCAAATATAGTCACTTGCATACCCTGGCCCACCTCCATGATTTCCTCAAACAGATGTATATTCAGCCACTGGCCAGTTGGCAAAGTTAGCAGGATAAACTTATCCAGGTAGCCATGAAAGTCAGCAGTGCAAGGGTACTGCTGAATATATCAGCTGTCTTAAAATTAGCCAGATAAATTTGTCCAGCTAACTTTAGGGCTGATTTTCTGTTGTCTGCTGAAAATTTGGTTATCTGGCCAAATTAGTCAGATAAAGTACTTCTCCCCGAAATATCCCTAGAGCATCTCTGACATAATCGGACACATTTTTAGCCAGGTAATAAATTATCCTGCAATCTATAAGCACAATTCCCACCCCCCACCCCCATCCCCCACCTATAGTATGCCACCAAGAATGTCCCCCTCAATGTGGCTAAAATGTTCCACCACAATGAGCAGACTTTTAGCCACACTGAAGGGTGGGCAACATTTTAAAATCAATTTGTGCCGGTAAAATGCTTTTTAGCCACCAACATCCCTTTGATAATTAACCTCTTTGGGGTCAATTTTCAAAATGTTTACATCAAAACAAAGACTGAGCATGCTTTTTGTACCAATTCTCAAAGTGAAAATACTCAAGCCCCTTCTCCATGAAAAGTGTTGTAGGTACAAAGTATGCATGGTCACTTGCACCTGCTCTTTGTGTAGGTAGAAATTGCTTGAAAAGTATGTGGTTGATACCAATGTGCATACTTTCCTTCTCCTGACCTAAACAACACACCCCAGGAGCATCTCCTCTCCAAACGGCTAAAAGCACAACGCATGGACCTTTAGCTATATTGAGGGTAGTTGACTTACATGGTGGAAATCGCTTTGGAACTTTGACCTCTCCGTGTTTAAAAAAGACCTGATATATATTTCATCTCAATTCCAAGTCTGCTTCAGTGATAACATTTTGTGTCAAAATGCCCTCTCTTGCACGTTGAGAAATTCAAGCAATGTCTAAAAGTTCTGCAGCTCCCACAGGCTGC
Organism: Rhinatrema bivittatum; assembly: GCF_901001135.1. NCBI lineage: Eukaryota > Metazoa > Chordata > Amphibia > Gymnophiona > Rhinatrematidae > Rhinatrema > Rhinatrema bivittatum. The sequence goes on along the minus strand of NC_042618.1, from coordinate 316,742,352 downwards.
CTGGAAGAGGAACTGCCTGAGCCCTGCAAGAGCATGGCCTCCACATCAATCTATAGACTTGGAAGGTGTTGCTTGTGAGAAAAACTGTTCAGAGCTCGTTACTGTGAAAATGTCCGATGACAGTTGCGGGGAGAGGGAAGATGGCCGCAGAATGGCAGCGGCACTGGCAAACCCTGGTGAGAGTGCACACACAGCCTGAAGCAAAGTTAAGCGGGATCAGACGTCGGGCAGGGCGTCCGACCCGCGAACAAATATGTTACATTTATACCTGTATAACTCCTGCTCCATTCTCTTCTTGGATACACGGGCACAACTGGGAGCTGCAGGGCCAAATATGCACCCCATGGAGTCCCCAGGTTCTTCTAATGGGGAGAACTTGCTTCAGGGCACTTACAACTCTGGACCTTCTTCAGTAACAAATTCACTCAGCCATACAGGTTTGAGGTTCTCCAAAAATAAAAGTTCAATGTGGCACTTGTGGAATTGTAATGATTTGATAAAATCCATATTTTCGTCTGGTAACATGCATATCAGAAATAAAAAATCAAAACACAGTCGCAACACAGTTTATCAAGTGCAATTCACCAACTAATGGAGATTTTTTTTTTTTTGTAAGTAAAATGCATGTAATTATGGTAAGTAAAAGTGATAATGATCAGTTTGTTACTGAAGTGATAAAAAATTAGGTTCAAAATATGGGACACCAGTGGGAGGATTTTGCATGTTTATTCGGGTCGACTCTATGACACAAAGAACTGGGAAGTGATGATTTTTCTTGCATTCATTTGTACAAAGAATGGGGACTTTTTATACCTCTGGTGAGAGAAATTCCTATATTTCTTTAATTCTGTATCCTTTTCTGTTCTTAGTAAGAAAGGAGGCAAACCTTATTTTAGATTTCACGTCTCTCTTATCTTTACAGAGATCTATAAACAATGGGGTAGATTTTTTAAAAAAGCGCGTTTGCGTACTTTTGTTGGCGCACCAGGCGTCAACAAAAGTACGCTGGATTTTATAAGATACGCGCGTAGCCGCACGTATCTTATAAAATCCTGGACTGGCACGCGCAAGGCTGCCGATTTTGGGCAGCCGGCGCGCGCCGAGCCGCGCAGCCTGCCTCCGTTCCCTCAGAGGCCGCTCCGAAATCGGAGCGGCCTCGGAGGGAACTTTCTTTCGCCCTCCCCTCACCTTCCCTTCCCTTCCCCTACCTAACCCACCCCCCCGGCCCTATCTAAACCCCCCCCTACCTTTATCCATGGATTTACGCCTCCCGGAGGGAGACGTAAATCCACGAGCGCCAGCGGGCTGCTGGTGCGCCGAGACCCGACCCGGGGGCGGTTCCGGAGGGCGAGGCCACGCCCCCGGAATGCCCCGGGCCGAAACCACGCCCCCGGGCCCGCCCCCGAAACGCCCCCTTCAGAAAACCCCGGGACCTACGCGCGTCCCGGGGCTCTGCGCGCGCCGGCGGCCTATGCAAAATAGGCACGCCGGCGCGCAAGGCCCTGCTCGCGTAAATCTGGACGGATTTACACGAGCAGGGCTTTTAAAATCCGCCCGAATGAGAAGAAACCACTACCATTATTAAGTTTCTAAAAGTTAAAAAAAAAAAAAAGTTATATATTGTACCTGACACAGAAATAAGTATCTGAATTGATTTGAAATAGCTTTTCAATCAGATAGGGATATCTGTCTGTTACATCCTTACTGAAAAGCAAAAAGGAATGCATTGTCATTTTATATATTTTAAGAAACTTAAATGTCTTGACACATGCAGTCGTCTCAGGCACAGGGGCATTTGTGTACAAAGTTAATTTTGAGATCTAACTTCTTTCAAAATTGTTTTCATTATAAGTTAAGTGCTTCTTGACCAGGTAATTATTTTCCCTTAAAAGCAGTATGCTGCAGGTACGTGAATAATTCATATATATATATTCATCATTAAGAATAGATTCATCTTTCAGTAGCAGTTTCCCTAAGTATCAGTTATCTTTAAATAGTAGAGGTTACATTGTTTTCCTTTTTCTGTGCTAAATGCATGATTTCAGTTTTATGTTTGAGCAATCTGCTTAAATTTAAAGAAAAGAAGGAATAAGTCAGAGTTTAGCAAAATGGCACTGCCTTGCTAAGAAAGAATGTGAAAAATCTCCCTTTGTTTATTTTATATGGCACCATATTTTCTTACCTAATAAAATTGAGGTAGATATTCAAAACATAGCTGGCTATTTAGTTAGCAATCTGGATTTATTCAGCTAATTTGGGCCTGGATTTTCCTATGTCGCACAGCTTAGGGAATCTCGTGGTAACGGGGGGTGGGCCTGCGCAAGCCGGCAGCGATCGCACCACCGCGTGTTTTCGCTGCTGGCTTTCGCACCCAATAGTGCCACCGGGAAAGGTGGCGCTATTGGGCGTGCTACTGGCAGTGATAACGGGTCTTACCTTATCGCTGCCAGCGAAGTTACCGCCGCGTCCGCCTCCTCGCTGCCCCTCCCCTTCTGACCCCGACTCCACTCCCGGCAACCTATCGCACGCGAAAAGTCCCTTTTCGCGTGCGATAGGCTTACAATATAACCCCCTTAGATGGAATATTCAGCTGCATGGCTATGCATCTGAAAGTCCCTGGATAAATTGCTACTTAGCTAGATAAGTCTTGTCCATCTAGGTTTAGACCTGCTATTGAGCTACTGAACATAGCTGGATAAGTTTATTTGGCTAACTTTAGGACTGCCCTGTGGCTCAACCAGAGTTAGCTGGATAAGTTATCTGGTTAACTCAGCTCCTCCCTGTTATGCCCAGTCCCATCCCTGACATATCTGGCTAAATACTTAGCTGGATAAGTCACTTATCCAGCTAAGTGGTGCCCACTGAGCCTAGCTGGATATTCAGGAGGACTTATCTGGCTAACTACCATTTTGAATATTAGGCTTAAGATTAATTTCCAAAATTTAATGGGGGTAGTGGGCACAAAACGAAAGATATAACTAGGGTGCCTAATACCCTTGCTCCAGCCCTAGGAAAATGGACACACATGATAAGTCTTGGGATCTTTACCTGCTGGCAAATTCATCATATTATATGGCTGTGCACTGTGTTGCAACCACATGACTAGACGTTTCTTTCTATTGGTTTTATGACAACCTCTGTGAGTTTAAAAGGCTATTGCTGTTCAGAAGGAACGTCTAACAAATGCTTATGCTTCATTTGGCTTCCTACTGACTGCTTACAAGTAAGCAGGACATAAGAAGAGTGTTTTGGAATAGAAATGCACAAATTTCTTCCAGATAGGTTTGGCAAACCCTTAAACGTTGGAAGTTTGTCTAATCAGTTTGTTGAACCAGTTTGAAAACATTATGGGGCAGATTTTTAATCTCATTAAACCAGGCTGAAATTCATCTGGTTTGACTTTGACTTCATTTTATGCTCTGATTGGTTATTAATTCTGTGGTGTGTAAAAGTTACACTGGGACCCATAAAAAAACACAGGTAAAATATCACTATAAAGTGTGCCTCAAGTGTTAAAAGTCCCTTTGAATTGCTTATATATGTGAAAGCTATGTGATCTCTGGTTCACATTTGTTCAGTTTACAAAAAAGCAGGGATTTTTTTTTTTTTTTAATCAGTGTCTTCATCACTCTGAAATATTCCAAGCTTTTCATTCCATTGCAGTAAATTGATAAGTCTGGAAGAATTCAAGGCTTAGTCTTGCTTGAAAAATAGTGCATTATGAAATACTAATGTTAGCAATTAGTGCACTGTTCTGTTGAAATTTTGGGTCACAATGTTCCTATTAATGTTCATGCTGGTCAAGTTAAACTCTCCCTTTCCTGATAAATGGTGTGCTACTTTCAGCTCTTCTTCTTGAGTCAAGCAGACTGATGTGACAACAATCTGCCTCAAGCATGAAACACAGATTCAACACATACGCTGTGAAAACTGCTAGGTGGAATGAAGACCTATTCACTAACACATGGAAAAATCGGGCATTAAAAATGCCATTAAAGTTGGATGTAACAACAGTGTTACCACTGGTTGCAGTGTACATCCTGATAGGGGCTCTGATCTTTCTCCTAATTTTCAAATAGTTTCCTCTGGCCAAACCTCCACCCTGGTGCTGAAATTGCCTCTAGCGGGTCAAGATATCCTCTTATCCTGGGTGCTGAAATAGCTCATAGTGGATTAAGATACTCCCCACCCTGCCATCCATGTTAAAATGATCTGAAGTAGCTGATGTTCCCCCCACCCACTCATCCTCTGCACCTACCCCTTAGGAAGTCTTCTACAAGTGAGGTTGGAACACTTCTCCTTGCTCTACTGATGGTGTCATCATCCGTAGTGGTGCTCAGTGATCCCATGTGCTTCGTTGTAGGGGGCGCAGAAGAGCAGCCACGTGGTGCCGCAAGCGGGGCCTATCCCGCTCGTGACAAAGAAAAATAGAGACTGTGTGCTTCTCAGGGCCGCCAGACTTCCTCCACATGGCAGGATGCCACTAGTGCAACAACCTCCTGTCTCCCTCTAAAGGTGCGCTTGCACCCAACATTAATCTATTTAAAGGGCCCATGGCAGGAAAGGTCATTGGCACCCATTGATAACCTCTATATATATAGGACTTGCCTGTTGTCCCTATCTTGTCTCAGAAACAGGTCTTCCTACTTTGAATAGTGCAAGTTGCCAGAATCCGTCGTCTCTCCAGCCTTGCCTTGCCTTGTCTCTCCAGTGTGCCTTGCTGATACGCTTCCCGGCCACGTCAACTTTGCGGCCAGTCCCGCTCACCTCTCCCTTCCATCCACAAGTTCCGGGCTTACATCCTCTGCTGCCACAGCAAGTTTGCGACGTCCCCGGCTCCCCCGCTCACTGTCTCTGACAACGGCCTCACAGCGGAGCTCCTGTAGGGGCTCCGCGTCTTCCTGCTCCTTGGCCCCGCCCCTAGGAGCGCACATGGCCGAAGTCGCCCTATTTAAAGGGCCAAGCGCAGGAAACCCGAACCCGGCGCTCCATGATGACATCAAGCAAGCCTGCTATATAAGGCAAGGCCCGTTCCCCTGAATGGTGCCTTGGCAATCGGGTCATATACTCCGGTGTGTCTAATTTGCCTTCCAGCGTCTCCTGTTCCAGCGTCTCCTGTGTCTCCTGTTCCTTCGTCTCTCCATCCCTGGTAGTACCCTTCAGACTGATCTCACAGTAATGACCATTGCTTGCTCATGACTTCTCCTGATCACTGCCTGGAATGTGACCTCTGCCTGACCTGACTACTTCTGGATGTACTGACCCCTGCTTTGGCTGACCATTCTGAACTATTACTCTGGCCTCTATCCTCGCTATCCATGCGGACTCTATTCTGGCCTCCTGTGACCTCTGGACACTCTGGTTTGGACATTGACCGCGCACCCTTGTTTGTGGTGGGCACTCCTCTGTACTTCCTCTCTAGGAGATCCTGTGATGCCCACCTAAAACCAGGCGGCCTGGGTAAACAAGGGCTCAACCTGGGGGAACCCCGGGTTGCTATTGGTGAAGCTCCAGCTAGCCTCTGTCTCCTCCTGTGCTCCGCCTTCTCGTGGCAGACGCTCTCCGGGTCTGACCGGAGGGCCGTACCAATCCTGCACCAGGCCAAGGGTCCACCTCCAGCACAACACTTGCCTCATCCAACCTTACCTTGTCTCTCCAGCCAGCCTTGCCTCATTGCTCAAGTCTGCCCTGCCTCATCCAGCTTTGCCTTATCTCTCCAGGCTTCCTCACCTCCTCTTCTCCAGAATGAGTTTCTCTCCAACATCCTCTTCAGTAAACACCGAAACAAAAAAATAATTTAATCTTTCTACGATGGCTTTATCTTTTCTAAGTGTCCCTTTAACCCCTTGATCATCCAATGGTCCAACCAACTCCCTCACAGGCTTTCTGCTTTGGATATATTTTTAAAGTTTTTATTGTGAGTTTTTGCCTTTATGGTCAACTTCTTTTCAAATTTTCTCTTAGCCTGTCTTATCAGTGTCTTATACTTAACTTGCCAATGCTTATGCTTTATTCTATTTTCTACTGATGGATCCTTCTTCCAATTTTTGAATGAAGATCTTTTGGCTAAAATAGCTTCTTTCACCTCACTTTTTATGCATGGTATGCACACCCTTTCGCACTGGGCCTGGGAAGGATAGGTTATCTCTACACTGGAGCCTATTTTTCTGTTTTTTTATTAAAGACAGAAGGGAAGTTGGCCAGCCAGATTTATGCCTGTTCTTACAGTGCTTGGATTTGGCCAGCTAAGGGGTGGATTTATCAAAATGTGGTAAGTACCACATGTGATAGCAAAAGGGGTGTGTTTTATGCTAAAATAGCATTAATTACCTGTGTGAAGAGCTAAGTTAGTGCAAATTGTAATACCATTTTCAGATTCTGTGATAAGTGCCAGACCTGTTGTATTTCCTTCATTCAACCACCAGGGGACCATTGTTAATGGTCCTACAGAGAGAGAGAGAGAGAGAGAGAGAGAGAGAGAGAGAGAGAGAGAGAGAGAGAGAGAGAGAGAGAGAGAGAGAGGCCATAATGTCATGACCCATAGGTAGGTATTTGTATCCCTATGGTAGGCCCACCAAGTAACTCGAGGTGGGGTTTAGGTACGAGTGTAGGGGGTTAGGGGCCACTTTGACATTCTATGTGACACCTACGAACAGAACAGTGGTCTCTTGTGAAGATTTGCTGGCCTTCGGAGTGAGGAAACTCACTCCAAGATGAGATTTGGGCAAGGTTCTCTCAACCTAGCTTGAGGGACTCTCTACCTGGGTAACATCAAGCTAGGTTGAGAGAACCTTGCCCAAATCTCATCTTGGAGTGAATTTCCTCACTCCGAAGGCCAGAAAATCTTCACAAGAGACCACTGTTCTGTTCGTAGGTGTCACGTAGAATGTCAAAGTGGCCCCTAACCCCCTACACTGTTACCTAAACCCCCACCTCGAGTTACTAGGTGGGCCTCTCTCTCTCTCTCCCCCGTCAATTCACCTGAAATAGGACTTACGGGAAACATTGCAAATGGCGATGAAACCTTATCGCACAGCCTAATGTAATCCAAAGAGGTGTACTTAAAATCGGCGTTACGGCTGTGCGATAGCTCTTCGCAGACAGGTTAACCCAGCCCACTTTCCGTCCTAACTCCTCCTATTTTATGAATTTGCATCGCACCATATGATATGGTGCGATTGCATGCGTTAAACATGTTTTCGCATGCGTTAAGGGCTTATCGCATGCATTAACGGGGCTTTTTGCATGCGATAAGCCCTTAACGCATGCGAAAACGCCTTATCACATTTTGATAAATTACCCCCTAAATTAGAAGGCTGGTGATGAAAATGAGTGCTAGCTACCTAACTTTCTTCCCTTGATCTAATCTCACCCCTAAGTTTACTCATATTTTGGCTAGCTAAATTTAGCCACCCAATCAAATTTAGCTGGTTAACCCAGTCGATTTTTAAAGGCTTTCATTTAACTGACTAATTCCTTATTCAGACAGCTAGGTCATTTTGAATAATGACCTCTTTCTTAGAGAACTTTTGGAGGTCTAGATTCAAAAGCCATTTAGACAGATAAGTTATCCGTCTAAATGGCAAGCATAGCATATTCAATCACTTATCCAGCTAAATTGTAGCCGGATAAATAGTTATCTATTGTGCATAGGTTTGCTGAGATAATTTACAGGCACACTTATTAAAATAAAAAAGCATTCACATAAGTCCCAACTCCACCCTGATTTCTCTCCCTAGAATGCCTCTCCCCATGAGTGTAAACGTATTTGCATATAAAGGGTACTTACACATATTTTTATGTAAATATGGCTCACACAATTTTAAAATGGTGTAAGTAGGGCTAAAGTCTGCATGTAACTTTTGCATAGATTTTAGCCAACATTTTCAAAGCAAACGTGCATAAGCTTGCTTTAAAATTGCATAGGTAGTTGGCCCAATACATGCACAAATTACCTCAAACAAAGCTACACCTGCCCTTTGCAGGGTATAACTTATGCAGGGTAAAACTCATAAAGCATATGTGTAAGTTTCAAATTTCCCCCCAACTCCTCCCCATGGAACATCTCTCTGCAGTGTATGTAAAAGAACATGGGAAAACCAGGTTATGCGCTTCCTTTTATGCTCAGGGAGACCTGGCAGATTTTATAACAGCCATTTATGCATGGGGACGATGCAATATCGTGTGCTGAGCCTAGCGCACAGGTTAACGAGCTCTTGGACGTGCGTTTTGCATGTGTGTCCATAACCTCCGATGCAATAAGGGATCAGCACGTCTAAAATGCACGTCCAAATTGGTGTGTACATGATAGCACTCGTCACACGTAAATTCCATGTAGATGAGATTATTAGCTATTACCCCGCAATGCAAAAAATCCCCGTGCGGCTAAGGCGCACTTTTTAACCCATCAAATTTACACGCTCAGGGCTGTGTATATTGTGTGTGTGTGTTTTGTGCCAGTAAATTAGCTGCTGTGGGATAAAACAGACGTTCATAAATTGAGCATCTGTTTTGGCAACCTACATACACAGGGCACTTAATATTAATTTATTCACTGCTTCACTTACTGCCGGTTGGTCCATTCACTGTCACATGTCCTGGCTGCCAATTCTCCTGGACACCCAAGGGGAAGCGCTAGGGATGCACAAATTATTCTTTTAATGCTGCAGCTCATTTGCCTATTGCATTGAGTGCCCAGGAAAGGTGGGTGTTGCGTGTTCAAAAACGTGCACCCACTTTGGATGCACATTTTTTTACATGTATGATATTGCATCAGTCCCATAAAGAGGTAGATCTTAAAATCCTGGCATTCGCATGAATTAAGGGAAGCGTGAATAAGTCTGGCTTGCGCATGCTGAGCGGATTTTTAAAAACGCCCAGATAAGTGGATATCTCCCACAGCATGCCCATCTCCAAAGATTTCAAAAAGGGGTGGGGCGTAGGCATGAACCACAGATGTGTGCATAAATATTTACACACCCCAGAGCACGTCAAGGTCTCCTGATGCGTAACTTTATTTCTGCAATGAATGCCATCTAAGTTAAAAAATAAAAAAAACTAGGTAGACCTGCATGGTTTTAAGGGTTTGGGCTAACTGTTAAAAATGAAGGCTATTAAACTAGGGGGGTCTGGAGGACCTCTCTCTTAACTGTGCAAACTGGGAACAAACTGGTAAAACTGGAAATGGCGTGGGCATGTGCCCCTTTTAAAATCCCCCAACTTACGTGGTAGAAGCGGGATTTGTGCGCACTTGCGTGCACCCACTTAAAATTTGGTGCACATGTGCGTGCAGCTTAGGTTATTTTATAACAATCGCGCGTACGCGTGTGCATGTTATAAAATGACAGCTCCAGGCACAGGCTGATGCATGCGCAAATGTGCACCCGCATGCCAGTTTGAAAGTTACCAGCAATATTTTCACTCAGAACAAGAAAAGATGAGTTGAGTCTTGAGATTAGATCCAAAGATAAGCGACAAATTTTCCCTAGACTAAAAAACAAAGACTTTTTTCTGATAAAAATGTGAATTACAATTGTAAAAACAGATATTGTATTGTAGATAAGATAGCTTCATTAAAAGTCACAGGGGCCTATAAAGAAAAATCTGAGCTTTTAAATTTAGGACCCTAAATTAGGTTCCTAAGGGGGTCATTTATCAAATCACTATGGGGCCTTATTGTGTATGTTAGGGCGTTATCGCATGTGATAACGCCGTAATGCACATAACTACCACATCAAGATGGTAAAATTAAAATGAGGGAAAGGAGTGGAGTTAGAGAGGAGCCTGTGGTAAGAAGGTGGCGGTACGCACTGGGCGATAACATTCGGACATTATCACTGGCAGTAGCGCCAGATTTAACACCACCTTTTCTACTGGCGCTATGGGGGCAATAGAGTGTGGCGCGATCGCAGCTGCGGCGTGCGAAAATACACCACCATGATGCAGCCGGCTGCACACTTTCTCCCCCGCCCCTTTTTTCTTAGTGGAATGATGGATTTATGCCTAAGTTAGATGATCCTAGATTTTCAGTCTCAGGGACAATCCTAAAATTTCAGCTGAAAATTCACATACATTTCTGATCCTAATACTTAGGGTCCTAAATTTAGGCTAGCTATTTATTTCCCTAGATTCAGGCTCCTAACTTAGCTCCCTAATTCTGAAAATCAGTTCTAAGCTCCTAACTTTCAGGCCGATACAGTACAGTGTGCTCAGCCGAGTACACTGTTTAGCATGTGATTGGCCACGCATTTTTGATGCATGTCTATTACTCCTTATACTATAAGGGCTTTAGCGCATCGAAAATCCGCTGGCCATACCCTGCCCCCCCCCCCCCCCCGAAAACTAACAGTGCTCATCACATACAAATGCATGTTCATGAGGCTATTAGTCGGCGGGATACCGAAAAATGTACAAAAAAATGAAAATACTGCCTTTTTGTATACCCTCCAACTTAATATCCTAGTGATATTAAGTCGGAAGAAACAAAAACAATAAATAAATAAATAAATAAATTTTAACAAATCTGCCCGCTGGTCAGCAGGTTAGAAAAATGAATTCTCAATTTTACCGGCGTTCGTTTTCCTAACCCGTAGCTGACAGCAGGTTCAGAAACCGATGCCAGTAAAATAGAGCGTTGTTTGTCGGAGCCCGCTTTGTTGTGCACACAGGCTTTGGCAAGGTGTTGCACGCGGGAGGCCATGAGCATCTGTTGCGCGGGAACAAGAGGAGTGTGCCCTTGGACCTCAGTGAACCGGGAGAGGAGCTCCGAGGAAGCACTGAGGTAGGTGAGACGGAACCTCGTCTGGGCGGTGACCGGAAGCTCAGGCCCCCGCCGACCTGCATGACCTCTGTGAGACCAACCATGCAAGGTTGGTCTCTGAGCGGTCCTCCAACCACTCCAAGCCCTTTCGGATCTGCCGCTGGGTAACGGCAGAGGCGGCAGGCTGGCCAGGATGCAAGGGTGGACGAAGATTCTGGAGCATGAAGACTCAGACGAGGAACTTGGAATGTGGAGACTCAGACACAGGCGAGCAAGGTCCCTCTGGTGCCCTACACAGCCCAGCCAGGCTAGTCGTGGACCACACTGTCTCCTATGTGCCCTACACAGCTGGTCAGCTGGTCGTGGACCACGAAGGGAGGAGGGCAAGCTCTGGACAACAACCATAGTTCAGAAATGAAGCAACCCCTAGACCCTCTGAGGTTGGGACAGGAAACTAGACTCAGAATTAAAATTCGGAACTTGGAACCTGGAACTCTGAACTTTAAAAACAAGGAACCTCTGGAGGTGCAGGCTACTCAGGACTTGGAACATCAGGACTTGGAACATCAGGACTAGATCACGGAATATCAGGACTGGATCACGGAACATCAGGATTTGATCATCAGAAATTGGAACATCAGGATTTGGATCACGAAATACCAGGACTGGATCATCAGGACTTGGAACATCAGGATTTGGATCACGAAACATCAGGACTGGATCACGGAATATCAGGACTGTAGATGAAGGACATCCAGAAGAGACCAGAAACACAGACGACGAGGGATCCCATGAAGAACATGGAAGCCAGGCAGGAGCAGAGACAAGAAGTCCTAGGAAGGACTAGCCCCTTGCAAAGGCAAGGAAGGAATGGAAGCAGGGCCCTTAAACAGGGCTGAAGATGAGGAGATGCCCAGGGAAGAGTTCAGGTGGGGCCCGGGGCATATCCGGCCACAGGCCCCTTAAATATAGTTGAGAGACGTGGCCTCGCCCCTTAGGGGAAGTGGGCAAGACACTGGATAGTGGCATCCTTGCCGCTGCATGCAGGAGCAGGGCTGGGCTGAGGAACAGGCCCCGACGAGTGAGTGGCAGTGTCCAAGCTGTGAAGAAGATGCCGGGAGCGGCTCTCAGCCGCATGCGAGACCGGGGACTATGGCCTCCTGACCGTGGAGCAGAGACAGCAGCAGCAGCGGCCACTGGGCCTCGAGGTAAGTGCCTGCTCATGGCTAGGCCCGTGAGCAGGAGCACAACATGCTGACAGCCAACTCTACGCTAATAAGGAGACACTAGGGACACGCTGTTTGTCCCTAGCACCTCCTTATTAGCGCGACCCCTCATTTAAATACAGGATTGCGCTCCCAGGAGGCTGGGTGGATGGGTGCACGTTGGCAGAGCAGGCGCTCAACACTGCGCACCCTCTCTCTCATGATTCTTACAGTATCGGCCTGTTTGTTTCTCCACTTTAACTCTGCCTCCATAACCACCCATTTTTTAGGGTGCTAAATTTGGGCCCCTAATGAAACTAGGAATCTAAATTTAGGGACTCAGCCCTAGTAAATTTTAAAAAGGGCCAATTAAGGACCTTTACTCCAACAGTTAGCATCCTAAATTCTTTGAAAATTGACCCCACAATGTCCACTGAAATAATCTCTGATAAGAACATAAGGCATGCCGTGCTGAGACAGACCAATGGTTCATCAATTCTGGTATCCTGTCTCCAATAGTGGCTAGTATAGGTCACGTGGAATAGCCCAGCAGATCCTAATAGGAAAGTCCATTCCCTATTACTCATTCCCAGATGTCCAGTGTCTATTCAGACTCCTTCATTAGAGTAGGGAGTCCTCTTCAGTAGAATGGTTTGTGGTTTATTAAAAAAAGAAAACTGAATTTCAGGTCATATAAAGATTTTAAAGACCATCTAGTCTATTCATTTTCTTTATCCACAGCATTAGCACCATTGTTACATGGCAGGTCTACAGTTTTATCCTCATTTCTCCACAACTAAGGGTCCTGTATGTATGTTTTACTCTTTAATTCCAATATAATTTTTGCCTTGATCATTTCCATTGGAAGGTTCTTCTATATAATTGCAATCCTTTCTGTGAAAATGCAGCTTACCAACCACAACTTGATTTTGTACAATAAATAAGTGAATATATAAATAAACGAAACCCTGAACTAATCTCTTTAAATCAAGGCTCACAGATAATTTGCCTACTGGAAAAATATATAGTAAACTTAACAGGTATGGGGCAAGAATCTTAAAATAAAAAATAAACTGGAAGAAAATAAAATTCCAGGAATCTTACTTTAACTGGATGAGACTAGGAGACTGACAACTGAAAGGCAGATAAAATTAAATGTGAAAAAGTGATGCACATAGGGAAACATAATCCCAACTACAGAAACACTATGCTGAGCTCTATATTGGGAGTCAGCACCCATTGAAATCCTCACTTCAATGTGCAACAGCAGTCAAAAAAGCAAATAGAATGATCCAAAAAGGAATGGAGAATAAAACGGAAAATGTCAATTGCCTCTGTATCAAGCCATAGTGGAGTGCAGATTGAGTATTGTGGGTAATTCTGGTTGCCCCATCTATAAAAAAACAAAACATAGTAAACACAAAAAAGGTGCAGAGAAGGGTGACAAAAATGATAAAGTGGATGGAACAGCTCCCCTATGATGAGAGGCTATATAGGTTAGGGCTCTTCACTTTGCAAAAGAGATGGAGAGAGGAAACATGATAGAAGTTTATAAAATTATGTGTGGGGTGAAACAGGTAAATAAAGGATGGTTATTTACCCTTTCAAAAATACTAGAAAAAGGGGCACTCCATGAAATGAGTAGGGATGTGCAGGGGTAAAATTTAATTGTGTTTTTTGGTTCATTTTTGGGAGGTTTTTTTTCCCTCACAAATTTTGATTCATTTAATGTTTAATTTGTTTCTTTCGTTTACAAAAATTGAATCAAACAGTAAACCCCTCCCCACAAAACAAAACAAAAAAGAACCAGAACCTCCCAAGGCCTCCTGACCACACCACCCATCCCTCCCACCCATAAAAAATACCAGGGCCAGGATTCACACCGGCCCCTACTTACCTGTCCATTGAGGATCTGCTGGCAAGGCCTAGGCTTAGACCCAGGCTAAAGCCTCGGCCTTGTGTAGGTTGAGGTCACAATAGGTTATCACACTATTTAAGCAAGCATTGATAGGTCAGTGGTAGCATTCTCATCTCTCATGTGAGATGTCTGGGTTCAATTCCTGGCCAATACAGTTAAAATTTTAGCAAATCACCTGGACTAGATGATATACATCCCAGGGTTCTGAAAGAACTCAAAAATGAAATTTTAGACCTATTAGAAGTAATTTGTAACCTGTCATTAAAATCATCTTTTGTACCTGAAGTCTTGAAGATGGCCAATGCAACCATGATATATACACAGGACTCCAGAGGTGATCCAGGAATCTATAGACTGGTAAGCATGACTTCAATGCCGAAAAAAATCATGGAAAATATTATAAAGAACAAAATCACAGAATATATAGATAGATATGAATTAATGGGACACAGCCAGCATGGATTTACCGAAGAGGTCTTGCCTCACAAATCTGATACATTTTTTTGAAGAGATGAATAAGCACATGGATAAAGGTGAACTGGTAGATGTGGAGTATTTGAATTTTCAGAAGGCATTTGACAATAAGAGGCTTCTAAGAAAACTAAAATGTCATGGGATTGGAGGAGATGTCCTTTTGTGGATTGCAAATCGGTTCAAAGACAGAAATCAAAGAGTAGGATTAAATGGTCTGTTTTCACAGTAGAAAAAAGTAAACAGAGGAATGACTCAGGGATCTATATTTGGAACCGTGCTTTTTAATATATTTATAAGAGGAGATCACTAGGGGGCGTTGAAGGGAGAAGATGTGATTTCTTCTTCCTCGGCCTTAGGCCTATTCAATCGGACCCCATCCACCCCTGGATTGAAGTCAGAATAGGGGTTTTTTTTGGATCTGGAGACTATTATACAGGTGCTTTGTGGTAGTGGGCATGTCATCTCGTGTGGTCCGCAAGGATAAGGAAAAGGGGAAGGAACGTCCAAAGCCCGCCGCATCTCCAGGCATGGCCGCAGTGAGTGATTGTCACAGCTCCCCTGCAACACCCATCGCGGACATTAAATGTGCGATATTAGAGGTTTTAGGGCCAGAGCTTCAGAATCTTTCCGCTAAAATCACTGAGCTCTCAGCAAATTTAGGGAAATTTGAGAGCAGGTTTGGAGAGATAGAGGCCCGGGTATCGGATACACAAGATGGCCTCAGCACAGTACAATCTGAGATCAGTGTACTGCAGAAAACTGTAGCAAAACAAACAGCCCGCATTGAAGATCTGGAAAATAGATCACGCAGGTCCAATCTGCGTTTTATTGGGCTGCCTGAAACTATTGAAGATCGGCAATTAGTGCTGAAGCTAGAGGCCTGGCTGGAAAAAGACCTGGCCCTCACCAGCACCCATGGAAGGCTACGCATTGAAAGGGCCCACCGCCTGGGACCTCACAATTCAAATGCCACTAGGCCCCGAGTAGTGGTGGCTAAGATTTTTAATTATGCTCATAAACAAGAGATATTGCAGGCAGCCCGGAGTAAAAAAGACCTTACCTTTGAAAATAACAAGATCCGGATCTTCCAAGATTTTTCGGCGGCTGTCTCAGCGCAACGGAGACTTATGGCCCCGTTCTGCACGCAGCTGATAGAGCAGGGGCTGCGGGCCACGCTAGTTTTCCCGGCGAAATTAAGAGTGGTGTTGCCCACGGGAGTGAAGTGGATTGAGTCGGTAGCAGAAGCCCGACGGTTGCAGGCAGACAGAGAAGCTCTGCGGGGGAGTTCTAACACAGGCATGGAGCAAGCTTAACGAGGCCGACCACGTGGGAGTCACATGGGAGCCCTTAATTGACTTTCAGTCTGGCACAGATGGCTCTGAAGATTCTGAGCAGCAGTAGTGGAAACGGCGTTGTTAGTTTGTTTGTTTTTTTTTCTTCTTTCTTTTTTCATGCGGCTGGACTTGAGGTCACCACAGGGGACCTTTGAAGAGCACCTCCCTGATGCAGACTAATTTCCGTCTCTGACAGAGGTGGTAGGAGCGGAGCCTTTAGTTTCTCTTTCAGCAGCAGCACAGGTGGAAGTCACACGGGGTTTTTTTTGTTTTTTTTCTCTCTCGAACCAATTCCCCCGGACAGCAGCGGTAGGAGCGATGCCCTTATTTTCTTTTTAAGCGGCTGCACATGTGGAAGACACAAGGGGGTTATATATATTTTTTGCGAACCATCCCCCCCACCTTGTCGTAGCTAAGTTTAAGTCTCCTGGTCAGCGGGAGTAGAGACGGCATCTTTATTTATACATGTTTTTTTTTCTTCTTCTTCTCCTTTACTGTAGCTGCCCCGGTGTCAGATTCCTGGAGGCCTTCAGCAATAAACATTTAGGGCGAAGTCAGCTTTATCTCCTGGAAAGTGAGGGTTAATTCGGCGGGTTTTTTTTTTTTTTTTTTCCTTTCTATTCCTTTTCTTCCTTTTTCTTTTTAGCCTTCTCTGTGGGTTTTTATTTTTCTATTTCGTGTTGTCAGCCGTAATGGAGGGTGCCCAGAGATAAAGAAAATGGCCTCCGCAGATTTTTGGGTCCCGGGTTGCGGTCGCACGGGGTTGGTGCGCTGCTCAATTCGAGGGGAGGTTTAGCCTAGAGAGAGGTGGACGAAAGCCGCGGCATTTGCCGATCAAGCAAGGGTTAATGTTGGACAAGGCAAATGCTTTTATTGTTTGTTTGTTTTGTTTTGTTAATATATGGGGCAATGTTATAGTCATTCCCGCCTGGAACCTGGGGGTTGGCGGGGTGCCTAAGTACAGTTATGTAGTTTAGACAGTTTAACTCCCTGGTTTATTGTAATGTTTCTTCTCTTTATATGCTTTAATAGGCTGTGGTATTATGTGAGGGTCTAATGCAGAATAATCTCCTTACACCTGTAGCTTAATGCAGTGGACACAGTGGGATAGAGGTTGGTAGTTTATTAAGGGAATGGAGAGAGATGGGGATATAGAAGGCAGTGATCGTGCAGGGGCGTTTTTATTTTTGCTGGGTCCAGGTAATTATACGTTTTGATGGGACCGGGGTACTTTATTAGACTGGGGTCCTGATTTCTCACATAGAAGGGTGTAAGTTACTACGAGCCTATGCAATTGTAAATAGAGGAGGGAGAGGGCTTGTGCTGGGGGTAAGGGGTGGATGGGGTCCGAGGATGGGGTAGGAGGTATATATATATTTAAGGGCCAGTGATCTCGATCCTTTTGTCAGGATCAATGGTTTTGGATGGGTTGGGAGATGGGGAAGGGAAGGGGAGGGTGGATGGGTTGGGAATTCCTCAAGGAATAATTGTTATCTGTATCTTATATGTCATAAGGTGTTCAGTGGTCAACTCACAGGGGTGGCGGGGGAGTCCTTGGTGCGCAGTGGGGGATCCCGGCTGGGAGGATCCTCGCTGCAGTAAGAGGTTAATATATTTTGTTGTAAAAGTTTATATCAAACATCACCATTACTTCTAGTACTAATGTGATCACGTGGAATGTCTGTGGAATTCACTCACCTATTAAAAGATCAAAAATCCTGTCTCTGTTGAAACGGCGGAAGGCTCATATAGCATTCCTGCAAGAAACACATTTGACTGATATAGAACATTTAAAATTGGGGCGTCTTGGGGGGGGTATCATACACTATGCTTCTGGGACTACAAAATCGGCGGGCGTGGCGATTATACTTCAGCATACTTTGCCCTTCACTTTAGTCAAGGAAATAAAAGACCCAATGGGGAGGTATCTCATTTTGATTGCTGAACTTTTCCACACTAAAGTAGTCCTTTGTAATGTATATGCCCCTAATGCATATTCTCCTAGCTTCTATAAAGAGATACACCGACATCTGCTCCCCTATTTGGGAGACTTTATGATTGTAGGCGGGGATTTTAACACAATTTGCAATCCTGCATTAGACAAGTCTCCTCCTGCCTCTTTGTCCTCCGGATATGGACGAGGCCCGAAGTTCTTAGAAAAGACATTACAGTTGATGGAGGTGTGGAGAGTTCTACACCCAGGTGAAAAAGACTTTACTCATGTTTCAAGAGCGCACGGAACCTTGTCGCGGCTAGACTACTTTTTAACCAGTATCCAGGGTTTCGCGCAGGTAAGGGCAGTCGAGATCGCGGACATAGTAATTTCGGATCACGCCCCAGTGCGATTAGAGGTGGATTTTAACTCGGATGCATCAAATTCCTTTTTGTGGAAATTTCCTTACTATTTGGCCACGGATGAAAAGTTCAAGCAATATCTCTATAAGTGTTGGGCAAACTATGAAGACTCCAATAGGCAGCACGTGTCCAACCCGATACTCTATTGGTATACTGCAAAAGCTGTGCTGCGGGGTGATATTTTATCATTTATGTCACATAGGAAAAAAGCAATGAATCAGAGGCTGTTGCGATTAACTTCCCAACTTACTCAGGCACGTGTACGATTAGCGCGAAATAATACTAAAGAGGCTAGAACTTACTATCAGACTATACAAGGGGAGGTAAATGCGTTATTACACCAGCGAACTCGTAAAAGTATTCTCTATTATCAATGGAAGTTATTTCAACATAGTAACAAATCTGGCAAACTATTAGCTAACCTGGTGAAGTCAGCCCGGGGTTCACGTTACATTCCTACAGTGCATTCTTCTTCTGGTCGGATATTGACAGATCGTAAGGACATACTTCAATGCTTTCGTGAATACTACCGCTCCCTTTACACTGCTGAGGGCTGGAACCTTGAAGCCTGCGAGCAATTTTGTTCTAAGTTTCAGTTGCCACAGCTTACAGCAGAACAAAGAGATTATTTGAACAAGCCGCTTTCGGTGGAAGAGGTCTGTGTGGCCATTCGTAGCGCTAAACGGCTTAAAGCTCCGGGTCCCGACGGTTATGGTGCGGAGTTTTACCAATGTTTGGTAGACCAAGTAGCGACTCCGCTGCTGCAGGCCTTCTCTTCAATGATAATGTTAGGCTCTTTTCCTGCACATACAAACCGTGCCCACATCACTCTCATTCCGAAACCAGGGAAGGACCCTCAATTGCCAGATTCATATCGGCCCATTTCTCTTTTAAATTTTGATCATAAGCTTTTAGCTAAATTAATGGCAGATCGGTTAGCAGAGGTGCTCCCTCATTTGGTTGGAGTGGATCAAGTGGGGTTTATCAGGAAACGTTATGCTCTAACCGCTATTCGGAAGGTTCTAACAGCAATGACCATGTCTCAGCACTGGGAGGTTCCTTTTCTGGCGATCAGTTTTGATGCCGAAAAGGCATTTGATAGAGTTGAATGGTCATATTTATTTCACATACTTCAGAGAATGGGGTTTAACGGTTTGTTCGTAAGTGTGATTCACCTTCTTTATTCCAATCCGGAAGCGATTATACTAGCCAATGGTTCGCATTCTGAAGCCTTCTCTATTTCTCGAGGTACACGGCAAGGCTGTCCGCTGTCCCCTCTATTATTTATTCTACACTTGGAGCCTTTGCTTTTAGCGATACAACTAACTAAGGAAATACGGGGTGTTAGATTTTGTTCCACTTTATTTAAATATGCGGCGTTTGCGGATGATATTTTGATTTTCATTACTGATCCGGTCTCTTCTTTACGATGTCTGTTACCATTGATCTGGGCATTTGGGTCGTTTTCAGGGCTACGTCTTAACCTGGGGAAATCGAAGGCCCTTGCTTGTCCGGTAGCGTTGCAACAAGAATGGGATGGGGATTTTCCTTTACAGTGGGCAGGAGACACGTTGACATTCTTAGGTTTGATTATCCCTCGGGACTTGACGAAGTTATATGCTTTAAATGTATTTCCTCTTTTACAAAAGACTCGAGATCGATTGCAGGCATGGACTACCTTCCCTCTATCGTTGGGAGGCAGGGTTCAGTTGTTTAAAATGATGATCTTACCTAGGTGGCTATACCTTTTTCAAACTCTGCCCATCTTTTTGCGCCGGGAGGAACAGCTACAACTGGATAAATGCCAGCGGCGTTTTTTCTGGGGTAAAGGGAAAGTTAGAATCCCACTGGGATGGATGCGTATGTCTTGGGGGAGGGGTGGAATGGGAGTACCGGATCTTATGCTTTATAATCTAGCTTGCAATCTTAGATTAATTAGGGATTGGATATTGGAGTCTTCCAATTTTCTTCAGTTGGTTGTCGACAAAGCATTGGCGCATCCCTACGCCCTTACGTATGTGTTGCAAGCCAAAGCTCTCAAGTTAAATTCCTTTATAGTACAAAATGTTCTTTTCAAGCCTTTGCGCCAAACATGGTTTAAATTTAGGCAATTGTCTAAGCAGGATCGCACTTGTGGTTTTCTTTTGCCGATTCAAGGAAACCCGGAATTCACCCCGGGTTCGCAAACTAGGTATTTTCAGAGTTGGGGTAAACTGGGCATCACACACTTGGGTCATGTGTTTAATACAGAGGGCCAATTAATGCAATTTAAGGAGGTACAAGCAGTTTATGGTGTCTCTCCTAAAGAGGTGTTCCCGTATTTACAATTACATCATTATATTGCTTCCATGCCGCAAGCCTCTTGGCAAATGTCGTCTTTTCAAAAGACTGTAACGAATCTAGCATTGAAACACGTCACACCTACATCTCTCTCCTTACATTATAAGTTGCTTAAGCAATTGACATTCCTGGATACAAGTGTTATCTTGGTGGAGCGGTGGAATCGAGAGGGAGTGTTTCTGCTGACTCCAGCCATCATTAATGCTGCTTTTCGGCGTATCTCAAAACTCTCAGTCAATATGTACTACCGCGAAATGCAGTATAAATTTCTTCGACGCGGATACATATCGGCTCACGATGCATTTAAAGCCAAAATAGCGTCTACGCCAAATTGCCCACGCTGTGGATTTCAATGGGGATCCTTGTCTCATGCATTTTGGGCATGTCCAAAGATACAATCATTTTGGCAAAAAGTGGCACGTTATCTAGGACTTGTAGTAGATACACATGTCCCTCACTCTTATTATTGGCTATTGTTTGGCTGCATTTCGCCCTTGCGAGTGAGAGTTTTGGGGTCCCGATTATTTATTCGGAAAGCGTGCCTAGTGGCGAAAAAGATTATACTTACCTGTTGGAACGAGTCTACGAGCCCCTCTTATTGGGCCTGGCGTAATGGTTTACATCACATGATGCAGATGGAAGCAACTTCCGCGAGATTTTCTCCTGGCCAGAAGAAGAAATTTATGGCAGTTTGGGACTTATATCTACAGACTCTTCCACAGCGAGTACGAAGTTTGATAATTAATGAGTGATAAACAAGGTTGGGTGGCTTCATATGGACTTCCTCCATTTTCATGTGAATCTGACGTGATAACGTATTGTTGGACATGCGTTAGTTTGTATCCTTGAGGAGTGGGAGGGGGGGGGGGGGGGGGAAGTGGTTACATACTATTGTGTTCACGTGATGTTTCTTACATTGTGTGTACCCAGGGATGACTCAGGAATCCGTTGTCCCTCGGGCAGTGTTTCGTATTGTAGTGTATTATGAAATAATAAAAATTGTTTGAACATAATATATTTATAAATGATCTGGAAAAAGGTATGATGAGGTGATCAAATTTTCAGATGACACAAAATTATTCAGAGTAGTTCACAAGCGGATTGTGATACATTGTAGGAGGACCTTGCAAGCATGGAAGATTGGGCGTCTATATAGCAAATGAAATATAATGTGGAAAAGTGCAAGATGATGCATATAGAGAAAAATAACCCATGCTGTAGCTATATGATGTTAGGTTCCATTTTAGGAATTACCACCCAGGAAAATGTTCTGGGTGTCATAGTTGAATTTACAATGAAATTGTCTTCTCAGTGTACTGTGGTGGTCAAAAAAAGCAAACAATGTTAGAAATTATTAGGAAGGGAATGGCAAATAAAACAGAGGATGCCATATTGCCTCTGTATTGCTCAATGGTTAGATCGCACCTTGAATACTGTGTGCAATTTTGGTTGCCTCATCTCAATAAAGATATAGTTGCAGTGGAGAAAGTACAGAGAAGGGCGACCAAAATGATAAAGGGCATAGAATAGCTTCCCTATGAGGAAAGTCTAAAGAAATGAGGGCTGTTCAATTTGGAGAAGAGAAGGCTGAGGGGGGAGATAATAGAGGTCTACAATATCATGAAAGGACTTGAATAGGTAAATGTGAAATGATTATTTACTCTTTTGGAAAATACAAGGACTAGAGGGCACTCTATCAAGTTAGCAAATGGCACATTTAAAACAAATCATAGAAAATTCTTTTTTACTTATCGCACAATTGAGTTCTGGAATTCATTGCCAGAGGATGTGTTTAAGGCAGTTAGTATAGCTGGGTTTAAAAAAAGGTTTGGAAAAGTTCCTGGAGAAGTCTATAAACTGCTATTAATCAATTGGGAATAGACATTGCTTGTTGCCGGCATTCCTAGCATGGGATCTATTTAATGTTTGGGTACTTGGCAAGTACTTGTGACTTGGATTGGACGCTATTAGAGTCAGGATACTGGGCTTGATGAACACTTGGTCTGACCCAGTATGGCATATCTTATGTTCTTATATTCTTATGACCTTGCCAGAAGATGTGGTCAAGGTGACTAACATGGTGGGGTTGAAATGAGATTTGGCAAGGTCCTAGAGGAAAACTCCAAAACACATTATTAGCCAGGTAGACCAAGGAAAGCTATTGCTTTGCCTGGGAGTAAATAACAGGAAATAGATCTAGTTTATGGGATCTTTCAGGTACTTGCGATTTAGATTGGCCACTATCAGAGACAAGATGCTGGACTCCATGGACCTTGGTCTGACCCACCATGTCATTTCAATGTTCTTATGTTCCACTGACCTACACAAACCTTATCAGAAATGCAATTTTTTTGCAAATGTTGGTTATGGAAATGTTTGATTATTTGCCTGGTATTTGCACAGGGCCCAATACAGAGTTCACAGTACTGCCCAATTTCCAGCAAAGAATTTGTAATGTATAAATGGCACCATGAAGACTAAAAGGATAGAACAGAAGGGGTCACAGATGTGCCAATTTACTCTGTGACTCTGCATAATCATATTTTTTATATTGCGGTACAGTTTTATGAAAAAGAATTAATTGCAAACATTTTAGCCATAAAATGTGCACACCACAGTCCAATTTATTTTTTCTGCTATGAGAAGCATCATTCTGTCTTTTATTTGGAGCCAAGTTGCTGCTCATATCAAAGTGAAACTATTTCTTTTTTAAAAGCACACAAATGATTGCACAGGATGATGGAAGACTGCTGAACATCGTAGAGGTAGACATGCTAGCTAACATGGAGAGTCCTTCACCAAAATAAGGGGACTCCTTCATTGAAGAATAGAGACTCCATTGATGGTAGAAAGTCCCAAGGAAAAATTGAACCATCATGGCAATCCCTTGAAATTGAGATTGTCTTCTATGATTGTCCTAACTGTAGGTTTGAAGATGACCGATAAAGCTGATCAAACACTTGCAGACTGAATTAGAACCAGGACCTGTGCCATTCCAGAATTCTAATGGCAGCACTGTATTTGCAACTTCTTCATTTACATAAGGAGGTCCATATTCAGACACAGCGTGGATAGCAAGGTTAGCTGGATAAACCTATCCAGCTAACTTTGGAGGTATACTCAACAGTGTAGCAGCATTATTGAATATTGTCGGCTATCTTAAAGTTAGCCAGCTGAATCTAACTGGCAAGATCTAGACAGGAGTTTGTCCCAAAACAGCCATAGCCTCCAAAATAATCCAGCTAATCCTGAATATCAGAATTAGCCATCTAAGGCCTGGATTTATCAAAATGTACTAAATATCACATGTGATAGGAAAAGGGGTATATTTTATGGTAATGGGCTGTTTATTGCAAAGTGTACTA
Source organism: Rhinatrema bivittatum (assembly GCF_901001135.1). Classification (NCBI taxonomy): domain Eukaryota; kingdom Metazoa; phylum Chordata; class Amphibia; order Gymnophiona; family Rhinatrematidae; genus Rhinatrema; species Rhinatrema bivittatum. The sequence continues at coordinate 316,718,602 of NC_042618.1, read as the reverse complement.
TCTTATCACAAACTGTGATAACCTTTTTGCACTTTGTGCCAGAATTGTTGTATTTTCTACCTACAGCCACTGGGGAGGGGGAGGGGGAGAGGGAGAGAGAGAACCTAGCCATAATGCTCTCATACTAGATAGGTATTTATATCTCTCTATGGGAAGCCCACCTAGTAACTCAAGGTGAGGTTTAGGTATTAGTGTAGGGGTTAGGGGCCACTTTGACATTCAAAGTGAGACATACAAACAGAACAGTGCTCTCTTGTGAAGATTTGAGGACCTTCGGAGTGAGGAAACTCACCCAAAGATGAGATTTGTGCAATGTTCTATCAACCTAGCTTGATGGACTCTCTACCTGGGTAACATCAAGCTAGACTGAGAGAACATTGCACAAATCTCATCTTTGGGTGAGTTTCCTCACTCCAAACATCATCAAATCTTCACAAGAGAACACTGTGCTGTTTGTACATTTCACTTTGAATGTCAAAATGGCCCTTAACCCCTACACTAATACCTCGAGTTACTAGGTAGGCTTCCCATAGAGATATAAATACCTATCTAGTGTACAGGCACCATGGCTAGGTTCTCTCTCTCTTTTTCTCTCTCTCTCTCTCTCTCTCTCTCTCTCTCTCAAAAAAGACTAACAATGCTGACTCAGGTCCAAGATGGCAGAGAATTAAGACATGTGTGAGCATCTGTCTCCAACTTGCCTTGTTTTTTTTGATGCCACAAGAAGAGAGCAAGGGAGCAGCTAGCTCTGGAGCCCCCCCTTGGCTCAGATGGTCCCATGGATGCTCACATACACTGGGGTGTTGAGGCTCCTGGCATGAACTCGCTAGCCAACACCCAGAGGGAAGAAGAGTCCGTGGTCAGCCCGGAGCTATCTTTATCATTCTCGCCGGAGGATAGATGCCCACCTGAAAACCCAGCACAGAGACATGCCGATCAACTGCGGGAGGAACCGGAGGTATCAGGAATGGATGCCTCACAAGAAACCTCTCTGGAGCCCGAGTTGATGGAGGGAAGTATCTGCGTTACACCATCCGGTCAGGAGATGGGAGAGGACACAACAGAAGTGATACAGCAGTTGCAGAGAAGGGAGTTGCCAGACCGAATTGTTGGATACCTTGAAAACCTGGGTCAGCCCTGTGAGCTGGTAAGACCTCAAACCTTTACACTAGAATCAATCTGGGAGGAAATTAATAATAACATTTTGCATCAAATGCTAACAACTAAAAGTGTGGAACAGCTAGAAACAAGGATGATGTCTGTTGAAAAAGAAGTGGTTGGAAATACACAAAAGATACAAACCCTGGAGGTTAAAACAGAAAGTATTAATAATTTACAACTTGAAATGATTAAGGAGAACCAAATACTACAGCAGAAATTAGAGAATCTGGACAATCAGATGTGGGTGAGAAATCTGAGATGCATCAACTTCCCAAAATTGCCATATATGTCTCCTAAGGAATTATAAAGAAAGTATATGTTGGAAGTTTTAAAAATGGCAGAGGAAACTTTACCCATAATTTCTAAAGTCTATTATATTCCACCTATGAAGAAAACTGGGATGGACTCTCACAATTTTCAAAACCTGGCACCCAGGGATACACCAAATTTGGACATTTTGGAAATCCTTGAACAATCAGAGGAGAACATAGCCACACCATCCACCTTAATTGTAGTATTTTTACTCCAATCAGAGAGTGGGTTTTTATAAAATATTTCTCCCACCGTACTGAAATGTTTCTAGGTCTTAAAGAACAGAGTTTTCCTGACCTCTCCAGGGCGACGCAGAAAAGGCGTCAACAATTTCTTTTGTTAAAGTCACAAATTCTGGAAATGGGAGGTTTATTTTTGTTGAAATGCCCTTGTACATGTTTGATTAAGTTCCATGGTAATTCCTTTTTGATATTTCAACCGTCCCAATTAATTTCTTTTATTACCAGTAAAAAGAATGTAGTGGTTTCTTCCTCCCCAGCAATTTGAATGTATGCTTCTAAAAGTGTAGTTAAAGGTCTATCATAAAAGAAAACTCACCCATATCTATTAAATATCTGGATAAAAATTTACCTAAGGTTGTGTGAATTTTGGACCATTTTGAAGGGCTTAATGATATACAACGCAGCTTGCAATTGAGGTTTCTTTTTCTAGAATTCACTTTAGTAGTATTATTATCATAATCTATTAAGAATAGAATGAGCGGAACATAATATATTATGCATTTTGGTTAAATTATTTTTGTCAATTTTGTCTAAGTTAATTGTTAAATGCTGCGAAGTGTATGTATTTCATTTCAAGTTATGTTTGACATATTTTGTAAAATGATAAATAGAAAAAAAAAAAAAAGACTAACAATGCTATGAGCCAAAGCATCGCAAAGTGCTATAAAGCCATATCGCACAGCTTAACGCAAATGAAAGAGGTGTAGTTATTAGCCGTGTTAAAACTGTGCAATATGGCTTCGCAACTTGCGAAGCCAGCCCATTAGGCCAGAAACCCTGCCCTAAACTCCACCCCTTTTCTAAATTAGCATCGCACCATGCGTTATGGTGCTTTTCGCAGGTGAAAAACGCCTTTACACACGCAAAAAGCTCATAACGCAGCTTGGAAAATAACCCCCTAAGAGAGAAATTATGAGGTCTCTTATTACAGTGACAGCCAGGAAACTAGAGCCCACCTTTCTTTCTCCTGCCTCAAGGGGCCGATGCAATAATCTTGGCACTAATAAAATGTGGGCTGGTTTTAAGCACATATTGTTAATGCCAATATACATGCTGAGGTCGATCTTCAAAACATACGCGCGCGCGAACAAAAGTACACCAGATTTTATAAACGGAGGCAGGCTGCGCGCCCGCCGAGCCGCGCAGCTTGCCTCCGTTCCCTTCGAGGCCGCTCCGAAATCAGAGCGGCCTCAGAGCTGCTCTGATTTCGGAGCGGCTTCCTTCCGCTTTCCTTCCGCTTTCCTTCCGCATCCCCACACCTTCCCCTCTCTTCCCCTACCTAACCCTCCCCCAGCCCTACCTAAATCCTCCCCCTACCTTTGTTGGGCAAGTTACGCCTGCTTGAAGCAGGCGTAACTTGCGCGCGCCGCCCCGGCATCCCCCGGCACAGGCCGCAGTGCCGGGGGACTCGGGACTGCCCTCCTGGCCCGCCCCCGAACCGTCACCACGCCCCTGGACCCACCCCAGACCGCCCCCTGCCCCCGGACACGCCCCTGGACACGCCCCTGGACACGCCCCTCCCACCCCTTTTACGAAGCCCTGGGACTTACGCGCATCCTGGGGCTTTGTGCGCGCCGGTGGCCTATGCAAAATAGGCGTGCCGGCACGCGAGTGCCCTGCGCGCGTAAATCCGGGAGGATTTACGCGCGCAGGGGTTTTAAAATCTACCCCATATTGTTTTAACTCCTGATGCAGTAAGCTAATCATAGATAGATGGATAAGTTGGTATCTATCTGGCTAAGTGGTGGCAGTGGCTGCCATCACTTACTTATATAATTAATCAGTACTTATGCGGGTAAGTGCCAACAGCCGCTACCACTTATCTGGATTTCAGTAATTATCCAGTTAAGTAGCAGCGGCTACGGGCACTTACCTATTTACAGTCATTTTTTAAATTTTTTTTTTTGTCTTTTTTACTATTTTTTCTTAGTGCTGGAAACTTAACCCATGGGTTAAGTTTCCAGCACTGTAGAAGGTGCGCTAGCTAGATGCAGTCTCTCTGCATCTGGAGCACTATTTAATGCCCTCATTTGCATGGGATGCCTATGCGAGGGTACTAAGCAGTACTTCCATTAAGGAATGTACATTTTCTGCATGCAGAACTCCTTGCTGCATTGGGAGTAAGTTTTGTACCCAGAAAATGTGCACTCAGCATCGGCCTTTAAATCTTTTTCTAAACTTGCTCTTTCACGCTGACAATGTTTTAGACCCTGTATGTTCTGTCTCTGAGAATCAAAAGAAGAATAAGTAAACAAAACGGTGAGTGCTCAAATGTAAACTTTTCATCCACTTACAGGTTGAAAAAAATCATAAGGAAGTTGAAAAAGAGCTTCACCTTGATTGGTCTTAGTCCTTCCTTGCCCATTCCCATCCACTCTGTCTGGCTTGAAAAGAAAACAAAAATCAGTTTTCTTTGCTTCAAAGACAATAATGTATCTGAAAATGAATGAAAATGTTCAGGTATTTTCCAAGCATTTGTTTCAGAAACAACAAACCAAACCAAAAATGGACTCATTTGTCGTGTTTTACCCATTCATTTCAAGCGAATGCAAACCCCTATTCCCTTATGCATGTATTCTGCAGTTAGAAATGTCATATGGGGTAATACTGAAAGTGAAAACAAAGTGGACACAAGTCAAATTCAGCTCTGTATTTCATCAATAAATTAAGAGTTTATAGGTATGTGTAAAGGATGTATTACTCGTATGAGTTGACCTTTTTGGGTCATTTACTGTATCTGTGTTTATGTTCTAATCCAAATGATTAGTAAAGAAAATAGAGGTTAATTAACATGGGCCTTATGCATACTCACTTTAATTATCTGAAGGCCGAAGAAAATAACCGGAATGAATACTGGCTTCCATTTAACAAGGCTGAAGCAATTAATGATAACACACATACACACAGACACAAAGCCATATGTATACTGAGATAATAATAGAGAACAAATCTTCATACTAGGTCTTAAATCAATACTGGATGTTAAACATCAGAAGTTGTGTTAGAATGACCCATTTGTTGGTTGCATTTTCACCATTCCCAGGAGCACATATGTATTCCTCCAACATGTCAGTCGGAAGTTGCTTGCCATGGCATGTGGTATGCTTGCTGTATCTGGCACCAAAACACTGGCTAGAGCCCTGCTATAGCAGGATCCAATCCAGACAAATAAGAAGCACAAAAGCCATCAAAATCCGCCAACATGCAGCTGTATCAGGTCCTTAGCAAACAGAACCTCGTCCTGTGTTCATCATTCTTGTATATACCCAACACAATACATAAGTTTGCAAGCTGCTAAAAGCTAGCAAGTGTTCCACTCCTGCTGCTAAGGGCAAGCAATAGGCAGCAAGGGTAAAAGGCTCATAAATAGAACAGGCTAAGTCTCATTAGCAAAAATTCTGGTTATGCACGATATAATTTGCAACTGTAATGTGAGCAAAATTTCTAAGTGCAAGACCTTGGAGGCAGGAAGAGCTGCATGAGCTAATGAAGTGATTTACAGAGAGTAAAACCTAGTTGTAGGCTCTTTTAATTACTAATTGAATGGAAAGTGCATCAGGGTTCTGTTGTACTGGCAAATATTGTTCTTAGAAATTAAATTGTTTACTAGGGAGCACAATTTGAACTCACCCTGGAATGGGCATTATGGATGATAAGATACAAAAAGAAAAGGAAGGCAAGAGTGCCCAGAGAGGCAAGATAACTCATGCTTTGGCCTGGAGTGTTTAGTATGTCTGATGAGGTGTTGTGGTGCCCTGCTAGTTTTGTGACAGCAGATAAATATAACAGTATGAGAGTGATGTCACAAACAAAATCATGCTGATGAATATGTTTTTTCATTGCATTTACTGAAGTTCTTTAACAATGCAACTCGTATTACTTTAGATACAGTTTGACTGGCTGCTATATAAGCTATATAATCACTCAGGGGCAGGCAACCTCCAGTCCTCCTGGACACCAGTCTGCTCAGGGCTTCTGTATATTCCTAATGAATTCGCTTCAATTGTGCACAAACCTATCTCATGCATATTCATCATGACATCCTGAAAGCCAGGGCAGACTGGTATCTATAAGGACTGGAGGTTGCCAACCCCTGGCTATATTATCATCATCATCAATGACATAACACACATGGGGTGAGCGCATCAGACAGTAAAGTATGAAACTTTGTGATTGTTCTGTATTAGACCGCTCTCTTCATTTCAGGGCAAATATAAGGTAACTGCTTAAAAAAATTCAAATATTTTTTTGGGCGGAGGAGAGAGTGCCTGGTTGTTTCCTCCAGCAGCTTTAGGTTTCCGATTCAATCAGAAACCAGCTTCTACCAGGGGACAGCACCATAAACATTAATTTGCAATCACCTGGGGGATTTCCCCCCATTTTATAACCCCCACTTGGCCCAGTCCAGCTATCACAGTGTCAGTTTAGTCAAGGGCTTCCTTCAGAACAAAGTACATGCACACTTCAGTCTGACCACTGGTATCCTTCTCCCCTGGAGCTGCTAATGCCACCTGTGCAAGTATCCTCTGCCCTGACTGATCAAAGAAGCAGAAGACAGACTTGGGAATTACAAGCTCGGTCTCCTGCGTGGCAGTGTGAAGCACTGCCACTGGACCAACGAACCAGCCCAAAATACACATTTTTTTTTTTTTTTACCATTTAAAAAGTAAAGCGCTATCATTTGTCATTTGGCCTTCTGAAACACTGCACAATAAATTATGGATGCTATTTCACTTTAACAAAGCTGCATCTTTAGTAGACAGTCTGGATTAAGTTCCACATGGGCCATATTGTATTAAGCACCTTCCCCAGAGACTCACAATGAGACAAAAGCCTTGCCCAGTCTATTAAAAATGAAACACATCAAGGCATCCAGCATTGCCAGCCATTTCAAAAGGCTGGATCTCTTTAAAACCGATTCGACTATCAAGTTACAGAAAGAATTTCACTGAAAGGTCTGGAAGGGTTGGATGGGTGACCCGGTGGCAGTGCCGTGCAGGTCACTGTGCTCCCCGGGCCAGCCAGGACTGGAGTTACTGCAGAAGCAGAGGTCATAGGCCCCTGGTGGAAGTGTGTGTGTGTGTGTGTGGGGGGAGTCTCAGGTATCATAGAACAGCGACACCTAATGGTTACACGTATTGGCTCCAAGAAAGTCTGTGACCCCTGGATCAGAGTTTTCCCAGCTCCCTGTTTGTGGCACACATAGCCAGTTGGGTTTTCAGGATTTCCACAATGAATATGCATTATCTGCATACCTCGGGTCTCTACTAATATGCAAATCTATCTCATGTATATTCAATACAGCAATCCTGAAAACCCGACTGGTTAGGTGTGCCACCAGGAGAGGATTAGGATTCACTGTCCTAGATCAAGGATTGTCACTGTGATGGCTGAACTAGATGAAGGTGGAGGGGAGTTATAAACATGAGCACTCATAGCACTATAGCTCATAAAGACTGATTTCAATCAAACTCCAAAGAAGCAAGAAGAAACTGTTAGGCAAAAAAGTAAGCATGTATGTAACATAGAGTTACATACACAGTGAGAGAACAATAGAATTTGGTACCAGCTAACCTGTCCAATTTCTTTATGAAGGGAAGCAGGACATTTTGCGAATGGATTTGCAACCAAATAGCAACATATTTACAATTCATCGATTCATACTAGTGCTTGTGCCTACTTGGCAAGTAAGCCAAAAAAAGAGTCAGTTCTCACAGATTTCAGTGTCCTTCCAATACAGTTTAGATTGGTTTGAGCAATGAGCAATATTAATCAAAAAGATTAGAGAGAGCTCATGGTACTGTACAAAAAAAAGTAGGGAACCAGAGTGAGTTTCATCCCACAAATTAGGCTTTTCTAGTTTTAAATTAGTGTGAAACAGTGCAGTCTGGTTTGAAGAAGGCACTTTCATTTTTTATTTTTTTTTGGGGGGGTGTCAGGCAACTTTCTTCTACACCCAGCCCATTCAGAACCCGTTCTAAGTCCATTCACTGCCATTTATGACACAGAAGATCCTCAGCTGAGGTTGCACAGACCTTTCTTTCTAACAGTCCAGGGATTTTCCCTCTGTTTTTTAATCCCCTTCCTATCTATTCCAACCTTTGCAGCGACAGCGTTCTGACTAGTAGCACGCTCCTTAAGAGAGTCCTTAAGTTGACCAGTAGGTATCACTGTTTTGTGGCAGCTGGGGCTCCCTTCCTTGGGGGCTGTGAAGGCTGACTCTGCAGGATTTCCACCCCTGCCAGCCCAAGGAATGAAAGCCAGGTCCTGGGAGCAGGACACAGATCTCTTCTCTCACAGACACTGCCCTTTCCCGTTTCCCTCCCTCACATACATAGGTACATGCCCCTAGCCGATACCCTTACTCCCCAGCGATACCCCTCTCAGCATCTCCTAACCTCCCAAAATAATCTATCTTTCCTCTCCCAACCCTCCATCCTCCAAGCTGATGCCCCCTCATCCCTCCCCAATGATCTCTCTCCCAGGCTCTCCTCTTCCTCCTCCACAATAATCCTCCTCTTATTCTCCCCTCTCCATACCCTCACCACCATTTATATCATCTTCCTCTCATCCCCAGTTCATACCTCTGTCACTGCAGCTGAACCCAGGTCAGCAAGAGAAGGAGAGCAATAACAGGACACGAAGAAAGGTGCTGCATTAGGGAGCAGAGTAGTTTTTCCATGCTCTGTGATGTCCCCTCAAATCCTCCATTCCCCTTTCTGTTCTCTGCATGCCGTCTGGGAGGCAAGGGGGCTGGCTTAAGAAGCAGAGCAGCTTTTATTTGCACTTTTATGTCCTTCCAGCCTCACCACTTCTTGTTAGGATTCATAGGTTTCGTGGACCCTTGGCCCGAGGTGAGGGTTGTTACCAACTGTGGGGAGGAGCTTCACAAGTCGTCACTGTCAGGAGGCGAGGTCAGGTGCAGCAGGAGCTCGTGAAGAGAAGTCTGTGGGGAGGTCCCGAGG